>NC_141694.1:150712489-151127489 GCF_964263255.1 Lissotriton vulgaris
CAATACAAAATGACGTCTGGGGTTGCGGTATGATCGGTGACCAAAGCTCAGACATTCCTCTGAGTTAACGTATGACTTGCAGATAGTGCAGCTCGGACACTGAGGCAGTCGTTGCTGACTGTTTCCAACTTGTGCTTTCCACAGTTTCATTATGAACGCAGACAAATTCAGAGTTAAATGTATGTGCTTTAGACACTGCAAGTGGATGAAACTTGGGTTCAGCTTTGCGCTGATCAGTTTAGGATGCAACCCATCCACTGTTGAACCACTACAACATATAATTTTGTCACTGCAAATATAATTTTAACATTGCTATGTATATGCAGTTGTCAAGGTAAAAATCATGCAAATTGGTCCTTGCCAAATGAGTGCTAGCACACCTTCTATTTGATACACTATGACGGAAACACGAATCGCTTGTCATATAGAAACATTCAGTTCTTGATTTAATCAAACACAGAAAATTCTAAGAAATGTTTCTTTTCAGCTGTTAAATATAACTTATATTAACCTCGAAGGGCGAGAGGTATCAATTCCGATATTTTGTTGATGTAAACAGAATGTCTATGACCAACACTGTTGTTGTGAATTGAAGAAAATAAAACTTTCAAGCAGAACAGTGTCTTTACAATGTTGTCAACTATGCTATATTCCTTACTGATGCTGCGCAACAAGTTGTAGGTCTTGCATAGACAGTGAATGCACTGCCTCTTCGAGACATATTGTATATTGTTAGGGGGTTTGGAGCCTTCCCATTACTTACCATTGGTGGACTTCAAAACCACTCTGGATTCCTGCTGGCCAGCTCTGTGTTCGACACTTCCCTCTTCTTGCATATGACTTTGTGTCCTTACACTGCTTACACTTTTGGGACCTATTTTTTCTTTTTGTTGAGAAGCTCTACAGAGTGCATCTTTCCTAGGTGGCTTTGTCATTTGCTTGTTAATTTATACTGTCCAGCTTGATTTTTCTCCTGTGAGCATTCCTTTTTCACTGTATCCTCCCCTGAACTCACGATCTGAAAACAAACCTTTAATTCATGTTCTTATCTTACCTCATTTGCTGAGCATTCAAATGTTAGGCTTCGTATTCTGTCGGAACTTGGTGTTTACTTTTCTTTTGCCAACTTCAAAGTGAGAGAATTTATGTGACGATCCATCTTGCTAAGTACCCCTGCAAGAGGACAGGCTGTTGGGTGTTATTTTTTTCTACCACACAACAAAAATGAACTGTGCTGATATTTCAGAATTACTCGGAATGAGAACAATAGAAAAGAAACACATTTTGTTTTGTAATTCCTGGTGAAAACAACTATTTTTACTATTCATACTTCATATGCCTTTTACGTTGAGTGATATCCAGGTCACATGTGAGATTTATTTGTTTCCACTGTTCGAGTTTGCTGTTGACTTTTTACTGCTTGGTTACTGTCTCCTCTGTCTTCCGAGGCTACAAACCCTGTTAACCCGAAGATAAAGATAATCAGGTTGTATAATCAGGTCTGCCAAACCCAAATGTGATTCAGAAAAGGGGGTGGTGATGAACAGAGTGTCTGAATTAAGCAGACCACTCTTACCCAGTCCAAAGATCAGGGCTTGATCCCTCACCGTTTTTTTATCTCACTGCCCCATCCCAGCTCAGAACTTGGCTATATGCAAATTAGTCTGACCCTGGCCCAGTGCATCATGGGAACAGGGCAGACCAAACTACCTAGCCAATTGTTATACTGGGAAGGAAACAAGCTTCCGGGGACCGGTTTCTGGCATTTCAGCCGCCTTCGGCCCGGCTTGCTTGAATCCTGATGGTGCAATGAGCAAGGGACTCACATCTGAGTATACCCTTCCACGCTTATGGTGGACAAAAATGATTCAGGAAAGGGGGTGGTGATGAACAGAGTGTCTGAATTAAGCAGACCACTCTTACCCAGTCCAAAGGTAGTTTGGTCTGCCCTGTTCCCATGATGCACTGGGCCAGGGACAGACTAATTTGCATATAGCCAGGTTCTGAGCTGGGATGGTGCAGTGAGCAAAATAACGGTGATGGATCAAGCCCTGATCTGGGGACTGGGTAAGAGTGGTCTGCTTAATTCAGACACTCTGTTCATCACCACCCCCTTTTCTGAATCGTTTTTGGCCACTATAGGTGTGGCAGGGTATACTCAGACATGAGTCCCCTTGCTCACTGCACCATCAGGATTCAAGCAAGCCGGGCCGACGACTGCTGAAATGCCAGAAACCGGTCCCCGGAAGCTTGTCTCCTTTCTGGTGAAGAATTGGCTTGGTAGTTTGGTCTGCCCTTTTCCCATGATGCACTGGGCCAGGGACAGACTAATTTGCATATAGCCAGGTTCTGAGCTGGGATGGTGCAGTGAGCAAAATAACGGTAATGGATCAAGCCCTGATCTTTGGACTGGGTAAGAGTGGTCTGCTTAATTCAGACACTCTGTTCATCACCACCCCCTTTTCTGAATCGTTTTTGGCCACTATAGGTGTGGCAGGGTATACTCAGAGATGAGTCCCTTGATCACTGCACCATCAGGATTCAAGCAAGCCGGGCCGACGACGGCTGAAATGCCAGAAACCGGTCCCCGGAAGCTTGTCTCCTTTCTGGTGAAGAATTGGCCTGGTAGTTTGGCCTGCCCTGTTCCCATGATGCACTGGGCCAGGGACAGACTAATTTGCATATAGCCAGGTTCTGAGCTGGGATGGTGCAGTGAGCAAAATAACGATGATGGATCAAGCCCTGATCTTTGGACTGGGTAAGAGTGGTCTGCTTAATTCAGACACTCTGTTCATCACCACCCCCTTTTCTGAATCGTTTTTGGCCACTATAGGTGTGGCAGGGTATACTCAGACACGAGTCCCTTGCTCACTGCACCATCAGGATTCAAGCAAGCCGGGCCGACGACGGCTGAAATGCCAGAAACCGGTCCCCGGAAGCTTGTCTCCTTTCTGGTGAAGAATTGGCTTGGTAGTTTGGTCTGCCCTGTTCCCATGATGCACTGGGCCAGGGACAGACTCATTTGCATATAGCCAGGTTCTGAGCTGGGATTTTGCAGTGAGCTAAATAACGGTGATGGATCAAGCCCTGATCTTTGGACTGGGTAAGAGCGGTCTGCTTAATTCAGACACTCTGTTCATCACCACCCCCTTTTCTGAATCGTTTTTGGCCACTATAGGTGTGGCAGGGTATACTCAGACATGAGTCCCTTGCTCACTGCACCATCAGGATTCAAGCAAGCCGGGCCGACGACGGCTGAAATGCCAGTAACCGGTCCCTGGAAGCTTGTCTCCTTTCTGGTGAAGAATTGGCTTGGTAGTTTGGTCTGCCCTGTTCCCATGATGCACTGGGCCAGGGACAGACTAATTTGCATATAGCCAGGTTCTGAGCTGGGATAGTGCAGTGAGCAAAATAACGGTGATGGTTCAAGCCCTGATCTTTGGACTGGGTAAGAGTGGTCTGCTTAATTCAGACACTCTGTTCATCACCACCCCCTTTTCTGAAACCCAAATGTGAAACGGAGGAAAATCAGACAAATGTGTGTAAAACATTCAGATCAAAGTGCAAGAATTGTGCTTCCTCTAGTGCCCATTCGGTAATGTCAATTTCCATTTTGTTGGTGGTTTGGATAACAGAAAACAATACATATTTATTCGATTGTGCTTTTCAGTGACTCAAAAGCAGTGAAATCCACAAGCTTAATGAAATTACCACATAAAAACAGATTGCGGACCGTGTTGTAAGACTGCGTGCAGGAAACAAAATATGACAAAACTTGCAACATTTCAAGAAGGACCCCTTATTGAAGAGAAGGGGGTACGGGACGCGAAGATGGGTAGGTGCAGACACACAGTACTCACACCAGAACTACAGCAAGCTTTAACACAGCCTCTCCGCGCCACCTGATGTTGCTACATTTTTGCATTACATAGGTTGGACCCAGATCAACATACACACAGTAGTTAGCACCTAGGGGCACCAATTCTAGTGTAATGTTCATGCACTGTGTGGGAAAAGTTTCTCTACATTAAAACTCCTAAAAAGGCTCTTCTTATGAATCCCTCTGGAATGTTGGAAATCCATCACACAGGCCATGCTCATAAGCAAACTGGATTACGGAATGCACTCTTTGTGGGCATGGCGGACTACCTCTTCTCTCGTCTGCAGGTAATCCAGAATGCACCTGCCAATTTAGTGTGCAACAAAAGCAAGTATAACTTGGCATCAGAATGCATGAGTGAGCTCCATTGGCTGCCTGTGCACCAAAGGGCCAGATTCAAGCTCCTGGGCCATGCACACAGAGCCCTACATCATCACGGCCCCAGAATCCTACAAGACAAAATCCAATTCTGTGCCCCTACACGGAATGTAAGGTCGTGCAACCAGGTACGGGCAAAAACCAAACTCATTAAGAAAGCCTGGGCGGGGGGCGGCTTTTTCTCCCATCTGGCATCAACTCACTGATATGAACTACCTCTAGAACCTTGTCTTACCGATGACTACATGTCATTTAGAAAGAAGCTGAAACCCCATCTGTTCCCCGGGGTATAATTATTTACACAGAGGCCTCTGGCATCACTTCACCCTTACTCATGTTATCCAGGATTGGGGTATCTTTCCTAGATTCACATGCCTAAATCATTCCCCGTCACCGAGGCGGGAGTCCCATGGTAAATACAATAGTGCCAAGAGTAAATAATAGTAGTAGGCTAAAAGAAAAAGCCTACGGCCTGTCTTAGTAGCCTATCTACATCATTATAGTAAAAAGAACCAAAGCTTGGTCTCAGCCAATCAGCTGCTAGCACCCTCCAGAACCTTCCCAGCAGAGGCAGTTATCCTCAGATTTTCACTGCACGTCGTGTGTGAAGGGAGTCTCCCTGAGCTCTGCTCAGTTTATTCAGCTTTTACTTCTTTTTGGATCATCCAAGATCATACTTCATTTCTCTGACCCTATTAAGGCAGTAATATGGCATATTGGCAGAAAACAAGGTAATAGACTACAAAATATGTCTAACCTTTTCCTCAATAACTCTCACGTTCTGAGAGATGAGGCTATTATTGGGACTACAGAGACTTTAATCTGCCACTTCTGATGAGGACAACAATGATTTCTTCACCTCATAGGAGAGGTCAAAGGGAGAAGTCGTGCCAGGAGCCTCCAGAGGGCGCGCATAAAAGCCATAAAGACTCACCTTGAGTCTTTATAAGGCACTTCTCACAGAGAGAGGCAATTGGAAAAAAACTTCCTCAGAGGCTGATCCTACAACTCCCTTTTCATCCCTGACACTACATCAGGGAAATCCTCTTAACCTGACATGAGTCTATAACAAAACTCCATGTCTACTATTACTGCCTTACCAATATGGACCTCATCTACGATGGTCTCGTCTACGATGGCCTCCTATGACGGTCGTCTACAATGGTAGTCTACGACGGCCTCATCTATGGCGGTCGTCGACGACTGCCTCATATATGACGGTTGTCGAAGACTGCCTCATCCATGACGGCCGTCGACGACTGCCTCATCCATAACGGTCGTCGACGACTGCCTCATGTAGGACAGTTGTCGACGACGGCCTCCTCTACGACGGTCGTCGACAAAGGCCTTGTCTAAGACGGTCGTGGACGACGGCCTCATCTATGACGGTCATCGACGACGGCCTCATCTACGACGATAGTTGAAGATAGCCTCGTCTATGATGGTCTCATCTACAATGGCATTGCCTAGGACAGCCTCAGCTTGAAGACAACCTCATCTACTATGGTCATCTACGATGGTCGTCTATGGCAGCCTTATCAATGAAGCCTCCTCTACGTATGGCCTCATCTATGTATGGCCTCATGTACAAATGGCCTCAACTACAAATGGCCCCATCCATGAATGGCCTCATCCACGGATGGAATCACCTATGATTGCCTCATCTATGATGGTATTGTCTATGACCACCAATGGCCTCATCCACCAATGGCCTCATCCACCAATGGCCTCATCCATGAATGGCCTCATCCACGGATGACCATCATAGGACTGCCTCATCTATGATCGTCTCATCTACGGATGGCCTCACCTATGATCGCCTCATCTACGGATGGCCTCACCTATGATTGCCTCATCTATGATTGCATTGTCTATGACTGTCGTCTACAACAGCCTCATCTATGATGGTTGTTCATGACGGTTATCTATGACAACGTTCTTGTCTGCAATTACCTCGCCTACATAACCATATCTACGACAGCAAAGTCTATGATGAGATCGTCTACGATGGCCTCGTCTATGACCGCATCCTGTACATAATTTAATGCAGCGGGCAGCAGCTAGATTTCAACTGCCAGTTACAGTCGAACAGACAGAATATTTCCTTCATGATTTCAAGGAAGAATCCAGGAAGATCACGAGAGTGGTACCTTTAATAGACTACGTCTATTCCAGCAGTGCTTCCGCGCATAGAAAAGAAATACTGTGCACCTGCTAACAGCCCATCCTGTCTAATAGGCCACCCTTCGGCCACATTCAGTTTTTTCACTGGCTGCCCAACAACAATCTAAAATCCTGCAACGCCTATCACCACACCGCCTGACGAGTAAGGAAATCGTCTGGACCCTATAGGCACAAAATTCTCTACGTTGGCAGCGGCCTCTATTGGAGCTGCCAATCATCTAGCCATAAGGCTGTTATGACCGTCAAATGTGGTCAGACATGGAGAGTCTCATTGACCTCTTACCTGAGGACCGAAGGCAGGAAGCAAGAAAGATTCTGTTGGAAAGAGAACGTGCCGCATCGGAAACTATAGATTGCGCCTTGCACATTGTGAACACCAACTTCCGTCAGCTTTCAGGGGCTGCAAGCCACTACTTTCAGACCTGAAAGGCAAACAAAGATTCTAGACATGGCCTATGATGGAGAGGTTTTGGTTTGGTAAACATATTGTTGAAGCCCGCTGAGCTATAAAAACTGACACGGATACTGCACGATCATTAGGCACCCTTCAATACGGGTACAGGTCTTTCAGAGGCGTGAGAGGACATGGTTTTTCATCAAGAGGAGGATACCAAAACCAACAGAAAAAGCAGTATAAATCCCAGTACAGCCTTACAGCCAGACATCATACCGTCAATAGTCTACGACTAGTATCTCCCGACAGGCTGGTCGAAAGAGATCACAGTATCCAGGCCGAGACACTAACCAGAAGCAGTGATCTCCACAGGGTGCCAACCATTTTACCCTCCTTACCCGTGGGCCTGAAGATTTCAGCTTTTGTTCACAAGTGCCAGGAAATGGGTTCTAGACCTAGTGACCAACGGCCACACCCTGGAATTCATCAAACAGCAATCTACTACTCCGCCCAGGGGTCCCCCTCCCCCTTGTCTTCACAAGATTTTGAGTTGTTTAAATAAAGGAGATTTTATGGTTTCTCTGGATATGGAAGATGCACATTTCCACATACCTATCTACCCCAAAAAGCAGAAATATCTTCGCTTTCAAGTGGCTGGCGCCCATTATAAGTTCAAAGTGCTCCCGTTTTGGCTGAAATCGGCACCAAGAACCTTCACAAAGTGCTTGGCACCAGTGGCAGCAGCACTGAGATCTTGAGCAATACAGGTATTCCCTTATCTAGACGATTGGCTGCTCAAAGGTCCTTCAGAACACGAAAACAAGATTGCAACAGCAGAATGTACCCTTCTCTTCTCTGGGGCTGATTCGCAACGAAAGCAAATCAGTTGCGTCCTCTCCAAGCCATGTTTTTTCTCTGAGCAAGGTTAGACACAGTCCAGTGCAACGCATTCTGATCACACGGCCGCCAGGTACGTCTTCAAAAATTGGCAAGGTTTATTTCAAAAAGGTCAGTCTCAGTCTGAATGTTTGCTTCGTTCATGAGGATATGCTCTTCAGCGATACATCTCATACCCACGCACGGCTCAAAATGAGACCTCTTCAGGAGAAACTGCAACTTCAATGGCAACAAGCCATGGATTCATTCGACGATACCATCAAGGTGACGCCACGCATGATAAATTATCTGCATTAGTGGTTGCAGACAGAGAATCTAACCCATGGTCTCACGTTCCTACAGACCATTCCAGATTTCGTTTTAACGACTGATGCCTCCATGGAAGGATCGGAAGGTCATCTGCAGGACTTGCAGATTCAAGGAAGATGGTCTCAAAGACAAAAACAACAGCAGATCAACGGCTGGAGATCCACGCCGTTTTTCTGTTTCTCCAAGCATTCCTCCCGAGGATTGCGGGTTCCTCTGTGCGAGTCCGGACCGACAATACCATCAGCATGTATTATATCAACAAACAAGGAGGAACGAAATCAGCTACGCTCTCGCAAGAGGATCAGGAATTGTGGGAAGGGGTCGCATTCCACAAGATGCCCTGAGTGCCGAACACGTCAGGGGTCTCCACAATACCCTGGCAGACACGCCGAGCACGTCTCAGTCAGACTGTCACGAGTGGAAGCTGGAAAAGGAACAGGCTAACCCAGTGTTCCAAGCTTGGGTCAAACCAGCACTGGATCTATTCGCAACGAGAGCGAACAAGGTATGCCGATATTATGCCAGCAGGTTCCCTCAACAGGGATCAATAGGGATGTGATGGTCAGGGATTTGTGCGTACGCTTTTCCCCCAATAACATTGATTCCGAAGCTCCGCAGGATGAAGCTTGAAGGTTGCCATCTTATTATGATTGCACCCCATTGGCCAAGATAATATTGGTTCCAGGAACTTCTACTATTGTCTCAAGACAAGCTCATTCGCCTACTGCTGACGCCTACAATGTTGTCAAGGGACGGAGGCCAAGTTGTTCGTACGGACCCACAGTTTTTGCACTTGCACTCATGGCTCCTCATTTCTTAGAGTTCAAGGACCTCAACATTTCACAGCACTATCGTGAAATATTGGCCAAATCTCGTGCCCAAAGCACAATCAAGACTTATCACCTCAAATAGAAGCGATTTTGCTGTTGGTGGAGGCGAATAATATTCACTCAATTCAAGCTCCTGCAGAACAAGTTCTCCATTATCTGCTTTCCCTAGCCATGTCTGGGCTTACTTTTTCATCGGTAAAAGTACATCTTGCTGCTCTTTCCAGATTCAGGAAATGCTAAAAATGTCCTTTTCTATGCTCTTCTTCATTTGTCAAACAATTTATGAAAGGACTTTTCTGAGCCTTCCCTCCAGTGCAAGCACCCCTCCAGAGTTGGAACTCAACACTGTGCTAGCGCAGTTAATGAAGCGGCCATTTCAGCCGATCCATAAAGCTGATCTCAAATTCCTCTCTTGGAAGGTTGCCCATTTACTGGCTCTTGCCTAAAAAAAAAAAGGGGGGGGGGGGGGTTCGTGAAATCCAAGCTTTCACTATAAGGAACCCTTTTTACATTTTGCCCGGGACTACGTAACCCTTTGAGCAAATCCCAGGTTCATTCCTAGGGTACCAAAACAATTTCACTTGAACGAACCGGTAAGATTAAAAACATTCTTTCCGGATCCATCCACTCCAGCTGAAAGAGCATTACACTCGCTGGATGTTAAAAGCTGTTTAAAATTCTTCCTACAGAAAACTAAGGATACCAGACGATCCAACCAGATGTTCGTGGGTTACGGTCAAGCAACTCTTGGAAATGCTGTAACAAAGGCAACAATAGCCAGATGGCTGGCATCTGCTATTCTTTTCTGCCATGACTTCTTTACAGAGGAAAGTCAAAGCCCATTCGACTAGAACAGTACCAACGGCGACCGCTTTGTTTGCTCGAGTAACTCTGGAAAATATATGTTGTGCTGCGACATGGAAAAATTTCCACATGTTCACTAAGCATTACCGTCTTCAATCTTTGCATCAAAAAGATGCAGCGGTTGGACAGGCTGGTCTACGTCATCTCTTTCATTTATAGCAGACTCGAGTATCTATAATACTTGGATATAGCTGAGCTTTCTGTAAGACCACTCCATTTGGCGAAAAAAAAGACAAAGATGTTTTTCAAACACTGTGGATGCTATTTGGGAGTTTATGAACCAATGTCTCCCACCATCCGCAAACGACAGTATATGGTTATACTGCTTGCTACTCTGATTCAGGCATGTGAATCTATGAAAGATCCCCCAATACTGGATAAGAAAACAAGTTGCTTACCTGTAACTACAGTTATCCAGTATTGGTATCTTTCATAGATTCACATGCACCCACCCTCCTCCCCGGCTAGTCAGTTCTCTATATCTGGGATACTTACTTCTCACTTGTGCTAGGAAATTCTGAGGAGTACTGCCTCTGCTGGGAAGGTTCTAGAGAGTGCTAGCAGCGGATTGGCTGGGACCAAACTTTGGTTCTTTTTACTATAATGATGTAGATAGGCTACTAAGACTTAGGCCTTAGGCTTTTTCTTTAAGCCTACTACTACTTACTCTTGGCACTACTTTTGAATTTACCGTGGGACTCCTGCCTCGGCGACGGGGAATGATTCAGGCATGTGAATCTATGAAAGATACCAATGTCATTATGTGAACAGCGCATACCATTTAATTGGTCAAATTACAAGCAGAGGGACCGGATAACTCCTTTGGGAATTAATGCACGTCACTATTCCGTTACAGACTTTAAGATTTATTTTGGCACCTTTATGGGGAGAATGAAATCTTCCAGTGTGAAAAATTTACTTTGATCATCGAGGGCAACATCCATTTTATTGAAGACACTTTTGAATATACACATCACATTAGAAATACATTCGGGCATTTTACGGCAGTGAATAAATACAACCCTAAACATTCTGATGGTACTAAGTCTTGGAAATTAACTTTCATTTGAAATGTGTGCATAGTAATTGATTAGACAATATATGTGTATTTTTTTCATGGAAAGAGATGTGTAATATTTTGTATTGAGTTCACAAGGTTAAAGTCTCTAAAGTTTAAGATGAATCTTGTTCTTGGTATCCACCAATATGAAGCATCAAGAAAATACAGATTTTACAGCGCCAGAGAGAACATGTATCTTGTTTAAACTGTTCATTTTATAAATACGAGGTAACATTGAAAATGTTGTGAAACTGGTAAGGACCTATGGGTTTCTAAAAATGGAAGAAAGGATGCAAATATAAGAAATTGGTAAGTGAAGGACATGTAACAATTTCTTAATTTGAAAATGAGAAATTGACAAATGTCACTTGGTATAGAAGACTGGCTTAGTATATGGTGCACATTTATTTAGGTGAAGCACCTTGCACTAATCCAGGCAACATGTATGGTGATTTTTGGGGTCTTTGATAACCTTTGAAAGCTCTCAAAGTAGTAGCTGTGGAGAGCAGCCTTCAGGCTTACCTTGTAGTATTAAGAAGATTGTTTTACCAGGTTAATCATATAGTGTAGGTTAAACAAAAAACAAACCACACATTGTATATATAAACATTTCTATGTATCACACAACACTCAGTAACACGTTGGTATATTTTCTACCCGTTGATATAAATCCAAATACATAATACTTCAATTGCAATAAAGTAAGTAGCACAAAATACAGTGGTCTCCAGGGGGAGACCAACCATGTATTAAGAAAGTGCAATGCGAACTGCGACCGCAGTCAGTACTTGGACCATGAGCCTCAGATGAGCTGGGGACTCGAGGAACAACCCAAGGTGAGTACCCATGAAGGCTGTGTGCAGAGTGGAAACACAGCCGCGTCCAGTAGATGTCAACAGGAAAGTCGTGGTTGCAGTTTTGAAGAAGGACCCTGAAGAATCTCCACAGAAGACAGAAGGTTGGAGAGTCACCCCATCTCCCCCTCCCGTTGATACCCCAGGAACCAGGATACCTACACCGGAGAGGCTGGGTACATAGGTGTGAAGTGACGTCAGAAACTGCTGTAGACCACAATGGAGGGCTTCAGGAAAGATGCCACTGGAGAAGACTGTACAAGAGTCTGGTGGAATCCGAGGGTGGATTCTTGAAATTAAGAACCTTTAAGCAGAGGATACAGGGTCTGTGCCACTCAGGTGGAAGAGCAATGCTTACCAATGTTGGATTGTTCAGAAGAGTTGCTGTGACCATCCCATTGCAGCTGTGAGGACCAGGCAATGCTGAGGAGGACCATGAGCCTTGCACAAGCTGTCCCATGTGGGAAGTCAAGAACCAGTGATTTGTTGTCCGGCAGGAATAAAATCAAGCCTAGGCAGCTGCAACTGGTGTGGAAAGTGAAGAAGGAGCAACACTGGGACCAGCAAAGCTTCTAGGGACTCACCACAAGCAGAAGAGTCGGAGCAGGCCCTGAGCAAGCAGTAGAGCCCGCTGCAGAAGGCGACCCTCAAGATGTCCCACAGGCCGAAGGTACACGAGTCGCAAGAGGACTTCGAGAAGCTCACCAAGAAGGAAGGCACACTGTGCAGAGGATGTGGTGAGGATGCTGTACTTGGCAGGAAGAGATGCTGGAGGTTGGAGCTTCCTGCAACCCAAAAATCTCTTGAGAGCAGAGCCAACAACCTTTGGCATTGGCAAATCCACGTGGTGCACAGGGGTTTGGTCCCAGTGGTTCCAACGAGGGATACTGGCTTCAGAATTGCTGAGAGGACAGGTCATGCCTTGAGGCAGTTGCAGAACCACCACATGTGTCGCTGAACCTTTTGAAGTCCCTGGGACGTCGGGAGCAGCAGGCCAAGCAGCTTTGTTGCGGTGCCTGCAGATGCAGGGGAGCAACTCCTTGACTCCAAGAGAAATTACTTTGGGTGTCCTTAATGCCTATAGGTCTGGTGAAGATCCTGATGAAGCGCATACCTAGATGATGAAGACGACTTGTAGAACAGCGATACCAGGAGCAGCAGGAGTCTTCCTTGATGCAGTGTCAGTTCCAGGCGAATTCCAAGTGTCTAGAAGGTCGAAGAGTGACGTGGTTTCAGGATTGCTTTATGTCCCACGACAAATCTGAGGACCCACCCATAGGTAAGCCCTTAAATATCCTAGGAAGGGGGTTAGGATGACTCGACAGAAGGGAGGATACTCCTTTGTCCAGTTTTGTGCCAAATCGGGAGCCAAGGGCTCCCTGGACTGGCTCAAACTGGGGTATGCAAGGAGGGCTCAAAATGTGCCCTTCAAAACAGTCTGGTGGCGCTGGCAAGCGCCCCCACCTCGGCCCAATACACTGATTCTTGAGTGGGAGGTGGTCACTCTTCCCTGCGGCAGGAAACCTATTGTTCTACCTTCTCCTGCTTGAGTTGGGCTTAGCAGCAGGAGGGCAGAATCTTGTCTGTGGTCGGCAGCAACACTAGCTTGCTTTCAGACCCTGAAAGGCTGTAACCAGGAGTACAGGGGGATACCTTAAAGGGGCCACTGGTACATGGGACCCTACTTACAACCCTGGAATCATTGTTGGGGTATGATTCCAACATGTTCGATACCAAACATGACCGGGTTCGGTGCAGCCACTATATAGTTGGACATCTTGTAATGACTGATTTCCACTATATGTATCAAAATGGCTGACCGCACTTACAAAGCCTGGCAAATTGATTCCAGGGTTTGTAGGGGTGTCCTGCTCATGCAGTGGCACCCTCACATTCATAATCAAGCACCCTACCTTCAGGACTAAAAGGCTTGCTATAGCGGTGACCTAAAGGTTTCAAATGTAGTGACATCAGATATAAGGAAACTTTTATCTGTCATTAGAGGTGCGAGCACCAACTCACACAGCCTGCAATGGCAGGCCTGTAGTCACAGTTTCAGTCTTCTCTCATGGGTGGCACAATATATACTGCAGCCCATGGAAGACCCCTGGTGTACCTATGCCCTGGGTACCTTAGTACCATAGTCTAGGACTTACAAGGAAACATCAGTAGCGAATTTTGGAAGTACAACTGTACTTACCATGGTCAAATTTAGGGAGAAAGCACCGTGACTGGGTTCCTGATTAGCAGGATCTCAGTCAGACTAGTCAAAAATACACTGAGAACAGGTACAAAGTGGGGATAACCGTCCTGGAAGGATCTTACCTTCCTACACTTGGCATGAATACTGAGAAGAGACTAATGTTGCACACATAATGAAATGAATGGAATGCATTGTTGAGAGATTTTGTCAGTTGAAAATAAGACCAAATGGAGGCAGAAATGGGATGTATTGTTATGTACCAAAATGTTCTAGTGTTTCGTGGATCGATTACATTATAGTAGAACTACATAAATAGGTAATTTCCACTGTAACAGTAACATAGGCCCAGTAGAAGGCATCTAGCTGAAACGTGTCAGCCGCAATAATTTTCTTTTTCTTCTTTGTACTTTTTGACAAAGTATAATAAGGCGATACCAAAGGGGATGATGAACGAAGCGTTGGACCAAATCAAACACTCACCCCAGTCAACTGCTCTGGGTTTAATCCATCATTCTTTAGCTCACTCTGCTACCCCAGTTCAGACATGGCCATATGCAAATCAGTCTGTGGACTTTTCCCATGAGGCACAGGGTCAGACTGATTTGCATATGGCCATGTCTGAACTGGGTTGGAGGAGTGAGCTAAAGAATGATGATGGATTAAACCCAGATCAGTTGACTGGGGGTGAGTGTTTGATTTGCTTGAACGCGCCGTCCCTCATCCCCTTTGGTATCACTTTGTTCGCCCTAAGTTTGCAAGGTATGCACAGACGGGTGTCCCTTGCTCACTTTGCCATTGCATTCAAGCTAGCCTGGCTGATGATGGCTGAATAGCCAGAAACCGGTACCCGGATGCTTGTTTCCGGTCCAGAGAAGACATGGCTTGGCAGTTCGGGCTGGACTGTTCCCATGAGGCACAGGGACAGACTGATTTGCATATGGCCATGTCTGAACTGGGGTGGTGGAGTGAGCTAAAGAATGATGGATTAAACCCAGATCAGTTGACTGGGGGTGAGTGTTAGATTTGCTCAAACGCTCCGTCCATCATCCCCTTTGGTATCACAAGCTTGGTTGTATGACTCAATAACTACTGCCTGAAGCACGACTGCCTGAACCATGACCTCCTTTACCACGAAAGTTTTTACAACGATCTATTCATTACAACTACTTGTTTTTAGTACGACTTCCTTCACAACGAATTTCTTTTATTTAGCCTTAAATCCCTTTATAGTTTTTTGCTCGATTTTTATATTGTTTATTCGTCCTATTTAATACAATTTTAAAGCAAAGTTTTTTTAGATTATACTTTTAATAATAATTTTAAGTATTAATTAAAATATTCTTTTTAAGAAATGACTGTTAGAATTGGGGTCCCTGGCTGGCCAGGGCTTGCGCCAAAGTCAGTCAGAGACCACCACTCCTAAGTCAATCAATCAATCAAAGAAGACATCACTGACTTCATCACCCCGCACGCCCTCCCCTCCGAGGACTACATTCTACTGGGAGACCTCAATTTCCACCTGGAAAAGATCAACGACTGCAACACCACCACCCTTCTGGACAACCTCGCCAATCTCGGACTCAAACAACTTGTAAACACCCCCACTATGCAGGGCACACGCTTGACCCTATCTTCACCTCCAGCAAGCACATCTCCTTCAATCACACCACAGCTCTCCATTGGACGGACCACAGCTGCTTTCACTTCAACTACAAAAAGACCACGATCCACAACCACCCTCAACCAATTCTGCGAAGAAACTGGAACAAAACCACCACCGACCAGATCTTCACATCGCTTCTCCAAAACCCTCCTGCCAATTCATCGGACCCAAACCAAGCCGCCATCAACCTCACACAATGGATCACCCACAGCGCCAACAAATTAGCACCCTTGAAAAACCATCAAATCAAGCAAGGCAGCAAAAACGCCCCCTGGTTCAACGATGACCTTAAGAAATCCAAGAAGCTTTGTCGTACCCTTGAGAAAGCCTGGAAAAAAGACCCAAACACTTTCACCCGAGCCGCCTTCAAAAACGCCACCCGCAAACACCACCAACTAATCCGGACAACCAAGAAATCAGCATTCAAATACCGACTAGACGACAACGCCCACAACAGCAAGGAACTATTCAACATCGTCAAAGAATTTACCAACCCCACCGCCAGCACCAACGACATCACTCCCTCCCAAGTCCTCTGCGACTCCCTAGCTTCATTCTTCCACGACAAAATCGCCGACATTCACAACAGCTTTGACAACCAACCCGGAGACCAGTCCACCCCACCCACCTCTGAACCAAAACCCCCCTCGAACAACCTCTACGACTGGGACCCAATCACCACTGATGACACCATTCGCCTGATGAACTCCATCCACTCAGGATCCCCAACAGACCCATGTCCCCACCACATCTTCAACAAAGCAGACTTCATTATCGCACCCCATCTCCGAAACGTCATCAACTGCTCCCTCAACTCCGCCACCTTCCCAGAAAGCTGGAAACACGCCGAACTCAGCGCCCTGCTGAAAAAACCCACAGCAGACCCCCACCGAACTCAAAAACTACTGCCCCATCTCGCTCCTCCCATTCCCTGCCAAAGTCATTGAGAAAGCCGTCAACAGCCAGCTCGCCGCCTTCCTTGAAACCAACAAATCCCTCGACTCCTCACAGTCCGGCTTCCGAGCCAAACACAGCACCGAGATCGCCCTCATCGCAGCAACAGACGACATTCGAACACTACTGGACAACAGAGATACAGTCGCCCTCATCCTACTTGACCTCTCCGCAGCCTTCGACACAGTCTGTCATAGCACCCTTATACAACGACTCAGCAACATCGGAATTTAAGGAAAAGCATTGGACTGGATCATCTCGTTCCTCGCCGGAAGAACGCAGAGAGTCCGCCTTCCCCCTTTTAGATCAGAGGCCACCGTAGTCATCTGCGGCGTACCACAAGGATCTTCACTCAGCCCTACCCTCTTCAACGTATACATGAGCCCCCTCGCAACCATCGCGCAACAACACAACTTCAACATCATCTCCTACGCAGATGACACACAGCTGATCCTCTCCCTCACCAAAAACCCAAACACCGCCCAAACCAACCTACACGAAGGGATGACAGAAGTAGCCGAGTGGATGAAGAACAGCCGTCTAAAACTGACCTCGGACAAAACGGAAGTCCTCATCTTAGGTACATCCCCCTCTGCCTGGGATGACTCTCGGTGGCCACCGGCCCTGGGAAACGCACCCATACCGACGGACCACGCACGTAAGCTGGGCTTCATCCTGGACTCCTCACTCTCGATGACCGGACAACTCAACGCCGTATCATCATCATCCTTCAACATCCTACGCATGCTCAAAAAAACATTCCGTTGGATCCCCACCGAAACAAGAAAAACAGTCACCCACGCACTGGTCACAAGCCGGCTGGACTACGGAAATACCCTGTACGCCGGAACCACCGCCAAACTTCAGAAAAAACTCCAACGCATCCAAAACGCCTCAGCCAGACTCATATTAGACATTCCCCGCAAAGATCACATTTTCGGTCACCTGAAAGACCTTCACTGGCTCCCCGTCAACAAGAGGATAACGTTCCATCTCCTCACCCACGCACACAAAGCCCTCTACGAACTTGGACCCGAATGCCTCAACACGCGCCTATCCTTTTACACCCCCACCCGCCAGCTGCGATCGTCCAATCAAGCCCTCGCTGCTGTTCCACGCATCCACAAAGCCAACATGAGAGGAAGATCCTTCTCCTACTTAGCGGCCAAAACCTGGAATTCCCTCCCCATCCTCCTCCGCCTTACACAAAACTACCTATCCTTCAGAAAACAACTAAAAACTTGGATATTCGATAAGTAAAATTCTCCCCCTTCCTCAAGCGCCTTGAGTCCCTCTGGGTATGTAGTGCGCTATATAAGTGTTGACTTGACTTGAATCAATCACAGCATTTATATAGCGCACTACTCACCCGGAGGGTCTCAAGGCGCTAGGGGGGGGGGGGTCCGCTACTGCTCAAACAGCCAGGTCTTGAGCTGCTTCCTGAAGGCGAGGTGGTCCTGGGTCAGGCGGAGGTGTGTCGGGAGGGAGTTCCAAGTCTTGGCGGCCAGGTAGGAGAAGGACCTTCCTCCTGTGGTGGCTCTTCGGATCCGGGGGACGGCGGCGAGGGCGTGGCTGGTCGATCGGAGATGGCGTGTGGGAGCGTAGAAGTTGAGGCGGCTGTTGAGGTATGCTGGTCCTTGCTTGTGCAGGGCTTTGTATGCGTGGGTGAGGAGACGGAAGGTGATTCTCTTGTTGACCGGGAGCCAGTGCAGATCTCTCAGGTGTACGGAGATGTGGCTGCGACGGGGGATGTCAAGGATGAGTCGTGCTGAGGCGTTCTGGATCTGCTGGAGTCTCTTCTGGAGTTTGGCTGTGGTTCCGGCATAGAGGGAGTTGCCGTAGTCCAGACGGTTGGTGACGAGGGCCTAGGTGACCGTCTTCCTGGTCTCGGTGGGTTTCCACCGGAAGATCTTACGTAGCATGCGCAGGATGTTGAAGCACGACGAGGAGACGGCGTTGACTTGTCTGCTCATGAAGAGGGAGGAGTCCAGGATGAAGCCCAGGTTGCGTGCGTGGTCTGTTGGTTTGGGTGCGCTGCCCAGGGCGGGGGGCCACCAGGAGTCGTCCCAGGCGGAGGGTGAAGATCCCAGGATGAGGACTTCCATCTTGTCCGAGTTCAGTTTCAGGCGGCTGCTCATCATCCATCAGTCAGGGCAAGGGAGTTACACGCCAAGATAACCCCAGCTCACCCTCTAGGTTACGTGGAGCGAGCAGCAAGGCTAAACTTAGAGGCGATGTGAGTTAAGTATTTGCGCACGCACCCCAGCAACAACACCCAAGGCCCACCACAAAGGAAACTCCACACAAGGTTATGTATAAAAATAGCCTTTGTATTACACCAAAACACATTAGATGAAAACACACACTTTACAATGTGCCAACAGGCACGGGCAGAATTTACAGGGGATATGTACAAGACAGGGCCACATGGACCTCTGTCAGGAATAGGCACTTTTAGAACTTAGCACTAGGTAGAATTAGCACTTAGAACATGGAATATAAATCACTGTAGCACAAAATAGAACATAAAGCACACAACCAGTAATCACTGGTAACAGGTAAGTACCACCTACGCAACCCTAACCACCTTAGGAACAGGTCACGCAGGGAACCAGGACCTCACTAGCACCACCTGTACTAGCAAGAACAACCACCTAAGTATCACAATACCTGTAGGGGCGTAGGCACATTACACATGATGCATCACAACACATTCAGAGGTGTAGGGAAGGAAAACACATGATGCATAACATATATTCAGAGGTGCAACAAAAGAACAATTGCGCCAAACTCACAAGTCACCACCTGTGACTGTCCCTAGGCCAACTGGCCTTGTTGGGGCTAGGGCGCCCTGTGTCCCAGTGTCAGGGGCCTAAACCTGGCAGCTGCCCACGAAGTGCTGGGCAGCTGTAAGTCTCCTCTTAGCTCCTAATAGGAACAATAGCACCAAAAACGATGTGGGAGCCTTGCTGGCTCTGAAACAACAAACTGGGCCCTCAGGAGTGTTGGAGTCCCCCCTCCCCCAATGGGGACTCGGAATGCAAAAATGACCCCCGAGCCTCGTGGGCTCTAAATAGCAATGTGCCCCTTCGTTGAAGCCCCCCTCCTGGGGACTCGAAGCAACTATGTCCCCCAAGAGCCTCTCAGGGCTCTTCACAATGGAATGTCGCCTTTGGGAGCCTCAGGGCTCTAAGACCACTTGCCCCGTCATTGGAGCCTCTCTTAGGCTCGAGAGAAACAAGGACGCAATGACCCCCAGAGCCTCTCTGGCTCTAATAAAACGGATTTCCCCCTGAGCCTCAACAGGCTCTACACACCGGAGGGGGGGGGGGGCGCGGGCACCGGCAATGTGCCCCGACAGCTCCCCTTTCTGCTCTGCTGCACTGACCGTCTCTGGGAGGCTGCCGGTCGTCTCCTACTTACCAGCGGCAACATGGTCTTCAGGGCTCTCCTCTCTCTCGTCCTGCGGGGGGGGGGCAGGACTTCCAGGCCTGCTCCTGAGGCACTCCTAGGCTTCCCCAGACCGGGGGAAGCGGAAGGGAGACTCGTCTGGGCGTCTTGTTTTGTTTTGCCTGGCTTCCTGCCTCGGGTGGCCCGGCAACATTTAAAAACACTCCGGGCTGCGGCGGTGAACTCAGTGCTACGAGGGGTGGGCTCCCTCCAATTTAAATATAAAGCGAGGTGGGCACTCGCTCGGGCCAAAAACAGCACAAGGTCCCTGGCAGGGTGGGCACCTGCCAGGGGACGTTAAAGTCAGCAAAAAGCGGCGTGGGCAGCCCCGAAAGGGAAAGTAAAGCGCTCCCAATCGCTATAAAGGCAAATCCAGCGCTCCCAGCGCTAGGGGTCAAATAGAGCGCTCCCAGGCGCTATAAGCCCAAGTTCCCAAAAAGTTCTTCTAGGCAGGTAGGGGCAAGGCTGGGCCCAGAGCCAGCTCACTGGGCCTCCAGACAGGGAGGCATTCCAAGTGGCGGTCCTCCCAAAAGCAGCAGCCCCCTCAGAATCCTGGGAAAGAACAAATTGTAAAGGGACACAGCCCCTTCTTATACTACTAAATCCTTTGTCTGTAGTTGCAGGGTGGGGGAGAGACCAGTCGCAGCTGGTTTTGGAGCACCCTTGATGGCTCAACCACCCCTTTCATTCACTAGGGAGGCTAGGGTCGTTAGACCCACCACAGGGGGTGGAGCCAGCATTGTGTGGGGGAAAGCCCAGCCCCATTCAGGAACTAGGTGCAGCCCTCCCTCACATCGCTCATGCTGATCTCTCCACTCACTCCTGGGCAGACCCATCCAGACTTCCTGGAGTCAGGCTTGCCAGCCATCTCCAGCCAATCACGCTCCAGCACCTTTACAGCACAAGCACAGCCATGTCTGGAAGTGGCACTTCCACACTAGACACATACACGCCGCATACATCATTTCGCAGCATTCAATCACACAAGTCCACACATACCAGACTTGAGCCTGTACACCCCACGCATCAGGAACTACCAGGGACACATACATTCCCCATGCATTCCTATGGGAGGACAGGCCAACCTTACTCCACGCACTCAGAGTGCGCACGCACTTTCCACTGGGACTCAGTGAAAGTGTGCAGAACCCAAAAAATCACCATCACCAGGTCACCATTAAAAGCAAAAAGTTCAGGGGTGAACCTGCCAGAAGGGCCAAGTCCAACACAACCCACTTCCAGCCAAAACGCAGGGAAGACCAATCACCACCGTAATGGACTTCCCTGCTTGGGGTGATAGAACACGGACGCGGGCCCGCAACTGCAGGAACACCCTCCTGTTCTATGCCACGGTGAACCCATGGGATTCCTTCTCATAACACTGTCTGGACCAACTGGGCTACCCCACTGGTACTCCCGAGCTGTCCGGGGCCAGGACCAGGCCCTGGGCCACCCAGGTGCCACCGGTCCTTGCAAATTCGCAGAGCGGGGGGTATTAACCCCTGGCACATAGTAGCCATTCTCCACTCTTCCTGTCTGCAAGACAGGACTAGACTGCCACTGGTTCTCCAGCCTAGGGTCTACACCCTCAGGCGGACCAGGAGTCTCAGGGAAGGCTCTCCTCCCCCTACCTCTTCTCCTAGGGTTCCTCCTCCTCCGGCGAGGGGTACACCTAGCACGCCATTCCAACCCAGGGTTTAACCCCTCAGGTTGCACCGGGGTTAGAGGTGGGTTTTCCCACCCTCTGCACCCCCTTCCAGAGGTCTGCACCCTCCCAACTGGAGGGGTTCCCCTGGAAGGTGAACCGGTCAGGACACTGCTTACAGACATCCTACCCTTCAGGTCAGGCAGATCCTGAACCTGGCCTTCCAACCTCAGGTCTAGAAACTTTGGTGGAATAATTGCCTGGCACTCCAGGACTTCTGGGGATTCACACACCATCCCCCTGAGGCTAACAAATGACACATATGTTGTGTGACTGTCTGTCTGGCGCAGATCTCCCGTCCCCTGTCCACCTGACAGTGCGTGAAGATCCCCCAGAACAGAAGTGGTGTCACCATGGTCACTACACGGGATCCTAGCCCAACTGGGTAGTTCCTGACCCACTGGTTCTTCCACTGGGGAACTCCCCCAATCACTCCTCACGCTGGACTCCTGTACCCTCCCTACCGGAGCGGTACCGCCAGACTCTAGAACCCCTGGAGCTCTAGTTACAGATGCTCAAGGTTCCCTAGACACTAGGAGATCTTCCTCAAATGGACTAACAGGACAGCCTAGGTCCCCAACCTGGTGTTCCCTCAAGGACCTATCCAAGTCCTGAGGCAGGGCTTCGGGCGTCTGGGGACCCTCGGTCTCCCTCTCACTCCTGCTCCACTGAGCCAGGCAGTGAACCCCTACACCCTCCTTGCTATCCTGGGACCTAGCTGGGCTACACTGAGCCTCCTCCACCACGCTGAGCTGGAGGATACCTGAACCACTACTTTTGGAGTCACTCCCTAATGACTCTTTCCCAGCGGTCTGCTTCATCTGCAAGCTCACATGCATCAAACAATCCACACCCCAACAGGGGTTGGTGCAACCCTGGTGAACAACAACTGAGCACCTGCTCTTTGAGAACCATATTAAGCAGTGTGTCAAAATCAGAGTCAGTGTGAACCTCTACCCAAGCCCACAGTGCTCCACAACATTCATCCTCAAACTCCTCCCAAGAGTGGTGAGACCGCTTCCAACTGCCCCTGAATTTCAACCTATACTCCTCTTCCTGGGAAACAGGTACCATACTCTGGGAACTGGGAGTGGGATTGCTCGCACTGGGCTCTATATATCTGACACCACTGGACTCAACCCGCCCTGGGGAGTCCAGAAAATTAAAACTGCGCACAGAGGATAGTCTACCCTCCAGAGCTACTTTGCCTCTGGTGGAGGCCCTCTCAGCCTCCTCTATCCTTTCCTGCGCTAAGACCCTCTCAGTCTCTAACTGTTGCTTTCTAACGCCCAGCTGTGCCATAGCCTGGGCATGCTCTAACCTGAGCTTTTCTAAAGCCAGCTGGTGCTCCCTTTCTCTCCTCCTATCTTCCAGCTCCTCTGGGGACAGAGAAAGGGATGAGGCGCTGCCTCCTACGCTGGACCCAGCAAGGGACTCCCTATCTATGGGGTCTATACTCTCTACTGGTGTCCAGGTTCTGTCATCTTCTCCCTCCTCTTCTGAATCTTCAGGGCTCCCTACAGACCCACCACCCTCATGGTGTGAGGCCCAGGCCCTTTCCTCACTGCGCTCAAGATCCCATTGATCCTCTTGCCATCTGACCATGCAGTTCTTAAGTTCGTACCAGCCTGCCTTATCCGCCCCTTTGCCTCTCTCTTCACAGAACCTTCTCAGCTCCCACACACTGTATGAACCTAGATTACGGAGATCAAAAGCAGGTTCCATTTTTGCAGGACGTTACAGAGACAAGATTACACAGGGAACCTAGGGGTCTGCGCTTAACACAGGAGTACACAATTCACAAAGGTATTCAGCAAGCTCTCTATCCCAGAGAACTCGCACTTACTTGTCTAGTGCCATGCACCATTCATCCACACACAACCCCCCCTCGGACTGGTAAGGCAGTTTGTACCACCCCTGATTCCTCAACCTGACCACACGTGACATGGGTACCGACTCTGGGCGCAGGGCGGGGGACAAATGTACTAGACACAGTTACACAATGATACCTTCAGGAGAAGAAAATATGGAACTTCAAAAAAACAATAATCCCCGAAATGTGGTTATCTAAAATGCAGAGTATTGTAGTGCGGCCTGTTGCCACTGTGGTACAACGCAAACACAAATCCGGATCCTCTCCGCTGCCAGCCAATGTTACAAATGGGATCCCTGGCTCTGCCAGGGCTTGCGCCAAAGTCAGTCAGAGACCACCACTCCTAAGTCAGGGCAATGGAGTTACACGCCAAGATAACCCCTGCTCACCCTCTAGGTAACGTGGCGCGAGCAGCAAGGCTAAACTTGGAGGCGATGTGAGTTAAGTATTTGCGCACGCACCCCAGCAACAACACCCAAGGCCCACCACAAAGGAAACTCCACACAAGGTTATGTATAAAAATAGCCTTTGTATTACACCAAAACACATTAGATGAAAACACACACTTTACAATGTGCCAACAGGCACGGGCAGAATTTACAGGGGATATGTACAAGACAGGGCCACATGGACCACTGTCAGGAATAGGCCCTTTTAGAACTTAGCACTAGGTAGAATTAGCTCTTAGAACATGGAATATAAATCACTGTAGCACAAAATAGAACATAAAGCACACAACCAGTAATCACTGGTATCAGGGAAGTACCACCTACGCAACCCTAACCACCTTAGGAACAGGTCACACAGAGAACCAGGACCTCACTAGCACCACCTGTACTAGCAAGAACAACCACCTAAGTATCACAATACCTGTAGAGGCGTAGGCACATTACACATGATGCATCACAACACATTCAGAGGTGTAGGGAAGGAAAACACATGATGCATAACATACATTCAGAGGTGCAGCAAAAGAACAATTGGTGCAGCAAAAGAACAATTGCGCCAAACTCACATAAGTCACCACCTGTGACTGTCCCTAGGCTAACTGGCCTTTTTGGGGCTAGGACGCCCTGTGTCCCAGTGTCAGGGGCCTAAACGTGGCAGCCAGCATTGTGTGGGGGAAAGCCCAGCCCCATTCAGGAACCAGGTGCAGCCCTCCCTCACATCGCTCATGCTGATCTCTCCACTCACTCCTGGGCAGACCCATCCAGACTTCCTGGAGTCAGGCTTGCCAGCCATCTCCAGCCAATCACGCTCCAGCACCTTTACAGCACAAGCACAGCCATGTCTGGAAGTGGCACTTCCACACTAGACACATACACGCCTTTCGCAGCATTCAATCACACGAGTCCACACATACCAGACTTGAGCCTGTACACCCCACGCATCAGGAACTACCAGGGACACATACATTCCCCATGCATTCCTATGGGAGGGCAGGCCAACCTTACTCCACGCACTCAGAGTGCGCACGCACTTTCCACTGGGACTCAGTGAAAGTGTGCAGAACCCAAAAAATCACCATCACCAGTTCACCATTAAAAGCAAAAAGTTCAGGGGTGAACCTGCCAGAAGGGCCAAGTCCAACACAACCCACTTCCAGCCAAAACGCAGGGAAGACCAATCACCACCGTAATGGACTTCCCTGCTTGGGGTGATAGAACACGGACGCGGGCCCGCAACTGCAGGGACACCCTCCTGTTCTATGCCACGGTGAACCCATGGGATTCCTTCTCAAAACACTGTCTGGACCAACTGGGCTACCCCACTGGTACTCCTGAGCTGTCCGGGGCCAGGACCAGGCCCTGGGCCACCCAGGTGCCACCGGTCCTTGCAAATTCGCAGAGCGGGGGGTATTAACCCCTGGCACATAGTAGCCATTCTCCACTCTTCCTGTCTGCAAGACAGGACTAGACTGCCACTGGTTCTCCAGCCTAGGGTCTACACCCTCAGGCGGACCAGGAGTCTCAGGGAAGGCTCTCCTCCCCCTACCTCTTCTCCTAGGGTTCCTCCTCCTCCGGCGAGGGGTACACCTAGCACGCCATTCCAACCCAGGGTTTAACCCCTCAGGTTGCACCAGGGTTAGAGGTGGGTTTTCCCACCCTCTGCACCCCCTTCCAGAGGTCTGCACCCTCCCAACTGGAGGGGTTCCCCTGGAAGGTGAACCGGTCAGGACACTGCTTACAGACATCCTACCCTTCAGGTCAGGCAGATCCTGAACCTGGCCTTCCAACCTCAGGTCTAGAAACTTTAGTGGAATAATTGCCTGGCACTCCAGGACTTCTGGGGATTCACACACCATCCCCCTGAGGCTAACAAATGACACATATGTTGTGTGACTGTCTGTCTGGCGCAGATCTCCCGTCCCCTGTCCACCTGACAGTGCGTGAAGATCCCCCAGAACAGAAGTGGTGTCACCATGGTCACTACACGGGATCCTAGCCCAACTGGGTAGTTCCTGACCCACTGGTTCTTCCACTGGGGAACTCCCCCAATCACTCCTCACGCTGGACTCCTGTACCCTCCCTACCGGAGCGGTACCGCCAGACTCTAGAACCCCTGGAGCTCTAGTTACAGATGCTCAAGGTTCCCTAGACACTAGGAGATCTTCCTCAAATGGACTAACAGCACAGCCTAGGTCCCCAACCTGGTGTTCCCTCAAGGACCTATCCAAGTCCTGAGGCAGGGCTTCGGGCGTCTGGGGACCCTCGGTCTCCCTCTCACTCCTGCTCCACTGAGCCAGGCAGTGAACCCCTACACCCTCCTTGCTATCCTGGGACCTAGCTGGGCTACACTGAGCCTCCTCCACCACGCTGAGCTGGAGGATACCTGAACCACTACTTTTGGAGTCACTCCCTAATGACTCTTTCCCAGCGGTCTGCTTCATCTGCAAGCTCACATGCATCAAACAATCCACACCCCAACAGGGGTTGGTGCAACCCTGGTGAACAACAACTGAGCACCTGCTCTTTGAGAACCATATTAAGCAGTGTGTCAAAATCAGAGTCAGTGTGAACCTCTACCCAAGCCCACAGTGCTCCACAACATTCATCCTCAAACTCCTCCCAAGAGTGGTGAGACCGCTTCCAACTGCCCCTGAATTTCAACCTATACTCCTCTTCCTGGGAAACAGGTACCATACTCTGGGAACTGGGAGTGGGATTGCTCGCACTGGGCTCTATATATCTGACACCACTGGACTCAACCCGCCCTGGGGAGTCCAGAAAATTAAAACTGCGCACAGAGGATAGTCTACCCTCCAGAGCTACTTTGCCTCTGGTGGAGGCCCTCTCAGCCTCCTCTATCCTTTCCTGCGCTAAGACCCTCTCAGTCTCTAACTGTTGCTTTCTAACGCCCAGCTGTGCCATAGCCTGGGCATGCTCTAACCTGAGCTTTTCTAAAGCCAGCTGGTGCTCCCTTTCTCTCCTCCTATCTTCCAGCTCCTCTGGGGACAGAGAAAGGGATGAGGCGCTGCCTCCTACGCTGGACCCAGCAAGGGACTCCCTATCTATGGGGTCTATACTCTCTACTGGTGTCCAGGTTCTGTCATCTTCTCCCTCCTCTTCTGAATCTTCAGGGCTCCCTACAGACCCACCACCCTCATGGTGTGAGGCCCAGGCCCTTTCCTCACTGCGCTCAAGATCCCATTGATCCTCTTGCCATCTGACCATGCAGTTCTTAAGTTCGTACCAGCCTGCCTTATCCGCCCCTTTGCCTCTCTCTTCACAGAACCTTCTCAGCTCCCACACACTGTATGAACCTAGATTACGGAGATCAAAAGCAGGTTCCATTTTTGCAGGACGTTACAGAGACAAGATTACACAGGGAACCTAGGGGTCTGCGCTTAACACAGGAGTACACAATTCACAAAGGTATTCAGCAAGCTCTCTATCCCAGAGAACTCGCACTCACTTGTCTAGTGCCATGCACCATTCATCCACACACAACCCCCCCTCGGACTGGTAAGGCAGTTTGTACCACCCCTGATTCCTCAACCTGACCACACGTGACATGGGTACCGACTCTGGGCGCAGGGCGGGGGACAAATGTACTAGACACAGTTACACAATGATACCTTCAGGAGAAGAAAATATGGAACTTCAAAAAAACAATAATCCCCGAAATGTGGTTATCTAAAATGCAGAGTATTGTAGTGCGGCCTGTTGCCACTGTGGTACAACGCAAACACAAATCCGGATCCTCTCCGCTGCCAGCCAATGTTACAAATGGGATCCCTGGCTCTGCCAGGGCTTGCGCCAAAGTCAGTCAGAGACCACCACTCCTAAGTCAGGGCAATGGAGTTACACGCCAAGATAACCCCTGCTCACCCTCTAGGTAACGTGGCGCGAGCAGCAAGGCTAAACTTGGAGGCGATGTGAGTTAAGTATTTGCGCACGCACCCCAGCAACAACACCCAAGGCCCACCACAAAGGAAACTCCACACAAGGTTATGTATAAAAATAGCCTTTGTATTACACCAAAACACATTAGATGAAAACACACACTTTACAATGTGCCAACAGGCACGGGCAGAATTTACAGGGGATATGTACAAGACAGGGCCACATGGACCACTGTCAGGAATAGGCCCTTTTAGAACTTAGCACTAGGTAGAATTAGCTCTTAGAACATGGAATATAAATCACTGTAGCACAAAATAGAACATAAAGCACACAACCAGTAATCACTGGTAACAGGGAAGTACCACCTACGCAACCCTAACCACCTTAGGAACAGGTCACGCAGAGAACCAGGACCTCACTAGCACCACCTGTACTAGCAAGAACAACCACCTAAGTATCACAATACCTGTAGGGGCGTAGGCACATTACACATGATGCATCACAACACATTCAGAGGTGTAGGGAAGGAAAACACATGATGCATAACATACATTCAGAGGTGCAGCAAAAGAACAATTGGTGCAGCAAAAGAACAATTGCGCCAAACTCACATAAGTCACCACCTGTGACTGTCCCTAGGCTAACTGGCCTTTTTGGGGCTAGGACGCCCTGTGTCCCAGTGTCAGGGGCCTAAACGTGGCAGCTGCCCACGAAGTGCTGGGCAGCTGTAAGTCTCCTCTGGGCTCCTAAAAGGAACAGTAGCACCAAAAACGATGTGGGAGCCTTGCTGGCTCTGAAACAACCAACTGGGCCCTCAGGAGTGTTGGAGTCCCCCCCCACCCCCCTCTGGGGACTCGAAATGCAAAAATGCCCCCTGAGCCTCGTGGGCTCTAAATGGCAATGTACTCCTTCGTTAGAGCCCCCCTCCTGGGGACTCGAAGCAACTATGGCCCCCAAGAGCCTCTCAGGGCTCTTCACAATGGAATGTCGCCTTTTGGAGCCTCGGGGCTCTAGGACCACTTGCTCTGTTGTTCGAGCCTCTCTTAGGCTCGAGAGAAACAAGGACGCAATGGCCCCCAGAGCCTCTCTGGCTCTAATAAAACGGATTGCCCCCTGAGCCTCAACAGGCTCTACACACTGGAGGGGGGGCGGGGGCACCGGCAATGTGCCCTGACGGCCCCCCTTTCTGCTCTGCTGCACTCACCGGCTCTGGGAGGCTGCCGGTCGTCTCCTCCTTACCAGCGGCTACACGGGGCTTCAGGGCTCTCCTCTCTTGTCCTGCGGGGGGAGCGTGGCATTCCGGGGCTGCTTCTGAGGCACTCCTAGGCTTCTCCAGACCGGGGGTGAAGCGGAAGGGAGACTCGCCGGTCCCGCCCTCGTCTGGGCGTCTTGTTTTGTTTTGCCTGGCTTCCTGCCTCGGGTGGCCGCCAATGACAGTGCGGCCCCGAGCAGGGAGGCGGGCACTTCCGGGTCGCACTAGGCAGCGGCCCGGCAACGTTTAAAAACACTCCGGGGCTGCGGCGGTGAACTCGGTGCTACGAGGGGTGGGGTCCCTCCAATTTAAATATAAAGCGAGTTGAGCACTCTCTCAGGCCAAAAACAGCACAAAGTCCCTGGCAGGGTGGGCACCTGCCAGGTGACGTTAAAATCTGCAAAAAGGGGCGTGGGCAGCCGCGAAAGGGAAAGTAAAGCGCTCCCAAGCGCTATAAAGGCAAATCCAGCGCTAGGGGTCAAATGCAGCGCTCCCAGGCGCTATAAGCCCAATAAAGTTCCCACAAAGTTCTTCTAGGCAGTTAGGGGCAAGGCTGGGCCCAGAGCCAGCTCACTGGGCCTCCAGCCAGGGAGGCAATCCAAGTGGTGGTCCTCATGCCCAGCAACAGCAGTAGCCCCCTCAGGATCCTGGGAGAGAACAAATTGTAAGGGGACACAGCCCCTTCTTATACTACTAAATCCTTTGTCTGTAGGTGCAGGGTGTTGGAGAAACCAGTCGCAGCTGGTTTTGGAGCACCCTTGATGGCTCACCCACCCCTTTCATTCACTAGGGAGGCTAGGGTTGTTAGACGCACCACAGGGGGCGGAGCCAGCATTGTGTGGGGAAAGCCCAGCCCCATTCAGGAACCAGGTGCAGCCCTCCCTCACATCACTCATGCTGATCTCTCCACTCACTCCTAGGCAGACCCATCCAGACTTCCTGGAGCCAGGCTTGCCAGCCATCTCCAGCCAATCACGCTCCAGCACCTTTACAGCACATGCACAGCCATGTCTGGAAGTGGCACTGCCACACTAGACACATACACGCCGCATACATCATTTTGCAGCCTTCAATCACACGAGTCCACACATACCAGACTCGAGCCTGTACACCCCACGCAACAGGAAGTACCAGGGACACATACATTCCCAATGCATTCCTATGGGAGGGCAGGCCAACCTTACTCCACGCACTCAGAGTGCGCACGCACTTTCCACTGGGACTCAGTGAAAGTGTGCAGAACCCAAAAAATCACCATCACCAGGTCACCATTAAAAGCAAAAAGTTCAGGGGTGAACCTGCCAGAAGGGCCAAGTCCAACAATGACCTGTCGGGGTTCAAGGGGGCCTGGTGCCTTCTGTCTAGTTCCCCGTTCAGCGGTTTTTCTTAAAGTGCCAAGTGCATATGCAAATTTATGGACGCTCCCTAGGGCTCGCTTTAAAAGGGGGCTGCCAACAGGAAACAGGTGCTTGGTTTCTTTATTGGCCCCTTGCCGTGTGATTCCTGTTCCTGTGGTTCTACCTTGTTCCCCTTCCTTCGTGCTCTGTTCCAGTGGTCTTTCCAGTGCTGGGTTTTTGATACCCTTTTTTCCCTGTTACCCTGTTTTCCTATTCCTTTGGGCATTGCTGAACCCTTTGTGGGGACCTGTTTTTGATCTTAGATGACGTTCTGGGATTCGCGGCTGCGTTTCCCATGAGTTCTGGCGTCCCGTTATTATCCCTTTTTTGTATCCAAACCATCTTGTTGTACGTTGTGTTTGGGTGGTTTCACGAAGGAGCTGAATAACGGCCGTTTTTGCGCTACCTTCGTGTTCTTTTTTAGATTCCAGGTTTTTTTTGGGTGTCTTTCGTATTCCCTTGATGCCTTTTTTCCCCTGTCCCTTTTTGTCTAATGAATTGTGAATTCCACCCCCTTTGATATTCTCGGTGTTTCCCGAGGGGGCGTGGTTGGTCTGGGGTTACGCTAGAAACAACCAATACAATAGCAGAAGAAGAATTCCTGTTTCATATCAAGCCACTCCCGTTTGTTAACTTGGGTAAGCAGGGAGGTCGGTGGTTCGTGTGTGTACTTGGCACTGGTAATAGTAGTAGGGGTGTGTTTAATCTTGTCCCCTTTTTTCATTTTAGCGGTCTCGTCTATGTCAAGCTGTCAGCTGCCAAGAAGCCAGAGGAGACGAGCTGTGTTCCCCAAGACCTTGGATTCCCTTGTTTTGTTACCCACCTTCTCCCGGTGTCGTGTTCTCCACCATCCGTTTTGATTGCGGGTGTTGGGGGTCACGGTGAGGATTGGGACGTTCTTCACTCCTGCGGTGTTGGGCCGGTCAGCATCGGAACAGAAAACCAAGCCCACAAATTAATACACCGCCCGAGTGAAGAATGGTTGAGGAGGCAGCAGGGGGGGCTTCTTCGATGCAGGAAATTATGCAGGCTTTAGCGCACATGCAGGGTGAAGTCCAATCCCGCGACAGGAGAATCAGGAGTTACGGGGGGCACTGAGTGAGGTGAAGGAAAGCTCTAGGAGAAGAAAGAGGGATCCCTCAGTTAAGGCTAGGCCCCCCTTGATTCAACCAGCCATATTTAAATATGAGAGGAGTGGGGGCAGAGTGGGTCTGTTACAGTGAATACAGCCGTGCTGGTGCCTCTAGCAGCTCCAGAGAGGTTTTCCGGGGATAGTAGCAGATATGCTATATTTATGAAGCAGTGCCATTTGCACTTTGTGTCGACCTACCGCTTTTCCCGACGATACTACTAAAGTAGCGTTCGTGATCTCATATCTCTCGGGTACTGCAGCTAGTTGGGCGGTCCCCTTAGTAGAAAACAATGACCCTGTGTTAAGTAGTTTCCCGGCATTTAAGAACCAGATGCATAGTCTGTTTGCTAAGCATGCTTTCATGCAGGCAAGCGATGTTGAATTGATAAAACAGAAATCTTGCTGTATGGCCAGTTCTCGCCCAACTTCAGAGAAACTCTGTGGCCTTCCGATTTTCCCCAGCCAGGCTCCGTCAATATTCCTGCTAAAAACTTGGGAGTCTGGTTTGGAGAGGATCTGCAATTCGAAGCACACATAAAAAGACTCACTGGGGTGTGCTTCGGGTCCCTAAAAGCCATGAGGAAGATTTTTCCTTATCTGCCGTCTTCAGCAAGAGAGTCGGTTGCGAGGGCCCTTATTTTATCACGGCTCGATTATGCCAACTCTCTGCTGTGTGGCTCTCCGGCTTTTTTAATCGCAAGGCTTCAGATCATTCAAAATGCGACTGTTCGCCTACTGTGCAATGTGCCATATAGAGAAAGTACTCGGACTCACATGAAGGAACTACACTGGTTGCCAGTAGTGCAGAGGATAACCTTTAAAATTCTTACCATAGCCTTTAAAGCAGTTCATGACCTTGGCCCTTCTTATTTGAGGGAAAGATTTACCCGCTATGTCCCTACTCGGGCTTTGCGTTCAGCTGACTGTAACTTTTTAAGAGTACCCCGATTTCAGCGAGTTCGTTTAGGAGGCCAATCACTTGCTGTCACCGCGGCTAGGACTTGGAATACCCTCACCCTTTCCCTGAGATTAACTGAAAATGTTGTGATATTTAAGAAGGCACTTAAAACTTATCTTTTCAGAACGGCTTATTAAAATACTAATAGTAAAAAGAAAATTTAGATCTCTACTTTTTTCCTCCGGCCACTTGCTTGTTTCTCTTTTTACGCGCCAGGACACTCTGGTAGTATATGAGCGCGCTACAAAACAGCTAAAATAAAATTGTTGAAGCTACGGCAGGGTAAGCAGGATCTTCTGGGTTATGTGGCTACTTTCAATCGCCTAGTAGCAGAGACACAATTGCCCATGGCAAAAAGAACCTCTTTATTTTATCAGGGCTTGTGCGAGGACTTAAGATATAGTCTCTCAGGTTGTAGACCCCCCCGAAGATTGCTTTGAGTTTGTCGATTTGGTTGTTAAACTCGACCATCGAATGAGCTAAAGAAAAGGGGAAAAGATCCGGTTTCAACCCCCAAGGACAACTGTAACCAAGAGAGAAACATCTGAGAATGGGGGCGTAAAAACAGTTCCTGAACCTATGCTTTTGGGCGGAGGCGCTTGCTGCAGTTGTGTTTGTATTGTGGGAGGGGTGGACACTTTGCTCGAGAGTGTCCAGTGAAACCGTCCCGGATACCGGAGAATAAGGCTGTTTCTTTCGTGGGAAGGGATATTGAGAGTCCTTCTGTCCTTGAAAGTGTTTTTTTGTAATCCATATGACGTACAAGGGGCGGTTCAAAAGGTCCCGCATCATTTCACGATATCGGCTTGCTTCGCTTATTCATCTAGTGGTAGAGCTTCCTTGTCGGTATTATTGGATTGTGGGGCCACAGGGAACTTTATGGATATCGGGTTGGCCGAGAAGTTAATGGTTCCCTGTGTGATGAAGAAACAGCCTGAACCCGTGAGGGGTATTGACGGCACGGAGCTGACCTCTGGGTCGATTGTACGACAAACCGAACCTTTGTTGATGACATTCGATAATGGGCATTCTGAGACGGTCTGTTTCGATCTGATTGCCGCACCAGCATTTGGGGTGGTACTCGGGGTGCCCTGGTTACAGGCCCATAATCCCAGAATCCATTGGGCGTGGAGGTTGGTCATGCTTGATTCGGAGTATTGTCTTCTTCACTGTTATTGTGAAGCAACTGATTGGGTGTCTCCGTTGTCTTGTGCAGCGAGTGGTTGCATTCAGAACAGTTTGCCTCCTTCGTTTGTGGCATATAAGGAGGTGTTTGATAAGGATCAGGCGTGTGTATTGCAACCACACAGGGCTTTTGATTGCCGTATTGATTTGGTTCTGGGTGCCATTTTGCCCTGTAGTAGGGTTTATGCGTTGTCGGAGCCGGAGGAAAAACATCTACGGCAGTATTTGGATGAGATGTTAAAGAATGGGTTTATTCGGCCTTCTTCGCCTGTGTCATCCTCCATATTTTTTATACCGAAGAAGGAGGGTGAAATTTGCGCTTGCGTGGACTACAGAGCGTTGAATAAGGTCACAATAAAGAACAAGTACCCATTACCGCTCATACCGGTGTTGTTAGATCAGCTGTGACATGCCAAGGTGTTTACAAAGCTTGATTTAAGAGGTGCTTACCATCTCGTTCGCGTCCGCGAGGGCGACGAATGGAAAACGGCGTTCCGTACTAAGTTTGTTTTATTTGAATATTGTGTTATGCCTTTTGGTTTGTGTAACGCCCCTGCCGCTTTTCAGTTTTTTATAAATGAGGTTTTGCGTGAGTTTTTGGATGTCAGTGTAATTGTTTACATTGATGATATTTTGGTTTTTTTCCCCGTCTTTTGAGGAACATGATGCTCATGTTTCACAGGTTTTGTCTAAGTTGTTGGAACACCGTTTATTTGTCAAGCTGGATAAATGCACATTTGGTGCGACACATGTTGAGTTTTTGGTATTCTTGATTTCTGCGGATGGTATAAAGATGGATCCCCGGAAGATCGAAGCTATTGTTAACTGGCCCAGACCCACATGTGTTAAAGACATACAGGTGCTACTTGGTTTCGCCAACTTCTACAGGTGTTTTATCAGTCATTTTTCTGACCTTGTTTCGCCTATGACTTCATTGTGGAAGAAGGGAGTGGTGTTTGATTGGACGCCTGCAGCACAGTTGGCTTTGGAAAGATTGATCGGGCTTTTTACATCTGCTCCTGTGTTGATGCATCCTGACCCTGCTCTTCCGTTTTATGTAGAGGCGGATGCGTCCCAGCTAGCCGTTGGGGGCGTGTTGTCTCAGTGTGACAGTGAATCTGGGTTGATGCATCCAATTGCGTTTTTTTCAAAGAAACTACTACCTGCTGAGCAGAATTATACGGTAGCAGAGAGGGAACTATTGGCCATAAAGCTGTCTTTTGAGGAATGGCGCCATTACCTTTGGGGGGCTCGTTACCCCATTACTATCTATACGTATCACAAGAACTTTGAGTTTTACCGGTCCGCTAGGGCTTTGACCCCCAGACAGATGAGATGGGTGCTATTCTTTAATGAATACGATTTTACCATCACGTATAGGCCAGCCGCTCAACAGGGGAAATCTGATGCATTATCTCGGATTTATGCGGATCCATCACAGGAAAGCAAGATGGGGGAGTCCTGTTTTATGATTCCCGGTGATAAGATCGTTGGTTGTGCTTCCATAGACGATTTCATGGTTAAAGTGCAGGATGAAATGAAACAGTTGGATCTGGCTCCCTGGCTGTCGGAACCAGGAATCACGTTAAAGGATGGGTTATTGTATCAGGCAAAGAAGTTGTTTGTGCCCCCTGAGTTGCATACACTGGTTCTTACATATTGTCATTCATCGGCCTTGGTTGGGCATCCGGGGGTCAATATGACCAAGGAGCTGTGTATGCGTTGGTTTTGGTGGAAGTCTATGGCCCATGATGTACAGGTATTTGTGGCCTCATGCCCGGTGTGTGCTGTTGATAAGTCCTCGCACATGTCTCCATCGGGGTTGTTGCACCCTTTGCCAGTACCTCCCTCCCCCTGGCATACGGTCAGTATGGACTTTGTGACCGATTTGCCGCTTGATTCAGGGTTTACGGCCATTTTAGTCGTTGTGGATTTATTCACTAAAATGGCTCACTTCGTTCCCTTGCCAGGGTTAACCACATCTAGAGAATTGGCTGATGTGTTTATGGCCCAAGTGATCCGACTGCATGGGGTTCCTACTGCCATCGTTTCAGATAGAGGGGCACAGTTTGTTTCACATTTTTGGACTGCCCTGTGTCGGTCATTAAAGATGGAAGTACGTTTGTCAACAGCTTACCATCCACAAAGCGATGGGCAAACAGAACGTACCAATCAAACCATGGAGCAATATTTGCGCTGTTTGCTAACGTCACTGACGGGTAGTTGGGTACAAGCCCTTCCTGTGGCTGAGTTCGCATATAATAACAGCATGCACTCAGCTTTGGGCATGTCACCGTTTTATTGTTCAATGGGGTTTCATCCCAAGACAATTCCTATTCAGCCATCTGAGAGGGTACCAGCAGTGGATTCCCTGAGTAGGGGTTTAATTGAAATCTGGAAGAAAGCCCAACAGCAATTATTTGAGTCCCAAGAAAGCCATGAAAGTACAGGCAGATAGGCATAGGCGGCCAGCTCCTCTGTATGCAGTTGGGGATAGGGTTTGGCTAGCAACTAAGAATCTGAAGTTGCCGGGATCAAGAAAATTACAGCCTCGGTTTGTAGGTCCCTTTCCTGTCCAGAAGGTGGTGAATCCAGTTGCGATCAGGTTGACTTTACCTGCTGAGTATGGTATTTATCCTGTATTCCACACCTCCTTTATGAAGCCATACGTCACCACTTCTCAAGAGTTGCCCCCTCCCGTTTTGATAGATGATAACGTGGAGTATGAGGTTAAAACTGTTTTGAATTCCAAGCGGATGAAGGAACGGCTGTATTACCTTATTGACTGGAAGGGTTACCCCCCACAGGACCGTTCTTGGGTTCCGGCGAGTAGGGTTCATGCTGCCCGGTTAGTTCGTCTGTTTCATCGCCTGCACCCTGGGAAACCTAGGACTGTAGGAAGGCTTTCGGGAGGGGGTACTGTTGGGGTTCGAGGGGGCCTGGTGCCTTCTGTCTAGTTCCCCGTTCAGCGTTTTTTCTTAAAGTGCCAAGTGCATATGCAAATTTATGGACGCTCCCTAGGGCTCGCTTTAAAAGGGGGCTGCCAACAGGAAACAGGTGCTTGGTTTCTTTATTGGCCCCTTGCCGTGTGATTCCTGTTCCTGTGGTTCTACCTTGTTCCCCTTCCTTCGTGCTCTGTTCAAGCGCTCTTTCCAGTGCTGGGTTTTTGATCCCCTTTTTCCCTGTTACCCAGTTTTCCTATTCCTTTGGGCATTACTGAACCCTTTGTGGGGACCTGTTTTTGATCTTCGGTGGGATTCGCGGCTGCGTTTCCCATGAGTTCTGGCGTCCCGTTATTATCCCTTTTTTGTATCCAAACCATCTTGTTGTACGTTGTGTTTGGGTGGTTTCACGAAGGAGCTGAATACCGGCCGTTTTTGCGCTACCTTCGTGTTCTTTTTTAGATTCCAGGGGTTTTTTGGGTGTCTTTCGTATTCCCTTGATGCCTTTTTTCCCCCTGTCCCTTTTTGTCTAATGAATTGTGAATTCCACCCCCTTTGATATTCTCGGTGTTTCCCGAGGGGGCGTGGTTGGTCTGGGGTTACGCTAGAAACAACCAATACGATTGCAGAAGAAGAATTCCTGTTTCATATCAAGCCACTCCCTTTTTTTAACTGGGGTAAGCAGGGAGGTCGGTGGTTCGTGTGTGTACTTGGCACTGGTAATAGTAGTAGGGGTGTGTTTAATCTTGTCCCCTTTTTTCATTTTAGCGGTGTCGTCCGTGTCAAGCTGTCAGCTGCCAAGAAGCCAGAGGAGACGAGCTGTGTTCCCCAAGACCTTGGGTTTCCTTGTTTTGTTACCCACCTTCTCCCGGTGTCGTGTTCTCCACCATCCGTTTTGATTGCGGGTGTTGGGGGTCACGGTGAGGGTAGAGGATTGGGACGTTCTTCACTCCTGCGGTGTTGGGCCGGTCGGCATCGGAACATGACCTACCTATCACGCCATTCAGGGTGCAGACGAAACAATGCTATTTTTTTTTTCTTCTTAACCTATCGTGGGAGTTATTTTGTGATTGGGCAGTGTTGAGTGACGTATCACTTCAACAAAGCCCAATCGTTTTAAGCATAAGGGGATGGTAGGCGGAAGACTGCGGAGAGAAGTGACATGGCCGGCAAGTCGTGGTTCCGGACGTCGTGGTTCTGGCTTTCGATGTTGAGCAGTCTTCGTTGTTCTGTCCTCGTAGTTTAGGTGAGTCGTTGCTCAAGAATCGTGGTTTAGGATGTTTCCCACAGAGCTTATAATAAAGCATTTTGTTTCTGCGCCATCACCTGCTGCAATTTGTTCTGTACTTTGTGCCACCGTGACACGAGTTGGGGAATTGACTATTTGCAATAGCATATGTGTGTCTGTGTATAGATGTATGTGTGTGTGTATAGATGTATGTGTGTATAGATGTATGTGTGTGTATATATATTAGGGTGAGAGCATTTTTAGGGTTTAGGGTGGGTGAGGATACCTGGGTGACCAGGGCATTTTTAGGGTTTAGGGTGGGCAAGGTATTGGCTGGCAAGGGGCAATGGAGTTTTTAGGATTTAGGATGGGTGAGGCAATTTGGATGATTATGGTATATTTATGTTTGGTTGAGTTTAGGGGTTGAAGGTCAATAAGAGTATATATTATTTACTGGAAAAAAACAAAGGTTACAGGGCAATTATAGTTGGGAAATAGAATGAGCGGGTGTATGAGTGGTGGTGTGAGTGGTTGTGTAGATGTTGTCATCAGTGAGGTCACTGACCATGTCATGAGTGATGTAATATGTGAGGTCATAAGCAGTGCATTGCGGGGGCGTAATTATAGTTAGCTTTGATAACTATGACTGCTGAATTTCTATAGTTTTGAGCCTGTATATTCTGAGCCTAACTACAACGTCCCTGTAACCTTAGTTTTTTTTGTGAATTCCTAATTATTTTAATATTATTTCCGAACTGCAACCTTTGAGAGTGGGTGGGTGAGTGAGTGGCTGTAAAGTTTGGTGAGTGGGTGTATGCGTGGCTAGGTGAGCCTGAGTGGGTGTATGATTGGCTCTGTGGGACTGTGAGTGGGTGTATAAGTGTGTGTGTAGTCTTTGAGTAGGTGTGTGAGTCTGTGGGTGGGTTTGTGAGTGGGTGTATAAGTGTATGTGGGTGTAGTTTTGTCGATGGGTACATTTCTGCATCTGTGAATGGGTCAGTTAGTGCCTGCATAGCTCTGTGGGTGTATATGCCTGTGTGGGCCTGTAAGTGGGTGTGTAAGTAGATGCATGGATTTGTGTGTAGGTGTGTAAGGACCTGTTTGGGCATATGAGTATCTCTGCATAGGTCTGTGAGTGGGTTTATGAGCGGGTCTGTGACTGGGTGTGTGGCTCTGTCAGTGGGTCTGAGTGGCTGTTTGGTTCTGTCAGTGGTTATGAGAGTACATGTGAGTGTCTGTGAGTGTGTGTGTATGAGTGCCTATGTGAGTCTGTGACTGGGTCTTTGAGTGTCTGTATTGGTCTGTGGATGCATCTATCAGTGCCTGCATGGTTGAGTGAGAGTACATGTCTGGGTCTGTGAATGAGGGTGTGAGTACCTGAGTAGGTCTGTCAACGGATGTGTGGGTATGTGAATGGATGTGTGAGTTCCTGTGTGAGTGGCTATGCGAGTACCTGCATGAGTTTGTGAGTGCCTGTGTGGGCCTCTCAGTAGGTGTGAGAGTGCCTGAGTGAGTCTGTAAATTGGTGTTCGAGTTAATTGGGTCTATGAGTGGCTCATGGGTATTTAGGTGTGTGTTTCCATGTGTGGGTCTGTGAGTGGGTATGTTAATGCCTGCATAGGTCTGCGAGTGGGTGTTTGAGTGCCTATATGGGTCTGTGAGTGCCTGGTTGGGTGTGTGGGTCTGCAAGTGAGTGTGTTGGTCTGTAAATGCCTGTGTGGGTTTGTGAGTGCCTGTGTGGGTCTGTGAGAGGGTATGTGAGTGCCTATATGGGTCTGTGAGTGCCTGGTTGGGTGTGTGGGTCTGTAAATGCCTGTGTGGGTTTGTGAGTGCCTGTGTGGGTTTGTGAGTGGGTATGTGAGTGCCTATATGGGTCTGTGAGTGCCTGGTTGGGTGTGTGGGTCTGCAAGTGAGTGTGTTGGTCTGTAAATGCCTGTGTGGGTTTGTGAGTGCCTGTATGAGTCTGTGAGAGGGTATGTGAGTGCCTATGTGGGTCTGTGAGTAGGTCTTTGAGTGCCTCTATTGGTCTGTGAATGCATCTGTCAGTGCCTGCATGGGTAAATGGGTGTGTGAATGGTCGTCTGGGTCTGTGAATGGGTGTGTGAGTACCTGAGAGGGTCTGTCAGTGGCGTGGTGGGTCTGTGAATGGATGTGAGTGCCTGCGTGGGTTTGTGAGTGGCTGTGTGGGTCTGTGAGTACCCTAGTGGATGTGTGGGTGTAAAAGTACCTGTGTGGGTCTGTAAGTAGATGTGTGGGTCTGTCAGAAGGTTTGTGAGTGCCTGAGTGGGTTTCTGAATGATTATTTGAGTGCATGGGTCTATGAGTGGCTGCCTGGGTCTGTGAGTGGGTGTATGACTGCCTGCGTGAGTCTGCAAGTGGTTAAAGCCTGCATTGATCTGTAAGTGGGTGTGTGAGTCCCCAAATGGGTCTGAGTGGGTGGGTGAGTGCCTGAGTAGGTGTGTGTGTCTATGGGTCTGTGATTAAGTGTGTTGGTCTGTAAATGCCTGTGAGGGTCTGTGAATGCTTGTGTGGGTCTGTAAGTGTCTCTTTATGGGTCTGTGTGCAAGTATGTTGATCAGTAAGTGGTGTGAGCGGGTATGTGAGTGTCAAAATGAGTCTGAGAGTCAGAATGGGTCTGTGAGTGGATGTGTCAATGCCTATGTAGGTCTGGGGGAGGGTTAGTGTATAAGTGGGTCTGTAAGTTGGTCTGCGAGGGCTTCCTGGCTCTGTGAGTGGGTATGTGAATGCCTGCGTAGGTCTGTGAGTGGGAGCGTGACTGCCTGTGCAGTTCTGCAAATGGGTGTGAAAGCACCTGTGTGGGTGTCGGAGAGAGTCTGAAAGTGTTTTTTGTTTTCAGAGTGTCAAAATTAATGGATCTGTCACAGATTTATAAGGGGGCAGCGCTGAACCTCGCGGGTGATCCGCTGATTCATAAAGTGGAAGAAAAACTATATTACTCCATTTTGTATCCAACATCGGTCCCACTGACACTTCTGTAACACACCTATGGGGGTAGGGTACCTCCTCCCTGACACCATCCGTCCCCAATTTGAAGCTTCTTCATTGGCTTCCAATTAGGAAGAGAGGGCCGTATAAAATCCTAAGCCTCACACATAAAAGCTTTTATGCCACCAGTCCTGGGTATCTTGGGGAAAAATTGAAATAACAGCAACCTGTGAGAACTCTTAGATCCAGTTCTAAGCTCCTTTTACTTCCCCCTGTGAGTTCGCTCTGTGCGTAACGGTGGTCAATCTTTTTCCCATCTCGCCCCGTATTTTTGAAACCAGCTTCCGCCCCATCTTATGTCCATCCCAGATAATCGACGTTTCTGTAGTAAATTAAAAACATGGCTGTTCCTCAAGTGAAATGAGTTATAAATCAGCCAGCTGAAGGGTCTGCAAGCGCCTTGAGACCTAACGGTGATCTGTGCGCTATACAAGATCTTTTGACTTTGACCCCTTGAATCATTTTGCAGAAAAATGTTAAGACCCTGGGACTGTTCCCCAATACTTAAAATGGTGGCTGCAACCTCCCGACCAGGCTGTGGTCAGCTGTTCTCTGCATTGCTGGTGGAGCATGATTTTGCAGATCCACTTCAGGGGATCCGCAGGGAGTCCGTGTCCCTAGATATACAATGTTATTTTTCCTTTAGTAACTTTACAACTACTGAATGGATTTACACCATATCACAAAAAGGGTTCTTTCTGGACTAATAACTACCTCTGCCAAATTTGATGAAATTCCATCCAGTAGTTTGGGCTGTAGTCATGTTCAAAATCGCTATGGGCAATTGCATGGGAAATGCACATTTTATGACCTTTCCTTTGTTTCGGCCGCTCCTTGACGGATCACTCCGAAACTTTTCCATGCAGAACTAAACAAACCAGGCCACTTTTTTAGGAAACTTTTGTGAAGATTCGTCAAATGGCGCCAAAGTCATAAGCTACTCAAAAAACATGTTCCCTTTGGAAACTAGGTCCTAACTAGAACTTCCTACTAGCGACTGCCAATAGGTAATATATTACCTACTGGCAGGCGCCAGTATGTAGTTCTAGTTAGGACCTAATTTCCATAGGAAAAGCATTTTTTGACTTGCCCATATCTTCGGCACCTTTTGACGAATTGTTAGACCTGACATCATTGGTGTGAGTCTCCCTTCCATTTTTGACGGATTGCCTCCTCTGTGTTATGTTTTTGCTGGTTATATGTTTTGGGGACTGTGCCACTACTAATGAGTGCCACAGTGCAAGTGGTCCCTATGTTAAATTGATATACTAATTGAATTCCTTGTCTGGGTTTGTGAGTGACAGGGCTGCGGGATTCCAGGAGACCGGCTGGGGCAGCCCAGTGGTGAATAGAGAGATCTGCATCTAGATGGGAGGGAGGAGTTGCACCTGGGACCTAAATAGGGCTGGGCCTTCCCTCTACAATGCTGGCTCCACCCCTGTGGCTTGTCTGATGCCTCTCCCCTGCACTGGGAAAGGAGAGGAGGAATCATGTCAACAGAGTACTCCAGAGCTGTATCTTCCCTCCCTGTGCTGGATCCACCTCCTGTGGGGCGGCTGATGTCGCTGCCCTGCACAGTGAAAGGAAGAAGAGTCATGTAAACAATGTGCTCAGGAACTGGTTTGGACTGGGCAGAGGCCTCTCTGCCTTCAGAGAACAAAGGTTTTGGGGTATAAATACTGGGACCCTGATCCCAAGAAATTATATCACTTCTGGAACAAGAAACCTTTCTGCCAAGGAGAAGAACCAAGGAAGCTACAGGAGTTTGGACTGCCCCTCTACCAGTGTGCTGTTTGCTGGGTTGGCCTACAGTGGTTGCTTCAATGCCAAGGGAAAGGCGAGGGAACTTTGTAAGGACTTTTATCTACAGAATATTCTCCAAGGGCTTGAACTGTGCCTGCCTCCTGCTGAAGTCTCAGGGACAAAAGACTTCACCTCCAGCTCCCCCTGAATTTCCTTGCTGGGAATTCTGACTCCAGACACTTGCGTGCCGCTGGGAGCTGGAAGCGTGACGCATCGAGAAGAAGCGGGTCACCTCCACAGCTGAAATCGTTGCATCGCCGGAGAAGCCAGCCTTCGCCGCATCTTCCTGGAAGCGCGTGTTCATCGAAGCTACCTGCTGTCACAGTACTGGAGAAGCGTGACGCCATCGTGAGAGTCGCCATCGCATCACCGGAGAAGCGTGTCGCAGGGCCTGTCGCGGCTCCAAAGTACAGGGTCGTCGCTAGGCTGCCAGGGCGTCATTGCATCGCCGCATCAAGGGCGCCGTCTCTCGCATCGCAACCAGATCATCGCATCGCATCAAGGCGTCATCTTGCGCACCGCAACGGGCCGGCAGGCCGAGAATCTACGCATCACCTACACCGGTAAGGCTCACGACGAGTCCCCTACTCTGCGCATGCATTGAGGCAGGACGCAACCGGTCCCCCAGATCACGGAACCAACGCATCTCCCCTTTTGTGAGCCTTTTGTTTACTTTGCGTTACGCATCCAGGTACTTTGTTGAGCACTTTGTCGCATTTAACAGCAACTTGAACTAAGCAACTTTAATCCTCTTTTAACCCCTCCCATGCTCATGACGAGCTGAGCTAGTCATGAGCCACGGTTCTCGTGTGCTCATGACGAGCTGAGCTCGTCACGGCCTTTAGAACGCTCACACGCGGGGATAATTCCCCTACCGTGCTGAGCGTTCTATTGAAACGGGTGTGGCCATGACCAGCTCAGCTCGTCATGAGCACACGAGAACTGTGGCTCATGATGAGCTGAGCTTGTCTTAAGCACTGGGGCGCTGTGCACCCCCCTCCCCCCAGCACAGAATCGGGCCAGCAGCGAAGGGGTTAAGTAATCTTAAGTGTATTATGGATTTTTGTCGTTTTTGGTCTTGTGTTTAAGTCTATATAAAGAATACTAATTTTTATAAAACCTGTGTTGTGCCCATCTGTAGTGTTATCACTGCATTACTGTGTATATTCACAAATGCTTAACACACTGCCTCTGGGATAAGCCTGTCTGCTCATGCCAAGCTACCAAGGGGCTGAGCAGGGGTATTCCCTGTGTAATCCCCTTATCCTGACTTAAAAGTAAGGGTCCCTCTTTGGACAAAGGTGTATATGTTTGCCAACTAGAGACCCCCAGATCTAACACAAATGTTCACTAAATTTTCCATAAAAGTGCCCTGGTGATTCTTGTTGCGCATGGAAAGTTCTGGGATGATCTGTCAAGCTCTGGCTAAGAGGAAAGGAGAGAGGATAAAAAAAATGTGCACTTCCCATAGGAATTTTAGACCCACCTACAGGCCGAACTGCTGAATGGAATTACACCAAATTTGATAGAAAGGTAGCTTTTCGTCAAGAAAGTGACCTTTTTGTAAATTGGTGTACACCTGATAAGTAGTTTACACCTACAGCCCGAACTGCTGAATGGAATTACACCAAATTTGATAGAAAGGTAGCTGTTGGTCCAGAAAGGGACCTTTTTGGAAATTGGTGTAAACCTGATAAGTAGTTTGGGAGACATTAAATAAAAAACAAATGTAGAAATCTAGGGATGCGAAGGCTCCAAGAAACCTGCCCCACCCCCGATCTCGTGCTGAGATCTGATTGGCTACTAACACTTTAAGCAGTAAGTGTTGGCAACCATCTTGGGACTTGGCTTCAGCTGAGTCCCAGAAAAATTATGTTACAAAAAGGAAAAGGGGGCAGGGTAGGAATATCCCGACCCCATAGCTCTGGGACCATGCCAGTGTAAAAAAGCTTTTTTTAATGCTCACCAAAAATCATGGCTGATCATCGACAATAATTTGAACTAGCAGCAGTTTTGGCAAAAGTCCCCGATTGGGCCAGGACCAGCCGGCATGTGCACATATATTTAAATTAAAGGAGGGGGAAGGGAACCCCCCCTCCTAGGGCAGTTTTATGCCCCGGAAATACCACCTCCCTGAGGCCTTATGTTTTTATTCTGTGCATCGACAAGACCCTCTGGGGACCCCCACCTCCCAGGAGCTTTAACTTAAAAATTGTGCGGGGGACACATTTACCTTCCCTTGGGCCACCACCACCCCAGGGCTAAATAGATAGAAATCAGGGGTCCTCGTGGACCCCCCCATGCCACCTCCTCCCTAAGGCCAGCATGTGAACAGCAAAAGAGGGAGGGGAGCACAGAACCTGCACTCCTGGAGCCATATATAGCTTTGGACTGCCCGGAGCCTGAAGATCCCCCCCAGCCATATATGGCCCTGTGGACCCCCCTCCCAGTCTGGCTTCTGCTATGTCACGGGTTGCCCACCCCTGGGACTTAGCTGTTTGCTCTAACTTGGTGGGAGCTTTGAGAGCTCTTGTCAAGTCAGAGCACACACAAATTCCGCTCCCAACAAGTGACAGCTGTGAAACTGCTCCTGCTTGCTGAGAGCAGAGTTTTTATCTGTTTTTCTGCATGCTGTCCCCAACGGTGGGGACTGGGTGTGCTCCAGGGCACCCGCAACTTGAAGGCTGGGCTCCTGGGGAGAGGGTCCCCTGGGCATAAATTGGCCTGGGGAGGGGGTCCCCCACCCCCATAGTAGAGGTAGAAAAATAAAACAAAAAATGGCAGAAAAACAAGCAGAAAAGGCAAAACGGAGCGTATCAATCAATCAATCATAACATTTGTAAAGCACACTACTTACCCTTGAGGGTCTTGAGGCGCTGGGGGAGGAGGGGGGGGGGGGAAATTCTACTACTGCTTGAAAAGCCAGGTCTTGAGGAGTTTTCTGAAGGTAAGCAGGTCATGGGTCTGCCGTAGGAGGATGGGGAGGGTGTTCCAGGTCTTGGCGCCGAGCTGGATGAACGATCTGCCACCGGAGGTCACTCTTCGGATGTGGAGGACTGTGGCGAGGGTGAGGTCAGCGGAGTAGAGCTGGCGGTTGTGGGTGTAGAAGCTGAGTCGGCTGTTGAGGTATACTGGTCCGGTGTTGTGGAGTGCCTTGTGCGCGTGGGTGAGGAACTTGAAGGTGATCCTCTTGTTGATAGGGACCCAGTGAAGGTCTCTCAGGTGGGGTGTGATGTGGCTGCAGCGAGGGATGTCGAGGATCAAGCGTGCAGAGGCGTATTTGGTGCGTTGGAGTCCTTTCAGGAGTTTGGCCGAGGCTCCTGCGAAGAGAGTGTTTCCCTAGTCCAATCTGCTGCTGACAAGGGCCTGGCTGACCGTTCTTGTTTCGGTGGGGATCCACCTTTAGATCTTGCGGAGGGTGTTGAAGCAGGAGGACGAGACAGCGTTGACCTGTTTAGTCATGGAGAGTCTAGGATGACCCCTAGGTTGCATGCATGGTTGGTGGGTGTTGGAGCTGTTCCCAGTGTGGTCGGCGACCAGGAGTCGTCCCAGACCGAGGGATTGGAGCAGAGGAGGAGGACTTCCATCTAGTCCAAGTTCAGCTTTAGTCAGCTGTTCTTCATCCACTCGGCGACAGCTTTCATTCCTTCGTGGAGGTTGGTTTTGGCGATGAGGGGGTCCTTGGTGAGGGAGAGGATCAGCTGGGTGTCGTCGGCGTAGGAGATGAAGCTGAGGTCATGCAGACGGGCAACATGGGTGAGCGGTGCCATGTAGATGTTGAACAATGTCAGGCTTAGCCCTGGTATACGCCGCAGATGATCACAGTGGCTTTGGAGCGGAAGGGGGAAGGCGGACGCTCTGGGTTCTGCCAGAGATGAAGGAGGTGGTGTAGTCCAGAGCCTTGTCTTGGATCCCAGTGTTATGGAGGCGTGTGCACAGGGTTCGGTGGCAGACGGTGTCGAAGGTGGCTGACAAGTCCAGGAGGATGAGGGCCACGGTTTCTCTGTTGTCCAGCAGGGCCCTGATGTCATCGGTGGTGCTGATGAGGGCAGTTTCGATGCTGCAGTTGCTGCGGAACCCGGACTGATACGGGTCCAAAATTCTATTCTTCTCGAGGTAGTGGGTCGAAGAATTAGCGGGAAAGGCAAATAGGAGCAGAAAAGGGCAGAAAAAACAAGCAGGAAAGGCAGAAAAGGCAAAACAGAGAGCACTCGGACACTCTCCCAGAGCCATTAGGGACTCACACGTCCACTTACAGACCCAATAAGAGACTTCTGCACCCACTCAGACTCGTACTCACTCACAGACCCTCTCAGTAACTCATTCACTCATGCTCACATTCACAGACCCAATTACACTCACGCACCCACTCATTGTCTCACGCACCCACTCATTGTCTCACGCACCAACTCATTGACTCACGCACTCACTCACAGACCTACTGAGACACTCATGCACTCGCACTGTCAAAGGTTAGTGGTTATAATACGGAAATAACATAGGTTACAGAGACTTTACAATTAAGAAATAGAATTAAAAAACCTTAGAAATCCACTGAAAAAGTTTACAGTGATGCTATAGTTAGGCTCAGATTTCATTTGTACAAAACCAGTGAAATTCAGCAGTTATAGTTAGCTGAGCTAACTATAACTTACGCCCCCACAATGCACTGCTTATGACCTCCCATTACATCACTCATGACATGGTCAGTGACAACACTGATGACATCTCAAATGACATCACTGATAGCATTATCCACAGAAGAACTCACACCCACTCACCCTTATACAACCTCTTGTTAGACCTGGCATCTTTGGCGTGGTTTCCCCTGTCATTTTGGCCTCTACCTCCTGTATTTTTTTTTTATGCTGTGCTGGATTTCGTTTTTGCTGGTTTAGATGCTTTAGACACTCTGCCACTGCTGATCAGTGCCAGAGTGTAAGTGCTCCCTGTGTAAATTGTTATTATGATTGGATATACATGATTGGCATATTTGTATCACCAAGAAGTCCCTAGTAAAGTGCACTGAGTGTGCCAGGGCTGGTGATGACAAATGCTACTAGTGGGCCTGCAGCACTGATTGTGCCATCCTCATGAGTAGCCCCAAAATGGTGTCTCAGTCCTGCCACTGCAGTTCCCATAGGAACAAGATAGGACATAAAAGTCTGGTATCCCTGAACTCAGACTTTAATAACACATCTTTTAGGAAAGGTTGTTTTTAAGTCCTGTGTTTGAGAACAGCACTTTTAGAAAGTTGCTGTTCTCTTGTCTGACCTTTCGGTGTGCCTTGGCCTGTTTGTGTTTTGACTGTCTGGTTTGAGAGTGACAGGGGCTGGGGATTCCCTAGGATGCTGGCTGAGTCAGCCCTAGGCTGCATGACTGCATTTGCAACTTGAGTGGTGGGAGGAGATAGCACCTGGGCCTGAATAGGGCTGTGCCTGCCTTCCATAATGCTGGCTCCACCTCCTACTGGGCGGCTGGCAACCCTGCCCCTCACTCTGAAAGGAAAGGAGAAGCCAGGAAAACAAAGTGCTCAAGAAACACCCAGAACTGGTTCAGACCGGGCTCAGGGCCCACTTGCACAAAGAGAACAACGATTTTTAGGGGTATGAGTACAGGACAACAGAAAATTAGATCATCCTGAAATCAAGAAGGAACCTCTGCCAAGTAGAAAGCTGAAACTGAAGAAGGAAGATTGTCCAGCTGTTGCTCTGCTGGATTGCCCTGCTGTTGCTTTGCTGCCAAGGAGAGGAGAAGGACTTTGCTTTGTGCTGAGTCCCTTTGCTTGAAGGAATCTCCAAGGGCCTGAGAAGAGCTGGCTCCCTGTTTTTGAAGTCCCAGGAACAAAAGGACTTCACCCCCAGCTTCCCGTGAGCTCTACTGAGAGAGTTCTGTCCTTCCTGGAGTGCGTGGCCCATGTGTGGTGCCTCTGGAAGTTGTACCTGTGCTGGGAAGCCGGAAACCAAGATTTAAAGACTTTGCTACAGAAAAGTTATTGCATCGCTCGCTGCGGAGCGCATCCCCAACAGTGCGAGGAAATTCCCGCTGCTTCGAAGGCCGAGATCATCACAGCGCCTGTTGCTGCTGCCAGAGCTGTCGCATCCTCCGTTTGCGGGACACACCAGACCGGTGCGGGAAGACTACCATCGCTGCGAGTGTCGTCGCAGAGTCTGTCGTCGCTGGGGGAGCTCGCCTCACTGCTTGCTTGCGGACCGCATCACGTCACTGCGAGCATAGTCGCAGAACCATCGCATCGAGGAGCTGCGAGAGAGAGATCGCCGCTGGATCATGTATCGTCGCCCCGGAGATCGTCGCAGCCCCTACGAGATTGCCGCATCGTGCCTTTGCGAGAACAAACTTCCTACAGAACCTACGCACCGGAATTCATACAAGTTGCCTTCCTCCCCATACAGACCGGATTCGTAGCAACACGCCCGCACCTTCAGCGGGGTTGTCGCATCTCCTCACCAAGGTCTCAGGAGCAACGCATCGCTTGTTTTCCACCACTTCAGCTTCTGTTTTTGGAACTTTGTCACAACTAAAGGTACTGTGAGCTATACGTGACGCAACTGTGAACTTTTCACGCAACTGTGGATTATTTTATCGCAACCTAAAGAACTTTATCTCAACCATATTCTTGAACTGTGTATGTTGGATTTTTGTTGTTTTGGTCTTGTGTAGTTTAGATTATGTTATGTTATGTTATGTTAATATAATTTATACAGCGCGCAGCTGCCCCAGGAAAGGGGCGTCCTGGCGCTTGAACAAGTACCAAACCATAACACACAGAAGGAAGGAAACAGACGGCTAAATAAGTACAGGAAACAGGAAAGTTTTGATAGCACGCCTGAAGACGGACAGATTGTTCAGAGCTCGAATGTGCACCGGGAGAGAATTCCATAACCCAGCGGCAAGTACTCTGTAAGAGCGGCCACCCATCCTGCTGAGTTTAAACCGGGGGCAGACCGCGAGATGAAGGGCGTCCGAGCTCCGATCTCAAAGACCTCGAAGGAACATAGGGGGTAAGCAAGTTAGCCAGTGCAGGCGGCGAGGAGAGCTTTAACATTTTAAAGGCCAAACAGAGCGCTTTAAACTTAATTCTTTGCCTAACCAGCAGCCAATGAAGGGCAGAAATAGTGCTGGAGACCGAGCAATGCCTAGGAAGACCAACAATGGCCCGCGCCGCAGCATTCTGTACCCTTTGTAGCCTAGATGCCTCAGCCTGGTTTACCCCCAGCATCAGTGCGCTACCGTAGTCCAGCCGAGATAGGACTGAGGCTTGGACCACGAGCTGCCGGGTCAAAAAATTTGAGGATTGGCCTTAATCCTCGCAGGATTCCGTAGCAGGTGGCAGCAACCTTCTTCGTGTGACCCGTAAAGGTAAGAGCCGGATCCAACCATACCCCTAAGTTCTTTACTTGAGAAGTAGGGATGGGGGTGGCGCCCAGTTCTGGAGGCCACCACTGATCTCCCCAAAGCTCTGCATGTTTCCCCAAAACCATAACTTCGTTTTTTTTGGCATTTAAGTTGTAAACAATTGGTTTTTAACCAATTTGCCACTGCCACAAGTCCTGCTCGGAATCTGGGGGCATCCACTTCAGGGTCTCCACTCAGTGTCACCGCCAGCTGCGTGTCGTCTGCATAAGAGGTCATCGTCAAACCCCACTGTTTGACGATCACAGCTAGCGGTTTCACGTAGAGGTTGAACAAAGTTGGACTTAATGAGGAGCCCTGTGGGACCCCCAGGTTCAGTGGATGGAAGGTGGACTGGCAGGGTGGTATAGCCACCTTTTTTTTTGAAAATTTCTTTATTTGCAAGTTAGGTCACTGCACATAACATAGACATGTACACAGTAGTTCTCCGCATCGTGACACATATTTCAGTATACATTTCAATCATTTACATTTTCCGTTTTCTGCTTTCAAGAACGTCCCAACTCCCCCATTCCCTCCCTGTGGGTGGTATAGCCACCTTAAAGAAACGATCAGTAAGGAACGAGCGGAACCACTGAAGAGCAATCCCTGCTACTCCAGCTTCCTCTAGTCGCTGAATCAAAATACGGTGAGACACCGTATCGAATGCGGCGCTCAAGTCTAATAAAAAGAGCGCCGCCGTCCGCCCAGAGTCGAGCACCAGACGCAGATGCTCGGTCATGTAGAGCAAAGCGGTCTCGGTGCTGTGTCCCGGTCGAAAGCCATTCTGACTCGGATCTAATATATGGTTATGAGCAAGATGGTCAGTCAAGATGGAATTGACATGAGCCTCGGTGACTTTGGCCGTCCAGGGAAGAAGAGATATGGGGCGATAGTTCTCAGGCAGGAGCGGGTCTGCATTTGCCTTCTTTAAAACTGGGGTGACTATAGCCCGCTTCCATGCGGAGGGGACCATTCCTGTAGACAACGGCAGGTTGATCAAAGTAAGAATCGGGACCCGACACAAGGGGGAGAGCAGCTTAATTTGAGCTGGCTTCAGCGGATCCAGAGGGGAGCCTGATTTAATCCTGAGACTCAGTTTGTCAAAGGCCTCCATAGACAAGTTAGGCAAGGAGGTCAGAGTCTCATAGTCTGAAAAATTCGGGCCAGCTGGCTCAGGATCAGGCAGAGACAGGTCAAATCCTCGGTAGATAGCCTGCACTTTCTCCAAAAAGAAGGAGGCTAGATTCTCACAATGAGAGTCGGTGCAGATTTCTGCCGAAGTGGCTCTTTTATTCATAAGGTCTTTAAGGACCTTAAAAATTAATTTAGAGGGGTTGGTGCTAGTTTGGAATTCCTGGGCATAGAATGCGGCCTGAGTTCTGCAGATTGCCCCGTGGTAGGTCTTCAATTTGGCAAAATAAGAGGATTTCAGACTGAGGTCATAAGACTTCCTCCATTCCCTCTCAGCTTTCCGGCAGATTTTTTTAAGCTCGGCAAGAGAGTCATTATACCACGGGCTGGGTACCTTGGAATGACATTTTGACCAGCGCATAGGTATAAGGGAATCAAGGGCATCCGAAATCCATTTGCAGAACAGGTCGTATCCTTGCTCCAGATCCAAAGAAGGGCTTATGGGTTTCTGCTCCAGTAGCTTATAAAACTCCTCAAGTTTGAGCTTGTGCCAGTGTCTTTTAAGGATCAGCTTATCCACAGGTTTGAATGGCGACTTATCAATGGGACAGAAGACTTCCACCAGTAGGTGGTCGGTCCAGCCAACCGGGATCGGGTTGGACACCTTCATCCTCTCCAAAGTGGAGAAGAAGGGATCAAGGATGTGTCCCCCAGTATGAGTGGGAAGCGTAACAAGTTGGACAAGTTGCAGTGCTTCAAGATCTGCAAGCAAAGTGTCTATGGCTATGGATGTCACGCGATCAAAGTGAATGTTAAGGTCGCCAGTGATATTAAAGTTCGCACAGCTAGGTGCTAAAGAACTAACCATATCGGCAAGGGCGGTCTAGAAGGCGGTGTCATTGCCTGGAGGGCGATAGATAAGAATGCCACTCAACGTGAAGTGATGACTAAAGGACACTTTAAAGAGAGCGCTCTCACAGGCTGGCAACCCAAGGGCTTTCCATTCCGCGGGGAAGCACGATTTTACCGCCATAGCAATGCCACCTCCTCTCGTGGCACGATTCAGTGTGAAGACCGTATATTCCGGAGGAAAGGTAAGATTAAGAATAGCGGCATCCGAGTCCTGGAGCCAGGTTTCGGTGAAAAAAAGTAGATCGGGGGAGTCCTTTTCAATGAGGTCATGTATAAACTGGTGATGTTTGACCAATGACCTCACGTTCAGGTTCCAGATCCGAAGTGCACGAGCCGCGATGTTATTGCTCGTGACCGGATCACTCCCTTCCATAGATCGGATCCTGACCGGTCTGTCAAGGGACCAGCCCCTGCAGCCACAAGCATATGGACCGGATAAGGGGTCCACAGGGTCGCATGAACCAACATCGACCCTATTCCCAATGGATAGCAGTTCAGCCCGAGTATAGCTGAATGTAGATAAAGCAGGCATAATGGTAGTCCAGACTTGTGCCCAGAGCCCTGCCGCGACTCGCGCTTCCTCGTCGCTGACGGGCGCAGACGGGCAGGACTCTGGCACGACTCCGGCAACGCGACGGCCTCCCTACTGCGCGTCCCCGCTGCGCGGGGAGAAGCGACTTTAAGTAGGCGTCCCGCGATGTTGTCAGAGCGCTAGAACGCTCAAAATGGCGCTCACCGATGTAAGATTCTTGTCCTGATCCAAGATGGCGCCCGCAGAACACCAGCCCCGGGAACCGGACCCGCCCAAATGGCGGTGAGTCAACAAAATTATGTGCAGTAAGTGGGCTCCCAATAAAAGCAGGGTAAAGACTCTAAAATAGGCAAAAGCAAATAGCAAAACAGGGTTAAATTAAATTAAATACCTTTATTTTTCTAAATTGTTGTGGAGTCAGTTTGTGGTGTTTTCACTGTGTTACTGTGAGTGTTGGTACAAATACTTTACACATTGCCTTCTGATTAGCCTAGACTGCTCGTGTCAATCTACCTAGAGGGTGAGCAGGGGTTATCTCAGAGGGTTTCCTCCTTACCCTGACTAGAAGCAAGGGTCCCTATTTGGACAGTGGTACCTACCTCTGCCAACTAGAGACCCAGAGTTCTAACACCTCTCGTACACACACCCACACAACCACTCACAAAACCATTCACAGACCCATACAAGTACTCACACAACCATTCACTCATCCATAGAGCCACCCCTCAGTCATTCAGCCACTCATACAACTACTCACTCATACAGCTACTGGCACACTCATTCGTACACAGCCACTCATTCACCCATGCAAGCACTCACACATCACCCACACAACCACGTATATACCTATTCACACATCGATATAAGCATTCACACATATGCTCACTCACCCATACATCTTTTCACACAGACACTACAATAAAGCCACTCAAGCACCAACTCACTTAACCAAATACCCACTCACACAGCCACTCTATCACCCACACAGACACGGATGTACCCACTCACTCACCAATACAGCCACTCCCCCACACAGCTACTCACACATCTACTTATACGCCTGTACAGGCGCCCACTGTTAAACAGTCACACAGCCACTCACATAATCTATGTTAGACATAGTATCACTCAGTAGTACAGAAAGTATACTGTATTGGCTGGTAAGCTTAAGAGTGTGCCGGGCACCACCGTCACACACTCCTCAGTGAGATGGAGGCTTGGTTTCAGTACACAGATACATGCATGCTATTTATAGCAATTGCGCATGGTGTTAAATAAATCCCAAAAGTCAAGGCATTACATAGCTTGATAAGCTTCCCCTGGGGTTCCCCTTGCCTTCTACATGGCATGTCCAGCGACTGTGTACTCTGTATTTGCTTTGGTCCGGATCAGAATGTAAATGTAAACCATGTAACAAACATCATGTTTGGACATAATACTTTTTAAAATTTCTTTTACATAGAGTAGCCTCTCTTTCAAAAGGCTGCCATGCCATAGCCATTTAACCTCTGTAGTCTGGCCATTCTTTGCCCCAATGTCTGTCTTGTTGCTGCTACTTGTCGAATAAAGGAGCATAGCTTCAATTGGTGCAGGAAGTGCAGTTGTACTGGAGCCCATAGGCTAAGGGGCCCACTGAGTCGTGATTATTACTGAATTTCACATTCAAAGACCAGCCTGGGGACCCATATCCACCCTTGCACTAGAGATCATGACACACTGCCTACACCACTATTGTTTCAAACATGTTAATTTGTGCCTCTTGCCTGGCTGTGCTGTGTTAATGGATTTCTTAAGCACACAATTCTCGTTCTCATGATTTACACCAAGCACTATTGTGCTGGTCATGCCCCCTCAACAAGTTTACCATGCCCCTTTTAGAGAGACCCCCCCCTCCAGTTTTTTTCATCTCACTTAAAGCCCTAACTAGTGTGTGCAACACAATATTCACTGAAAATGCAGCGTCTGTAAACTAAAAATAAAGGAAAAACAGAAATCATGTATTTATTTGTATCAACATTATAAGAAAAATTTGGGGGGCACTAGAGGGCTCACTGCAAGATGGCCGCACCTTAGGGTCAGAGCGACCCTAAGGTGCGGCCATCTTGCAGTGAGCCCTCTAGTGCTCACTTGAGTAAACTTGAGCCACCATCCACCCACAATCTGCCTGAAACAGCTGCATCTGCACTACAAAACTCTGTGATCCTAGCTATATGTGACCCCCCATGCCTTGGTGGAGTTGTGGAGTGGCAAAGCGCGATATAGGGGCAGATTCCCGAAGGAGCAGAGTCCCGTGGTGAACGCACAAGATGGCGGCTGCCTGGGTGCCCAATTGACGAGGCACGGCTGTGGCGTTTCTGCTTTGCCCCTGTGGTGAGGTGCCGACTGGGGGCGGGCAGAAAGTTGTTGCGGCTGTGTGGGCCCTGAGGGAATGACACTGAGCTGCCTGGTGCTGCCGCCGTGACCACGGGCCCTCTGCAGGCGAGGTGAGCTGTTGCGGCCCAGCGGTAGAATATGAAGAATCATGCCTCTGTGAAGAGGACTACTAGCGGACTGCCGGCAGAGGCAACCCTTGTGGTGCTGGTCACAGTGAGTGGGGCACGGGCTGGCCGGAGTTCGCGACAGTGGAGGCGGGCGCGGGCCCTGGTCAGGGCTGTGCCTGCGAACTGGGGCGGGTGCCCGGTAGGAGCTGGAGGCCGATGCAAACCCTCTGAGGGAGACACCACGGCGTGGGAGATAGCACTTCCATTGCTGCCCAAATGCTCGTAGCTTGACAGTCGCTACCTACACAGTTGTTGTTGGGCTGCCTTTCTCTGCGGCGCGAGGCCCGCGCTTCCTGGGACTCCCTGATAGCTCGAAGTGCTGGGCCCCTGAGGGAGCGGTGACCTGAGTGAGGAGCTTTGTGCACCTACAGGGCCTCTGCCTTGCATCTGTGTTGCCACTTGTTTTTAGCTCGTATCTGTGCAATGGACTTCATGCGGCCTACCTGAGTGAAGCTATCTTCGTAGCTGTTGCTGGGGGTCCCTGGGCGTGAAGAGTTCCGTGTGGCCCGGGTTTCGTGCTGGATTGAGCTCTGCATTACTACGGCCCCTCCACCTGGTGCGTCTTCTGAGTGAGCACCTCCTTTCAAACATGGCGGCCTGTGGTCTGCATCCCCCCTTACTTCAGTCGGACTGCCGGCTCTATTGCTCTCAGTGTGGGACCGGCCAACACTTGTACTTGTACTATGCAGGGACTCTAGCTGAAACTTCAATTCCTGCTTCTTACGGCCTCTTGTGTTAGTGCGTGGGTGGGGGCCTGCATATCTCGGGGACGTCTTTGGGCTAGCCTGGAGGAGCGGACCGTGGTTTGAGTACACTTGGCATTACGAGGGGTGCCGTGAGGGCCGGGTTCCACTCTTCCCCTACGGACAATCCTGTTTAAACCCTGTGCGCCATGCGCAGAACAGATGAAACCCAATCTCGCTTCCCGTTCGAGGCACGTAAATCTACTAAGACTCAACAGAAAGCGGCCTCTGATTCTGAGGCTGATGCACAGGAGGGGGCCCCTCCACCCTTGAGACCACACTCTTGGCTATGCAGCGCAGCTTCCAATCCATCGAGGGCACAATGGCGCCTGTCAATTATCGACTGGACCACATGTCCTCGCAGTTAGAAAAGCAGAATGCCCACATGGGGGAAGTCGAACAGCGGGTTTCTGCAGCAAAGGATGGCCTCGGTGAAGTTGCTGGGAAGACTCTTAATATGGAAAAAGTCCTTTCTGTCATTCAGGCTAAGAATGAGAACTTAGAGGCACGCTCCAGGCATAATAAAATCCGTATCACTGGGCTGCCAGAATCAACTAATTGAAACACTTTATTGAAACACTGATCACAGATCTTTTTGTTACAGAGCAGAGCCGCTTTCACCTATGTTCATTGAAGAGCGGGCGCATCGCTCGTTAGCTGCTCGTCCGGTCCCGGGTGCCCCTCCCCGTCCCATTATTGCAAGAGTGTTGAATTACAGGGACTGGGATGTTATCTTATGCATGGCAAGAGAGAAGGACACTATTGAACACCAAGGCAATAAACTCTCATTCTTTTCCGATTTTACTGTCGCTGTGCAAGCTGCGAGGAGGGAGTTTGGGGCTGTCAAAAAATGTCTCCAATCTGAAGGGGTCCCGTACGCCATGCTATACCCTGCCCGCCTAAAGATGGGCCCGGACGGGGACTCTCACATCTTCAGCAATCCCAAAGCAGCCCTCGAACATGCCAATAGCCTTAAGAGAAGACGACTCGAACCCCGAACACAGTCAGATACAGAGGAACAATAGGCCTGTAAGTTGTATTTGCAGAACTATTCTACTGCCAAGGTTGCCTGTCTGACCCATTAGGTCTCACTCTAGCTCATGACGTGCCACTTATCTGTATACCTTGCTTCTCTCCCATACACAGGTGGATTCAGCTGGGATCGAATGTGATACCCATGCTTTCATATTATGTGCATGATCTATGGTATTGTCTTTATCAGGCATAGTTACAGAACCCTGCTCAGCCTCCTCCTACTAGATACGAGGATAGTAGCACTCGAACGCCCTCCCGTGGGAATACCCCATCCATGTTCTCTATTGCTGTTCGTTAGTGTTATGATTTAGTCCTCAGGATCGGTTTGTTGATTGGTAGGCCCACCTCTAAATCGAGCCAATGCCTGAATAGCCGTAATGGCACAGAGCGTTGACCGGATTAAGTGAGGGGATAATAAAACAGATCAGGGAAGGAAAGGAAGGGGACAGCAGGGATGGAGATCTGAAAGACATAAACAGAACATGTACATAAGACTAGATTCCTATGCTTTAAACATCACAATGCTCCGGAAAGTACTATAAAGGGCTATACCTGTAAAAGAAGAATAAAGCCTTGTAGATGTGTAGAGGCAACGTAGGGGTTGATACGGTGTAACTAAAGTAATGTACAAAATACAAGAACACATGTGATATACTTGGGAAAGAAGATCCAGCGTTCATATACAAAACCAGCTATACATGACATATGAACATACCTACGAATTGACTCCACTAAACCTCACAGGGGAATCGTGTAGCCCACACCTCCAGAACCCCTGTTAATAGAAGAGTCAAATACACAGTTAACACCTACAGCAAAGTTAAGCAAATAGCCTTTCCACACAGTTTATATGCCACACACAAAGCTCCACTGGAACTCCTGCAGTTCACAACACCAACTACTTCTTCTTAGCTGGGTCTAAGGTTTCATCCAAATCACAGCAAAGCAACCAGTACAGCAAGAGATGCTATTCAATGTCTAATAGCACCTAAAAGAACCACCACCGTTGGCCGAAAATGCCAACCGAGACACATCCAAAGAACACCCAAAGCAAAGTACCGATAACACGATAACACCGTTATCGCCGAACCCCCAAAGCAAACAGGAACCAAAAGGCAGCAAACAGCGTTCTGCTGCGAAGAACTGTGGTGCAAGCACCCTTACCGCACCAGGACCGAAGAACTCCGAATCAGAAACTGCACCAGGACAGGAATACTCGACACCGATCCCCGCCCGCCATTCTCTTTAAGAAGTTCCTCGCGAGAATGCAGCGCGTCGCGGAGGATCTCGGGAACTGTAGTTCTATCCCGGAGCATGCAGGGAAATGTAGTTCGCGAACCCCGCGATCGTGACAGTTAGTTGGGAAGAGGTGGGTGTGGTTTGGGATGGATTTGGTGAGTTGGGATGCTGAAGTGGGACGGGGTATGGGGGTGCGAGGGGGGATGCTTTCTGGCACTCTGTTTTGTGTTTTATGCACTTTATTTTTTTTACGCAATAGCGCGCACATATTTTTGATTTATCTGATTGCTAAGCCACTTTATATTCCACTGATCAGATGAGTGGAAAAATACGACTCTTAACCTGGAATGTTCGTGGCCTCAATACTCCCAAAAATATCAGGTCAGTGTTTGCCTACTTAGACAGGATGGATGGATGTCCACAGGAGACCCATCTTACGAAATCATCGGAAAAGAATGTGGAGGTTAGGTGGGCTGGCTTACGTGTAGTCTCCAAAAAATATAGTTTGGAAGGTTCCCCTGGTTCAATTCACAGGGAGGGGAGCAAGTACAGAGAAAAAATATCGTGAAACCCTATGGTATGTTATTGGTCAATTGGGTAGGACCAATGTATTTGCTATATGTAGAAGCTGTGTAGTGTATGGAGGGTGAGGGGGACTGATTCCTAATTGGATTTTATGTAAAATACATCTGACATTAGTACCAATGGGTGACACAGGAAAAAAGTTAAAACTAAAATATATATAAAAAATATAGTGCAATTTATTTAGGTACCTCCCTATTCAGGGTTACACTCTAAGTTAAAAACATTAAAAGCAATACATTTCATCATAAAAAAACAATTTACTTAATCATAAAACAGTCAAAAAACAACAGTCGATGCGGCGTTTCAGTGGTTGTTAAATGGTTGCACCTTCTTCAGGACGTTTTGACTAGGGTAACATCAAGTCTAAAAGTAGAACAACATTGTTTTAGATACCTATTCCTGTACATCAACGTGAAAAATCACCATTTTAAACTAAGTCCACACCCATTGATTTAATGTTGTTCTACTTTTAGACTTGATGTTAAAAGTAGTAGTGTAAATTGCACTATATTTTTTATATATATTTTAGTTTTAACTTTTTTCCTGTGTCACCCATTGGTACTAATGTCAGATGTATTTTACGTGTAGTCTCTTCATATTCTAGCTACGCACAGGGAGTAATGATTCTGATCAAGAAAGGGATACAGTTTCAGGTCACGCGTATGAGACCGATGATCTGGGCCGAGTGGCGCTGGTGCATGGCCAGTTAGGTGGGTCAAGTGTTCTTTTTGTGAATGTGTATGGACCAAATGTTGAGGACCCGGCCTTCTCTGCTGATGTTTGGTGTCGCATCTCGGGTTTCCCAGACGCGGAGATAATATGGGGAGGGGATTTTAATGTTTGTCTGAATATGGATGCTGATCGGATGGGTAGTGAATTGGCACGGCCTAAACAAGCTGCGGAGGTGTTGCTTGGCCTTATTGAGACGGGACACTTGAGGGATGTGTGGCGTCTGCAACACCCTGGGATGCGAGAGAGTAAATTTGTGTCATCCGTGCACGGGACTTGGTCCCGCTTGGACTTTCGGCTGGCTACTGAGGCTACATGTACTTGGGCGATTGGGGTGCGTCATTTGGCTTGGACACTCTCGGACCACTCCCCAGTGCTCTTTGGTCTACAGGTCCTAGCGTGTGAGAGACCGCCGTTCCGGGGGAGACTGCAACCGTCCTCACTGACCTACTTGGTCTTCAAGGCCACGGTTGGGGAGGCTATTTGCAATTTTTTGGGGGGAAATGCTGAATCTGTCGATAGTGCAGGTACCATGTGGGAAGCGTTCAAAGTCACTATCTGGGGAGTCTGTATGGGTGCGCAGGCTGGAGTTCTGCACAATGTGAGGAGCAGAATTCACAAATTGGCTTCTGATATCTACGCTTTAGAATGAGCCTATGAGACGGACCCGTTGCCGAAAACTTTGTCTAGAATCCACAAATTGGTGACTGAACGTAATGAAACTGTTGATCAGGAGATGGTACATAGATCCAGGCGCAGTAAGGCCTGATACTATGGTGAGGGGGGGTCGACCTAGCCGCTCCCTTGCGCAAAAGTTGGCTCCACAGCGGAGTCAAGAGTATATCACGGAGATGCTAGATGAGGCAGGGGAAGCTCATTACAGCACAGCTGCCATCAGTGAGACCATACTCTACTATTATACGCCCTTTATAGAAATAGAGACCTGGTGCAGCCGGATGATATCCATTCGTACTTGGATGATGTCGCACTGGCTGTCCACCGGCCATAGGGAATATCTTACTCAACCTTTTGATGAGGAAGATGTAAAGCTTGCCATTATGTCCCTCCCCACATAAGAAGCTGTGGGCATAGATGGGCTTCCGGGCGAGTTTTATAAGCAATTCATGGAGGATCTGGCCCCCAGACTTCTTGAAGTTTACGCGGAAGTGTACGACACCGGACGTCTTCCGCCTTCGTTACGGGAGGCTCTCCTGGTAATGCTACTGAAACCTGATAAGGCGCCCAATCGCTGTGATTCCTACAGACCACTCTCAATGATTAATATCGATACCTAGATATTGGCAAAAATGATCGCCCTTAGTCTTCAGCCTATGGTCCCCTTGTTGGTACTCCCTGACCAGTCCGGCTTTGTGCCTGCAAGAACTACCATGCTCAATTTGCATACTCTTTTCGCCATTCTACACTATTTTGACTCTGATTTCCGGGCTGTGGCGGTGCTACTTGATGCCACCAAGGTATTTGATTCCCTCTCTTGGGAATATATGTTTACTGTTCTCACACAAATGGGTTTTCCCCCGTTCTTTTTGCAATGGATCAGGGTCTTGTACGCCGAACCTGCTGCTAGAGTTTGTGTGAATGACTGGGTGTCCTCTGCGTTTCCCATAGGCAGAGGTACACGGCAGAAATGCCCCCTGTTGCCAATGCTATTTGTATTGGCACTGGAGCCACTGGCCTGTAAGTTGCGCCAATTACATGCCTTTGCTACTACTGTGCTTCCGACAACGACTACTTGGTGTCTCGCTTTATGCGGATGACATGCGGTTATATGTTCCTGAGCCTGCAACGTACCTCCCTGAATTGCTGCGCGAATATGTTAATTTTAAATGATTATCTGGCTTAGGTATAAACTGGGACGATTCAAAAGGGGCAGAGTGGGCTAATGAACGGTAATGATTAAACCCAGATCTGTTCGCCATAAGTTGGCAGGGTATACTCAGACGTGAGTCCCTTGCTCATTTTGCCACTGGATTCAAGCAAGCCGGGCTGAAGATGGCTGAAATGCCAGACACCGGTCCTCGGAAGCTTGTTTCCGGTCCAGGGAAGGCATGGCTTGGCAGTTCAGGCTGGACTGTTCCCTTGAGGCACAGGGTCATACTGATTTGCATATGGCCATGTCTGAACTGGGGTGGCAGAGTGGGCTTAAGAACGGTGATGGATTAAACCCAGATCTGTTGACTGGGTGTGAGTGTTTGATTGGTTCAGTTGCTCCGTCCATCACCACCCCCTTTTGTACCACTTAGGGATAAACTGGGCGAAGTTGACGATACTCCCCTTGATGGCTGGTACTATTGAGTTCGAACAGGACTTTCCCCTGTCCTGGACCCAGTACCCGGTGAAAAACCTGGGGATTCGATTGCACAGAGATCCTGCACAACTAATAACCATGAATTACGGATGCACCATCACACAACTCACTGAAAAGGCGGAGCGGTGGGCTCGCCTGCCCCTCTCGCTAGCGGGCCGCATTGCAGTGATCAAAATGGTTGTTTTGCCAAAATTATTATATTCATGAATATTCCTGTCCGCCTGAACATTTCTGTCTTTTAGGCGTTACTGATGGCCCTGCTATCATTCGTTTGGGGGGGTAAAAGACGTGTTGAAGCTGAGACACACTAGTACAACACTTTGAACGTAGTGGCTTTGAGGCACCAGACATGTGTCTTTATTACTTATGCCCACAGGCGCAATTCGCACATTATTGGTTCTTCCCACAATGTTTTCTCACTCAAATAGCGATTGAGGCAGACGCCATACTCCCAATACCGCTGGTAGCAGCTGCACTCTCGGGTGGTAGTGGAGGCACCCGGATGGAAATCAATACGGCGCTTTGCACCGCCTGGGCCTGGCAGACACTGGCTCGCGAGCGAAGCTACCCCACCCATATGCCCCTAAATTGCTGATCGCGGCGTATTCTGGCATATTGGCGGTGCAAGAGCGTTCTGTGCTGTGCACATTGCAAACGGTTGGGGTTACGCAACTGGGGGACTTGTATAAACAAGGCCAGTTCCGCTCATTGCCAGACGTGCAAGCGGGTTGGATTCACAGTGCTATGCTGTGCTTCACGTACGTGAGGGTTCGACAAGCAATCTGGGATATATATATATATATATATATATATATATATATCTATATATCCTACTGGTGGTCGCTAGTAGGTAGTTATAGTTAGGATTTTTTTCAATGTTAAATCTCAAAATTCTATTTGGAATAACTTTGGCGCCGGTTGACGAATCTGCCTGAAAATTTCCTCAAAATGGCCTCGTCGAGCTCCGGTCCTTCCCTGAAAGTTTGGGGGGATGCGTCAAGAGGGGGCCGAGATAAAAGGGGGTTCCCAAAACGCGTTTTCCCCATGTTAATTTCCATAAGGCGGTCGACCTCACTTTTAGCCCGAATGGCTGAATGGATTTACACCAAATTTGGCAAAATTGTAGGGACTGGTAGCCCGATGTGCCTTTGCTATGTCTCAAGATATGTGCTACCGTGGATTTTGAGTAATTTAGGTTCAAAAAAATATATATATCTATAAGCGCGCCCCGGTACGCGCTCCGGGGAGCGCTCCGGGCGCGACACGCGACTTGCGCACAGAAAGCTGATTGGTTCTTGGGTGTCTGTAAGCATTTGAAACAGTCCGGAGCGGCCGCCATCTTGTGTCTCGGTAGGATCGAGACACAAGAGGTGGCCAAAACAAAGGGGGAATTGACCATAAGGGGGCAGGGTAGACCCCCCTGACCCCCTAGGTTTGATGTGGGGGCTATAAAAGGATCTCGCTGGGCAAAAATAAAAATAAAAATGTTTCGGTTTGCGCGGGGAGAGCGCCCGGTACGCGCACCGGGGAGCGCACTAGGGAGAAAAGAGAATGGCAGAGTTTAAAAATTTAAGTCATTTTATATAAATGGGAGGTAGTTCTGAAAAGAACTGTTTTTTTTTTCTTTCTGTTTTATATTTTTGTTTTTGGAACATTTTTTTTTTGGATTTTCAGAACAATTTTATATTTTTTTGTAGTTTTTCTGGGGTGAAACAAAAGACAGGGAATTGCAAACAGCTCAACTGGAGCAAAAAAATAGAAAAAATTAATGTTGCTTGCTGCAGTGATGGGTGTCTGCAGCTCGATTAAGTAAAGTGATGCTCTGCTCACCATTAGATATAGTTTTGTTGCAATATATGCAAACAAATTTAAATTTGGAAAACTTGGTTTGAACATTTGGGACCATCTCCCTAGCCTCTGCACCTGATGGAGTGGGTTGGTTGGAGGTGCCTGAAGTTGAAGGATGGGGAGGGTTCTTGGTCAGTTGCCTGACTTCTGCTCTTGAATAATTGTTTGAGTGCTTCCTCTGCATGTGCTTTATCATCGTGTGGTTCCCAAACAAATATTTCCTGTTTGGGTTCCCTCTTGGCAGTTCTTGGTCACAGATGAGGCAAGTCACCTTTGCTGCATTTACTTTTTTGGCACCCCTTGGCATTTTGAAAAACTCCCAAATAAAATGTTCTTTGGGCTTGTATGGGGGAGTGTCCTCAGGCAGATATTGCCTCTCCTCCTGCTCCTCTCCACCTCCTCTTCTTCATGACCACCAATGTGGTCTTGTGGTGGTCTTTGTGGTGGTGGTGGAGGTGGAGGTGGTGGTGGTCCAGGTCCAGATGCACCTGCAGCTGCTACTACTGAAGCCATTTCTCACAGTCTTCTTCACTCAAACAACAAAGTGAAAATGAGGAAAAAAGGTGGGGTCTTTCATCATTTGCTAAACAAAACTGTTGTGAACCAATCAAAAGTGTTATTTTCAGGTCACATGACCCGACGCGCTTACGCTACGCGCCCCGGGGTGCGTCGCGTAAGCGCGTCCAATGCTTCCGGGTGCGTTTACGCCGTGCGTATCACGCAGACGCGGCTACGCGATACGACACGATCATGTTTTCTTTCGCGACATTGGCGCTAACGGGACGCTTCCCGGTTAGCGCACCGGGGCGCTTCAAACGAGTACGCTCTTCGGGGCGCTCACCGGGAGCGCTCCAAGATAAAAAAAAATGGGAAAAATTGTAGGGACTGGTAGCCCGATGTGCCTTTGCTATACTCAAGTGGTTTTTACGAAAATTAACTTTCAAAAAAATATACATTGTGCTACATTGGGCTATATATATGTTAGAGCCCAAATGTAGCCCAATGTTGCCCAATGTAGCCCAAAGATGGACACCAGAGACAAAAAAAAAAACAAATGTAGCCCAAATATCAGCCATATGTAGCCCAACTATAGCCCAATGATAGAATGTACCAGAGTGTTCTAAAGAACAACTAGAGAGTTAACAGTCTTACTTATAAAGTGAGACTTATAGTTAGGAATTAGCATTTAAAAAACCTATGAAATTCACTGAAAAAACCATAGGTTTCACACCAGTTATAGTTTATTTATTTATTTATTTATTTAGCACATTTGTAGAGCGCTCTGTTACCAGGAGGTGTCCTGGCGCTGGTATGATAGAGCTAGGGTGAGTGAGTAGGATTACTGAGTGAAGAGCCAGGTCTTAAGTCCTCTTCTAAAAGCCATCAGGTCCTGGGATTGTCTGAGCACAAGTGGGAGTTTGTTCCAGGCCTCTGCCACCCCAAGGGAGAAGCTCCTGCCTCCCCAGCGAGCTCTTTTAATTCTGGGGACCGTAACCAGAGCCAATTCTCCTGACCTCAGGGTTCGTGCTGGTTTATGCCAGCGAAATAGCAGTTTCATGTATCTAGGGCCCATATCATGATGGGCTTTAAAGATCATGCATAGTGCCTTGAAGGCAATTCTCTTACAAATTGGTAGCCAGTGTAAAGCCACCAAATCCTGCGTTACCGATGCAAATTTGGGAGTGTCGGTGATCAGGCGGGCGGCTGCATTTTGTAATAGTTGAAGTTTATTCAGTACACTCTGCTGGGCGTTTAACATCAGGCTGTTACAATAGTCCAGGCGTGAAAGCACTAGACCTGTAACGATAGTTTTCCTGTGTTCCTTCTCCAAATACGGGAGAATTTTCCTGATGGTTTTGAAGGTATAATGCAGAGAGGAAGAGAGTGCATTAATCTGGGGTTTAAAGGACAGGGAGCTGTCCACCAGTATGCCCAGGTTTTTTACTTTGTCCACCGGCGCGGGGAGGGGTCCCATTTCATCTGGCCACCATCTCGGGGACCAGAAGTTCTCCCTAGCTCCAAAGAGCAGAACCTCTGTCTTCGAGGAATTCAGTTTGAGGCAGCTTTGTGCCATCCAGCAGCCCACTTCGTGCATACAGTTTTTGAATCTGTCTGCTGTGTTATCAGTATTGCCGGGTAAGAGAGACACCACAATCTGTGTGTCGTCCGCATAAGCCGTGAGGTGAAAACCAAACGATTGAATCACCGGGGTGAGGGTCGACACATAAACATTAAAAAGGGTGGGGCTAAGCGAAGATCCCTGGGGGACTCCACAGGGCAATACAAATGAATGGGATTCATGGTCTCCTAGGGCCACTGACTGGGTTCTATCGGACAGGAAGGCCTGTAAGATTTTTAGTGCCTTTCCCTGAATTCCACAGGCCCTCAACCGGTCCACCAACAAGTTGTGGTGGACCGTGTCGAAGGCCGCGGAAAGGTCCAGCAGAATAAGGGCCACTCTACCTCCTGCATCCATCACCTGCCTGATGTCTTCCATTGATTTGATCAGGGCGGATTCCGTGCTGTGTTCCGCACGAAAGCCGTGTTAGGAAGGGACAAGATGATCCCCTGTTTTTAAAAAGGCGCTTAGTTGTGCATTCAGGCTACCTTCCATTATTTTGGCAGGGAGGGGGAGTCGGGCGATCGGTCGATAGTTATTCATCTCAGTGATGTCTAAGTTGTTTTTTTTTAGCAGGGGCAGGATGGAGGCTCGCTTCCATCTGGAAGGGTATTCCCCTTTCTCCAGCATCTGATTAAAAAGGGGAGTAAGTCCCCTGGCAATGGCATCTGGGGCTAGTTTGGCTATTGCAGTGGGACAGGGATCATGAGGGGAGCCTGATTTAATTTTTAATATGCGCCTCACTACTTCCTTTTCCGTGATGGGCTGAAAGTGTTGAAGTGTTACCAAAGGTCTGAGAGGTTCCGGGTCCTCGCTCGAGGAAGAAGTCTTAACAAGGCTGTCTAGGGAAAAAAAGATGTTTTCAACCTTTTCTCGAAAAAAGGTGGCCAAACTTTCACAGAGTGAAAGACTAGGGGGAATTTCTGTGGTTTTTGGGTTTGCTAAGGATGAGACCGTTTGGAATAGTTCTTTGGGGGTATTGCTAGCATCTTCTATCTGTTTTGTAAGAAAAGCCTTTTTTGCTTGTAGGATTCTTTCTTTATAACGTCTTTGCTCTGAATTGAGGATTTGTTTGTCTGAATCGCTATAATTCATTCGCCAGATCTTTTCGCGCTTTTTACACCGTATTTTATGTTCCCTGATTTGTTCTGTAAACCAGGGAGCAGCGGGGAATTAGCATTTAAAAAACCTAATAAATTCACTGAAAAAACCATAGGTTTCACACCAGTTATAGTTACCTGGACATTTTAGTGACTTAAAACCATTGAAATTCCACATTCTAGTTAGTTGGACTCACTATAACTTGCGCGCCTGCAATGCACTGCTGATGATGTCACATATTACATCACTCATGACATGGTCAGTGACATCACTCATGACATCACTGATGACTCCATCCTTGTGACAGAGTGACAGACCTCCTTTCAGTGTAATGTAACCCTTGAAACACATATTCAAAAATAGAAACTAACATTTACAAAAGGTGGAGATACCGATACCAGTTACAACAACCAATTCAGTAATTCCACCATTTATATACACATCCACTCATTCACCAACAGTTCTATATAGTCATTCATACATATACTCACTTATCATATGTAGTGAGACAACTTTACATCCGTTAACACACCGACAGTCTTCCAAAAGTTACTCACACACATACTCACACATGGAAATAAACTATTGAACATCTATTTATTTGCATATACAGCTATATACACACTAGCACCTTACTTCTAAGGAAACTTACACATACTTACTCTCTTAAACAATCACTTATAGAAACACATACTTATTTAAACAGGAACTCTTTCAATCTCTCACTCTCACATATACTCACTTATATACATCAATACTCACATATACTAGATTAAAACATATGTAGTTACTCATAAAGACACTAGTGAGACAGTCATTCACTCACTAACACACACATATACACACTCTTCCACCCATACAGTCCTGCACATATGCTGTCTTCAAAACACATACAAACAGTGAGTCAGTCATTGATGCATCTATGTGCTAAGTAACACCCCCACCAAACCATACAGACGCTCATACTGATACTAAAAAAATCTAATAACACATATAAACACACATGTAGCTACTCACCAACCCATGCAGCCACTTATACACAAAGTGAAACACTGATACAAACATTTAAATATTTAAACAATACTAGCTAATATATGTATTCACTAAGATACACTTAATAAGCCAGTTAACCAATCCATTTTTTTTTTAAAACATCCATTAAGACACTTATTTAAACATTTATTCTTCCATCGACCTTAACATATACATATATAAAACATATTTATTTTTCAGAAAGACACACATTCACTGGATGGTGTCATCAGTGATGTCGTGAGTGATGTCACTGACCATGTCATGAGTGATGTAATATGTGACGTCATCAGCAGTGCATTGCAGGCGCGCAAGTTATAGTGAGTCCAACTAACTATAACGTGGAATTTCAATGGTTTTATGTCACTAAAATTTCCAGGTAACTATAACTGGTGTGAAACCTATGGTTTTTTTCAGTGAATTTAATAGGTTTTTTAAATGCTAATTCCTAACTATAACTGGTGTGAAACCTATGTTTTTTTCAGTGAATATATATATATATATATATCCTAATTACCCCACTGAGCCTCCGACATTGCGAGCGCTGCAGGCAGTGCTCGCGGGAGAGGATCATTAGGGACTGATAACTAAATTGTACGCTGCATCCCTCCGTGAACAGGAGTCGGAGGTGCATCCCTCATACGTTAAATGGAATGAAGCGCAGGGTAACGCATTGTCCGTAGGACATTGGCACTTTTGTTGTAAACTGACTGGGCGCCTTACAGCTAACTTCAACCTACGCATCATGCATTTTAAATTCTTACACCAGCTTTATTATACCCCTGTGCAATTGCGGAAATTTGAACTGCGCAATATGCTTGTTGTGTGCTGTGTGGGCAGGCTGACGCCGATTTTCTACATCTGTCTTGGCTCTGTACGATGATAGCTGCGTTTTGGACTAAAGTTGCAAGTGTGCTAACGGATGTTGTGCTGGAACGGGTGTGATGTATTCCTGAGTTATGCTTGCTGGGTAATGTGACGTCTTTGAAACCCTGCAACAGGAGGTTGGTTGCTGTGGCAACGCTAATGGCCAAGCGTTGTGTGGCGCAATGTTGGGGTGCAAAGGGTTGCCCACTGTTCGAAAGTGGGTCTGTGATTTGACCTACTGTCAGCAACAATTGGAGATCTATGCCGAAGAACTACCTGAATCATCACGGCCCAAGGACTTCTGGGCCCCACTTACATTATATTTATTGAATCACCCTGATTTGAAAGATGTCATGTATTCTCATTTCTATGCTAAGGATACCTAATGCAATTGGTCTCAGGTTATTGGGCCATTTTTACATGTGTACCCAGAAGAAGTCAAACTGCTTTCTTTATGTAAATCATATTGTTCTTGTGCCAGAGGGGGAGTTATTTACCTGTTTCATATATCTGCTCGGCACGTTTATGTACTCCAAAATTGCTTGTCCTGAATTCCATGGTGCGATGCTGCTGGCTCACGCGTGACAGTTTTGTATTGTATTTCAAGCCTTAATAAACAATTTTTTTTAAAAAACACTATAAGAAAAAGTTACTTTCCTGTGGTAAAATTATTCTGGGGAATACTCTTATCTGCCAGAAGATTCTCATAGAATTATCCAACATGTCGGACTGGATCCAAAAATATCAAAGCTTTCAAGTCACAGATAAGAGGATGCTGGCTTTGTATTGACGCTGGAAGTGACACCAGATGTCAATTCAGAAGCCTGTAGCACTCCCTTCCCATCCACTTTTTCCAAGCCTCCAAGACAAGCAGTTGGACTGGCAATGACATTAAGTAGTGTAATACCAAAGTGTAACTCATTAACTTACACACCCATAAAATGAGGAGGCGAGTGGGACAGGTGAGAAATCTGCACCCTAAAGATTGTTACTGCAGTTAAGTAGCTTTTTCTTCTGACGTATACTCTTATCTGCAGATTTCTTTCCTATACATTAGATTGCTAAGTACCCTTTCCAGGAGGAGGGTTAATAGATGGTTAAATGAGGAAATCCTGCAGACCTGGTCTAGTGAAATGGGCATCCCTAGGCACTTTAAAATCCAGTGGCGGGTGCAGAATGATGTTTAGTTCCCAATGCTTCACCGAACTCATACTCGGCCTCTATATAGTATGAGAAATGTGAAAGGCTAAACTGATGGGGTGTGGGGAGATGAAGCTTAGAAAAGAGACTGCATTTGCCACAGTCCCCTACCCAAGTCTATTTGTTTAGAAATTCTCTTGGTTTGCTACAGTGACCAAGATGGCACACAGCATTCAGGCTCAGGGATTGTATGCCCCAAAACTGTAGCAGTTCCACCCTAATCTGCCACATAATGCTGCGTCGAGATTACAGTAACCTGGAGGATTTCTCTTCCAACACCTAGATGAGTGATATCATCTGCGGCCCGCATAACAGCGACATTACACCAACAGTCTGACGTGACCCTCGAGGCTCCAAGGTGACGGGTCTGAGGGCGGGCCAGTATCGACTTCCGTTCAACCCCATCATTCAGGCGGCCCTACCACATAGATGCAGAGAGGATAACGGCGCCCTCGAGGAAGCTTATGTGGTGGCCTGGATCTGGCAGCTGGAGCACTGCCGTCTGTGCCCTGGTGACCACGGGGCCAACCATGTGGTGCCTTGCACTGGTGCTCAGGCCTGGATGTCAGCAGCTGTGTCTGGGTTGATGCTCAGCTTCTCCCTTCCTTCATCTTCCCTCCTTGGAGTTCCGCCAACTGCCTCATAATATGGCACCAACTACCTGTGGGAAGCCACCTGCGATACGTGGCTACCCTCGCTTACCCTACTCCTCGGGCCCACCTACTATGGAAACTATGTGGCTGCCCTCAGCCGGGCCCCACCGGAGGATGTGCTGCGGTTTGCTGGGGTATCTGCCGGCTCTTCATGAGTGGCTAACTCATCGCTGGCCTCTGGATGTAAGTCAATCTGTGCCCTGGGATTACTGCTCGCTGCACCCCCCCACCCACACCTGGACCCACGCAGCCTCCACTCTATAAATGCTCAACCAGGCAAGGCTCTGTGTGATTGTGCGCAGATCCATGCTTGACGACTCTGCGCACAGGGGTATAATAACAAACTCCTTAATACCGGTCTACCTGCTGAGAGGAACATTGACATCCACTTGCTCCCATCTGCCACCTTTGACCTGCCTCGAGCTGCTGATAGCGCATCATGCATGCGGATCTCTTCTTGGGGCCTGTGTGGCATCACGTTAAGGTCCTGTATTCCTCTCTGCCACACTTTACAACTCGTATCCTGGCCGATGTGAGTGCTCTTACCCCATAAGTGTTCGCTGCAGACACTCCTCTGCAGTTCTAATCATCCCTTCTGGACTTCCCTTAGCTCTGACCAATGGAGCGCAGGGACCCCAAGCAAAAAGAAAAAAACAGGTGTTTGACTCTGTAAGGGGCCCAAGGCAACGTCAGTCGCTCTCTGATACGGAGGAGCCTCCTATCGGTGTCTCCACTACTTTATCAGCTGATGGCGCAGCCATCATCATGGCAGAATTACAAGCTGGGTTCCAGGAACTTTACAGCCGCCTTGATGCTCTTACCAGCCATCTAGATCACATGACGGAGCATCTGGAATGCTACACAACATGCCTTGACGGAGCTGAATCTCTGAAATAGAGGTTGACTCCTCCAACACTCCAAAGTGACTAGAAAAAGCAGAGAGACTGCTCCAATCTGCTGTGGTGAAATATGAAGATCTTGAAGCTAGGTCACTTTGGAACAATCTGCACATTTTGGAATTTGCTGAAACCACAAACATGAGGTGCCCTGATACCTTCATTGAGAAATTACTTATCAAACTTTTCAGTTGCTAAGGTATCAGACAATTTTGTAGTGGAGAGAGCACACAGGTCTCTGGGCCCTCACCCGCCTTCTAGGTCCCTGGTCCCTCACCCTCATGCTGGGCCCTTCACGCCCAATTATAGCTTATCTCCACAACTTCCAGGAGAGAGACACCACACTGCACCTGGCCAGGGATCTTGGACCTCATCAATATTGAGGCTTGACACTGTCATTGTACCCTGACTTCAACCTTGCTGTACAAGAGGCCAGTCTTAATTTATCTGATGTGAAAACACGCTCCATTAACAACGGCTTAAATATAACATGCTCTACCTAGTGAGCCTCTGAGTTGATGCAGATGGACCTCACCAGATCTTCAGCTACCCTGCAGTGGTAGTCCAGTTCTGTAAACCGTGCGGTGGTGGCAAGGCCTCATCTGGAAATGCCATGCCAGAGCACTCGCCCGCTTCCTCAGTCTCCACACCTGTACGTGATCGACCAGACTGAAATTTCTGGTGCCCAGCCTCATGCTTTGTTACTGCCTGAGACTCATCCTGTTGAAATCTTCTATGCCGATATGACCCTCACGAAGCAGACATGCCCTACAAGCGTTCTGGCGATGGTCCTCTGACACAAACGATCTTTAAACCTTTGTTAAGAGCACTGCTTTACCACAGCATTATCATCCTCCAGGGGTGTACACCTGAATGCTTGCTTTCTTGATTTGTTTACTGTTTGATAGGGGTTCGCCAGTTAAGGATTTTACTGGTGTGGGAGGGTAGAAGGGTTGTTTTTTGTTTTGTTGTTCTTTTGCTGCACATCTGTCACTACATCACATTCATATCTTGCTTCGCACTTCCAAAATACCACTCCCACACAATGGCTCAAACCCTACGAAGCAATGAAGATTACACTATACTCCCTAAAAAGGGATTTCACTTGAAAAAATTAAACACATCAAAGACTCTTTTCAGAATAAGGCTTGGGGTTTTATTTATGTAATGCTCTCTAACAGAAAGGCTTTCCCAGATGTCAAATGAGTAACATTCAGATGTATATAGAGATATATATGTATATGCATGCAATAATAACACACTTAGCAACACCTTACCCCATTGTTCACTTGATGTCCTTGCCAACTCAAGCTGGAGGAGCCAGTTGACAGCCAGGCAGGTACTCGTGATCAGGACTCAAATCCCAGATTCTTTTTTTGTGACGGCACGTCTGCCCCACAAATGAGCTCCCAAACTGCCTACCAAGATCCTCGGCCTTTGATACCTTTACTCGATGTGAGGCAAAGATTCTAGAATCCTCGCCCCTTTCTTCTGTTACGAAAAACTGAGCTGACAGTACTGGTCTGTGTCCAGGTCTAGACAGAAGCTGGTCAGGCCCCTGTATTTTGACACCGAGACAGAGCTGTGCACTCCACACATTATCCCAGTGAAGCTTAGGAAACCTCCATCCAGCAGAAAACAAAACAACCTTGAATGTGGATAAACAACTTGAGCATTCTGGGGGCCTGTCTGTGCACTCAAAAAGCTCAAGGAAGACAGAATCAGAATTCTTGAGAAGCACATCAATATCCATCTGATGGACTTTCTCGAGAATAACCAGCTGCTGAATGCCACCCAGACGGGCTTTCGACCTAGACATGGGACGGAGACTGCTCTACTAGCAGTCACCGAGCAAACCAGAAGGATCTTAGATCAGGGGGGATTGGTGGCAGTGGTCCTCCTCGATCTGAGTACAGCATTCGACACGGTTAGCCACGACACGCTGCTGAGCCGCCTCTCGGATGTTGGAATATCAGGCAGGGCACTACTCTGGCTCAAATCCTTTCTGAGCAATAGGTCTTTTCAGATCTTCGAGGGAGACACGGTATCCTTGAGCAGACCATTGAGCTGTGGGGTACCGCAGGGCTCCTCCTTAATCCCTGCGCTATTTAACATCTATATGAGACCACTGGCTGATGTTGTTCGTCCGTTTGGCATTAAAATCATCTCATATGCGGATGACACGCAGCAAGTGGTCTCCTTGGCGCAGGAGGATGGCCAATCAGCACAATCGGGGTTAATGAAATGCCTGGAGGAGGTGAAAAATTGGATGACGACGTCCTCCCTCAAGCTCAATGGGGATAAAACTGAGCTGATGCTCCTGGGCCTCATGGCCTTAACGCACTTTGACTCCCCATGGCCTTCATGCTTGGGTACTCCTCCAGTACCCAAGGATAACATAAAAAGCTTGGGGGTATGGCTGGACAGAGCCCTGACCTTCAGCACCCAGGCCACTAAACTCTCTGCAACCTGTTTTGGCCTCCTTAGAATGCTAAAAAAGTTCTTCCACTCCTACCTATGGAAGCCAAGCAAGTGGCCGTCCAGGACCTGATACAGTCTCGACTGGATTTTAGCAATGTTCTGTATCTTGGTGCCCCTGACTACACACTGCGCAAGCTGCAGATAGTCCAAAATTGCGCAGCACGCACATTGCTCCAGTTGCCTCGCAGACTGTCAGCTAAACCGGGGCTGAGCAGCCTGCACTGGCTCCCGGTGCGGCAAAGAATTGTTTTTAAGGCATATCCCATCAGGCCTTCTGGCACACAGGACCGGTAATTAGCCGCAAACTTATTACACAGTATTTCCCTAGGAAAAACCTCCGCTCTAGCCAGGCCTTCTTGGCCACAGTCCCCAGAATAAAGAGAGCAAGAGCTGGTGGCAGGATGTTCCCTTACAATGCCGCCAGACTGTGGAACTCGCTTCCCCTTCAGCTTAGGGCCGACCCTAACCTGTCCTCCTTCCGGGAGCAATTAAAGACCTTTCTCTTTAACGCTCACTATTAATTCTCCCAGCTGCTTTCCTTTGACAGCGATTCCACTTTCTAGTTAGCGCTTGGACGCCCCAGGGCAGCAACCGCGCTTTATAAGTTCACATTTCATTTCATTTCATTTCATGAGTCCATGTCAAAGCCAATATTAAGAACTTGATAATACTTCCCAATGTACAACACAATGCACATATGTGCACCACTCCCTAGAGCATCACACACTTTCTCTGTGTACAACACAATGCACATTTGAGCACCACTGCTCATAACACTGCACTTCTAGACCAAAAAGTACATTCCACATCTCTTGGTCTCTTCTGCTTTCAAATGCACACCCCACATGTTCTGTTCTTGCAAAGCATTTCTACTCTGTGACAGTCCACACTTTAAGACTGCAAGATTACATGAAAGGAAGAAGGCATGCAGGACAAACATTCAGGCTAGGGTAAAACAAAACACCAAAAGTCAATTAAAATCATGGTAATCAAAGGTCATCACATGGTGTCAAACCATAGGAGTGCATCTAGCTCTACAGTCCCCATGCTCGGCAGTCTTATTACACACGTGTTGAAACGTCATCACAACCCATGCTGACTACTGCCATATGGCTCTCCTAAGTCTAGACTTAACATGCATCACCTGGAATATCCACAGCCTAAACAGTCCTAGGAAAGGGAAGCAGGTGTTATCCTATCTTACCAGACATCACGTAAAGTTAGTGTTTCTTCAGGAAACCCACCTAATCCCCGAGGTAACTGCCAGTAGTTGCCCACATGGGGGATACTCAATACTTCTGGTATTACAGCTCATACTTGTGTGTAGCCTGTATCATACATAAATCCTTTCCATTCACATACTATGACTACATCGCAGACGGCTGGTATGTGCTGGTTTCCGGTACTATGGCTGACAGGGCAGACCTACTAGTAAAACTTTTTATGCCCCCAACCCTGACACTTCTGAGTTCTGTCACAATCTCTCTGCCCTACAAAGTTATCCTGGAAGGGGTTTTTAACATTGACCATCTGTAGACTACTGGCCCTTCTACTAGTGACAACCGCAGTTGCTGCAAGCTCTCCAGGACCTACTCGACACCACCTTTCAGATGCATGGCGCATTGCAACCCACAGGCTAAGGGGTACACATTCTACTCTGCCTCCCAAGATACCTGGACCTGCATACATTGTTATTTTATTTCCTGCAGCACTCTCCTCTGTCTGTCAGTAATGACACACATGCCCTGCACGGTGTCCAACCATGCGCCTGTTAAGCTCATGTTGACCCTTCCACACCCTGGAAGAGTCCAGACAATGGCATTTCCCAGAGAATGCGCTTCATGATGCGGTCTTTAAATCCCAGCTTCTGGTAGCAATTAACAAGTACTTTGCCCTGTACTCTAGCTCGGTTCCCAAACATGGCACTTTATAGGAGCCCTAAAAGGCCTGTATCAGAAGGATATGTATATCTAAACACTCTGAGGTCCTGAAGAGCATCTGTAATGACATCTGTGTAGAGAGAGAATTGCAGACCATTGACTACGTCACCATTGCTGGTTTCCAGACTACACAATTACTCAAGCATTCGACTCTGCTGCAGGAATTCCGGGACCTAGCAAAGCGAGAGTTAACCCACCTTGTTTAATATTTCCAAGCTCGCCATTATGGGGTGGATGAGCACCCAGGCCGCACCATAGCATGGATATTACGACCTGACTATCAAAAAACGTGCATTACTAGCCTCCTCACTGATGACGGCACAACCGTCAAAGATGAGACTAGTATCACCCAAACGCTCCTTGTTTACTACCAAACACTGTACACCACACGGTCCGTGGGTAATGCTGATGAGATTGGCACTTACCTTTCTAAGATAGCCATAGTCTGGCCAACATCAGCAATCATTTTTTGCAGTCCCCATTACACAGGGGGAGATCACACAGACCATTGATCCCATTGGAGGATCCAGGGATCCAGGCCTACATGGTCTCACAGGTCACTTCTATAAGGCTTATAAATATGTGCTAGTTCCTCCCCTTTCTGAGATCTGTGCCGAGGCACTTGAAGACAGCATTTTTCCCCCACCCTACGAGTGACCGTCATTACTCTCCTACTAAAACCTGGCAAGCCCACCCACCTCGGCACCTCATACAGGCCCTGTCCCTTCTTAATTATGACAATATAATACTCACCAAGGTCGTTGCAACAAGCTTGGCACTCCTCATGGAATAAATTATCGCTCTACTGCAGACAGAATTTGTGCCACATGGTTCCACCACCATTAAATTATGTACCATATCTGCAGTCCTGGATCCAATCTCCCTAGCCCACCTAGCTGCTTTCCCTTTCCTTGATACCGAAAAAGCGTTTGACTCTCGAGTGGCCGTTCTTAAAGGTGACCCTTACTCAGCTGGGCATACCCTGTGGATTCTGTGACCTCATTGTGCTATTATACCCCCGTCCCATGGCCCGCCTGCGGGTAAAATATGAACTCACTGACGCATTTCCTATCTCTAAAGGCACTCTCCACAGATCCTCCTTCCACTTTTCATTATAGCCCTGCACCCCCTAATCCGACACTTACAAGAGGAACATATGCAAAGGGCCCTACTCTTCCGTAGGAGTCCCCTTCGGTCATCTTTGTGCGCAGAGGATATACTCCTGTTATTACGAGACCCTCCTGCACACCTTCCCTCCCATTATTAGGGTAATCATAAGATAGGGGCCTTTTCCTGTCTTTCGATAAACTGGAATAAGTCAAAACTATTTCCATTTACAGACACCACCGTTCCCTCTGCCTTGGAGTACCCACTTTGCTTGTGTGACGATTCCCCTAAGTACCTCAATGCTATCCTTCATAGACAAAGAGTCTAATGACTAGGGCAGTCGACCTCGAATCTGGGGATCTGGGGATCTGTGTTCGAGTCTCGGCAATGCCGCTGAACATCCTGCGATTCTGGGCAAATTACTTAATCTCCATGTACCTAACAAAAAAAAATGAATGTGTGTCCTCATGTAACGTAACTGGTGCTATGTAAAGCGCTCTGATACCCGATTCGGGTCAAGTTTGCGCTATATGAAACTCTGCAAAAAGAAAAGTGGCCTCCAGTCAACAAACTCACCACCCAGATTGACAGGTAGATTTGGCTACCATTCGCTATTGCTGGACGCATTGCCATCAATAAAATGGTGGTGCTTCAACAATTCTTTACCTGTTCCTAAACCTTCAAGTGGCATTAAACAATTCATTTTTCGCCACAATACGCAGCCTCCTGACACACCTTTTATGGGTGACCTGCCGCCCTAGAATTAAATAGGAGACACAAACTCCCCCGTATGCTTAGGGTGGTTTTTGTAATGCTGGATCTCCGCTTCTACTATTTGGTCACACAGTGCCACTTTTCTTACTACTGGTACCCCCAGATTCTAGACTCAACTACCTGAAACCTGAACAAGATCAGGCGGGAACAACTTCCTCTATCCTCCCTTTAAGACTGCTGTTCGAACCCCTTGACATACACAGAGCCCCCTACAACCTGCTGGGCATGATCCAAACTCCATAGATAACTGGGCGCAGACCTTCTGTACTCTCCAACCACCCCCCTTAAGTGCAATCTCTTAAGAGGAACATATGCAAAGGGCCCTACCTACCATTGAGTGTGGCTCAATGGTTAGAGCGGCAGACCTTGATGCAGAGCGCTGGCCAGGGACCAGGGTTCGATTCCCGCCTCGGCGGGATCGGGCTTAAATTCCTCTGACCGGATATTCTCGCCTCAGTGCCGAATCTAAGCATGGGCCCCACGCTGCAACTCTGGGCAATAGCTTGCTTAGTCTCCACAACGGCCCCCGATACACAAGGGATGCCTGGTTTCACCATGGGATGCCCAGGAGTGGACACCTCACAAGGAAAAGCCAGGAGGGGTTCCCTTGTGGTAGGAGTACAAGCGCCGGGATGCTTACAGGTTACTGTTCGCGCTATACAAATACACCACATTTACATTTACATTTACAATCCATGGCTCCCTATGACAGATGAAACTCTGATACAGCGTACACTTTCGACTCACTAATAAAGGTGACCTCTTCACTAACGGCGAAGTAGATCTCGCACTGCATTTGAGGGAGATGGAGCCTCCTCTACCATGGACCAATTTGTATGCCTACAGAGCACACTCTGTGACATAGTACCTACATACCCCCAGGAACCAACAGATTACGCCCCGCTTTCTTTAATGATATCGACTATTGAGGTCACTGTGAACGCAGCCTGGGTACCCCATCCTGGATGGGACGTGGCAATACTGCTGCACACAAACCAAATTAGCACAGACTTCTCCACTACACGTTTCTGCATCAAGCATAATCCATCCCTCAGGCTCTCACAAAATGAGATCCCTCACGTTCCCACTGCTGCCCCAAATGTACAGTTCACCACGCTGACTTTGTTTACTTATCCTGGAACTGTACTGTAGTGGCAGGCCGTATTTGTCTTGATCTCTAACATGGTAGTACACACTGTAGACCCCATACGCATCCTGGCACGCGTGGGTTGTGTTAAGCCATTAATCCATGGACACAGCCGATTTATCTCCATGGCACATCTGTTAGCCAAGCAACATATTGCCCTACTATGGGGCTGCAGCAGATTACCCACCACAGAGGACTGGCTGAAGGATATGATATACTGTGATACCACTAGCGAACTATATACCTCACTACAGCCACCCACTTCCAGGCCTAAGGACATCTGGGCACTCCTTCCTACCTACTTGCTGGTGGTGTATTCTTGATACCTTGGACGATGCCATTGGCTGATTCCTCTATGCTTTAATTCACATACTGATTCCACATCTATTTCCCAGATGAACTACCACCTCGGGCATTGGCACGCCGTGGCATACACCCCATGCGCAGGAGTTACCTCCTTCCCCCATCCCTAGCCCCTCCCCTTCCTGGCTGCATTTGCACATTATACATGAGTTTGTATATGTATGTTTTTATTGGATGCAGCATTGTTGTTGTGAAATGAAAATGAAATAAAACCATAAAATAAAAACTATTCCCACAACTTAAACAAGAACTCTACCTTTTCTACCATACCCCAAAAAATTGGGATTTAGCCGTTTTTTTCAGTATTAAATATTCTCTGTACAGTCTCTTAATTTTCTTTTTTCCACACAGAGCATGTTTTATTTACGTATGTTGGTTATTTACAGAAAAAACTGTTCTAATTCTCTTTCTCAGTCGACCGGAAAATTCTAGAATTTTTCTTTCTTTTCTTTAAGGGATTTCTGAAAATATCATGTGGATCCCGAAAATACTTGTTAGCGCTCTAAATTTCTTAGAGCGCTCTAAATTTCTTAGATTTCTAGAAATCTGCCTTAAGAATTGGGCAAAATGCGTTCGCCTGAAAGAACAACTTCTTACTTTGAGAGAAACGATCACTTCAGAATCTCGTTTTCGCTCATTAAAAATCTGTTTAGTAGAAGTGCGAGAAAACGGCATTCTCCCTTAACGCTGACAGACCCTGGCAGACTCACATAGCGTGGTCTGAGCTGCAACTTCTAAATGAAAGTAACCAAAAACAAATGGGAAACAACTTGCCGCATCGTGATGTAACTCGCGTGGCAAAGGAAACACTATCCGTCAAGAAAGTCTAATGAAGGGCGTCACATCCGTCTTGCATGCGTCTTTTGTATTTTGTTCTTCAGTAGCACGAGAGGCATCACAAAGGAGTATTAAAAGTGAAAATTGGAGGGCATATTTAATGTCCTGTTCCTCCTTTGTGAACCCCAACTGATTGTGTTTTAAAAGAGGTCTGTGTTTTTGCAAATTTCTAAATCGTTCTTCCAATTAATTAAACAAGACTTCCTGAGTGATTTTACTCTTCTGTTCTGAACCCTGACATCCAGGTAGTAAGGCCTATCAAGGTGTGTTGGGATGCCCAAGTAACTGCCCTGCAGGTCTCTTAAATAGGAGCATCTCTGGCAATGGCAGAGATTGAACATTTGGTCCTGGTGGAGTGAACCCTGTTCTCTTCCTTCCTGTGCCTCTATTTTTTGGCTGGAGCATAGCAGGTTTTGATGCAGAGCATGATCCATCTGGACAATGTTTGCTTCTGAACTGCTTTTCTTTTATTGGAACTGAAGTACCCAACGAAGAGCTGGTCATCCAGACTTCTACTGTTGGTGTTGACTAGGTAGATGTTGAGCACCTGCCAAGGATCCAATCTATGAAGCCGCTCCACCTCCTTCGTGAAGTGGAGCGGGGATAGAAGTTCGAAAGAGTGATGAATTGGTCTAAGTAAAAGAGAGTCACCACTATATGTAGGAAAGCAGCCCTGGTTTGCAACAACAATGTCAGGTAAAAATTAGGTGAATGGCGGACAGGTACTCAAGGCCTGTAATTCACTGTCCCGTCTTGCTGAGGGGACTGTCACCAAAACACTGTCTTGAAAGTTAACATTTGCAACTGCCAACCGTGAACGTAGACTTCATCAAAAGAGTCAACACAAGATTTTGGCACTATTGGGGCACAACAAAGGGGCGTGGCATATATAATTTAGTCAACCCCTTTAGAAAATGCAGTATATATCCCTCACATGGGTCTACTTAGTTTGCCCTATCACCGCATAAGTGGAGATGGTTATCTCCTCTATGGCCTTGTATGAAACGGCCTGCCTGAACTGCCTACCTTCTGAAGAGGTAAAGTCCAGGATTGCCTCCTTGTTAGTATGCTCCAGTCTAGTACAATTTTGCTTGGATAATCTGACTTCTCATAGTCATTGTACACAACGGTACCTGAGGGTGCAAAGCTAACAAGTGTGTTTCTACTGAATAGTGAGTAAGTGGGACTCAATGCCACACTTGCCTCCTATCTTCTAGCCCTGGTTAATCTGGCTCTCATTGGTGCCATTACACCAGAATTAATCTGTGGGTGCGCGCCTAATAATTAGCAGCTCACTGCCCAGCCCAACCTAACCCTAGAATATTCTCCCTCTGAGTACACATCTAACACCTGGATACATCCCTGAACTTGATCAGACTCTTGGTGTAGTGTAGTTCCTATATTCCCAATAGGCTCTGCACATGGGAATAATATACACTATAGATTTGACATAGGACTGAGGTCAGTATGTCTCTATTGAGTATATTAAACTTAATTGTGTGTGCCAGCTAACTAAGAGGTCACTAGAAACTTTCTCGAATAAACAAGAAGGGATTAGTTTCTGACAACAGCATAAACATGACCACTTTGTTTCCCCTAGAATTGGAACAGTATCTTCAGAGTCGTGGAAACAATAGATAACTATTTCACGTAGTCAATCGTGCATGCTCTGTCTCTACAGAGTTGCATAGAAATAGAGAGACGGGCATTTCAATAAAAGGGTTATCTTATTTCTCATGCAAGAGATATGAACTGCTACAATCGTTGGACAGAATGCGAAGTATAATGCGTACAGCGTAAACAGTAATATAAAATAATACTGTAATAGCATTGTCTGTTGCTATGACCTATATCAAAATACATACATAAATAACACAGGCTAAAATACTCAATTGGTGCTTCTAAAATATGCCTACCCTAGTGTACCTAACCTAGGTCTAGTATGAGGGAAGAAGTAGGTGCTGTTTTAGCTAAGTTTAGTTTTGCCAAGAATCTGCCAAAGGTTTCTCTAGGTTCTAATCAGCTCCATAGCTTTAGAATGAGAGAGGTTGGTATCTCTTTCTCGAAACTCGATTTCCCAACACCCCGCAAGGGGAGTCAGAAACACTGGAGCTGGATTCTCGGCAGGAGGATGACCGCTTCTGGTCAGTGAGTCAGCTGGAGAGTTGGCTTACTTCGGGACTTGCTGTGGCGAGCTGCGTCGTGCAAGTAGGTAGTCGAACTGCACCCAACCACACCGTGCTTTGCCATAGCAAGTGAAGGTATATTTATACCTTGAAGGTGTTTAGGAATGCCAGCATTCACGTAAAGTCGGGTATATGAATGTCATGAATGAACCCCTAAGGAATAGATGTTCATGCATAATAAATGAGTTCCTGTAGAAATCAATATCCAAGCGAGGGGAAGTCCCTAACAGCTTAAGAGTCTGGTTTTCCAAGAAATCGTGTGACGTAGATGAACGGATGGAAGTAGCCATGCCTGTATTTGGGTAGCATGGACTATGCCTAAATAAGGAATGGCTATCTATGCCTATATAACGGCAATGTGAAATGTACCTATATAAGGGCATGAATCGTGAAATGCATACAGAATCTAAATCGCCATACAACACCCACTCCACTATCTTATGTACGACATTACTAAGTTCTAAACATGTTAAACATATCCAAATCATATCTATACATGAAGTGCTAAAATAAAGTTTCAAATACATTGTAAATTATGCATTCAAACTATTGCATTACTGCTGTACACATTAAAGCAAGTATTAATTCTAAGCACATGTTTACATTTTTAAATGCTCACTGAATGAATCACGGAAATATACATTTATGAAATGGCTCATTAAATACAGAAGAATAAAGTGCTGAAACCATTTCATGGCAGATTACATAAAACAGTTTGTATGTGGACAAGGTCGTATATTGCCTCTGGAAGTATTCAGAGAATTCTTGTTCTCTATGAATAGCTCTACTGTAGGCAGATTACTTGTGCCAAAAAAGAAAAATACAAATTATGGAGAAAAGAAAATTAACAGTGTGTGCCAAAATCAAAAGTCAGTGTTAGGGCTTGGAGAAAACATGAAATCTTCTATGTCTGTTGACAAAATTCATCTACCATTGTAGGCGAAAATTGGATTACCTCGTTTAGAAGATTAACTACACATAGATGTGTTGCATCGCCGTCAGCATTGGTCGCATTAGCAATGCTCATAATGGATGGTACCTCGCGCCTGTTTCCTCTCATACCTCAGCAGTTGCATCTTGCATCTGTTAGATCTCAATGAATGCCGTCGTCAGAATTGGTAGCAGCCGGGGGCAACACAGAGCATGGGCCGTTACCGGTTCAAGCAAAGTATCAACATCCATTGGCATGACTGATGGGAGTGTGAGGCATGTGTCTAACACGCATTCTTCTCCGCTTAGCAGGCAGCGTTGAACAGGTAAGATGCAATCTTGCCAAATTGACTGAAAAAATATGTGGTATATAATTCTCGTAGACGAGGTAGTCATAGAATTTGGACGATGCGCTCATGACACTTCATCGCCAGTAGAGTTGTCTCCATGGAGAACTGGGTGTCGCTGGTGATATGGCTTGCCATATCGCAGCAGTAGGAGCAAAAATAGTATCCCTGCAACGAGTCCCAAAAGGAGGGGCAGTCCGCCAAACACAGAGTGCACGAAGTTCGGAAATATTCCTAGGACTGCTTGAAAAGGTGCTAACAGTCCCGAAAATATGGTCTTAAATACACTTACAATACCGCGGGTATCAGACATATTTAAGATACGACTTAACATTTCTGAGAAATGTATAGGGCAGTTTGTATTTAAAAGGGCATTTATCTCGGCAGAAGTGCTTGCGACTTGTAGATCATAGGTCTCTTTGGCCGAGGTCAGTGGCTCAGTTTTTTGCAAAAGAATGGCTTTCATTCTGCTTAGAGTATCAATTAGTATAGAAGAGATGTTCAGTGAAGGCCAAAGTGGCGACTCCCTGACTAACTTGGTTTTTAGAAACAATACTTGCATACAGCAAGTGACCCTGGATGACACCGTTACTAGATATGGTATACCTGGCAACATTTGAAAAAAACAGGTTCAAGATACACTGTCAAGACCAAACAGAGTGCACAGCTATGGTTGTCTTCATCAGACTAATGAACAAATTGTTTGTGTAAAGGTTTGACTGCTTAAAATAAAGATACACAAATGCGGTTGGTTATTCGTTTTTCAACGATGTTATTATTCAAATCATCCTTGATAATTTTCTCATGTGTTAAACATTTTTTTCTGTATAGAATCAAGTTATTGATTCATGACTTTTAGGATACATACATTGCTTATTCTTGAAATACCAGTAACATTACATAAAATTTGTTAACAGAGACACATCATTGTCAGCGATTGATGGTTGTTGGCCCGATGCATTTTGGCACGTTGAGTCCCTTCCTCAGGGGCCACTGTAAATGAAACAATAATAAATGACATTTAATACACATAAATACTCTGTAGTGCCAAAACTCAGCATCATGAGAAATGCTAAATAATGCTAGGCAAAGCCATAAAAAACGCTCGAGACATTCAGGGTAAGCAAAGCTCTACAGTGTTGTTGATGCCACACCATACATTGATTCCTTGAATTGCCTAATGCACAAAGTAAACCAGCAATATATGTGGTATGCTAGACACTGGAAAATAATATTCAACAGCGGAGCATCCTTACACCTTCTACAGATCAAGTAGAGGTAAACTCTAATTTGTGAGATAGCAGGTGAGAAAGGCACATCGCTGAAGCACAAACTGCCTAACGAGATAAAGCGGACGCTGTGTACATTCAAGCGGCAAATGAGTGGTACCAGCATGGGATTTGGGGGGCCGCCACATACGCCAATATATTTATGGCGGCATTCGAAGAGCAACACATTCTGTCTTCGTTGTGCCTGCTTTCCGCCCCCCCCTCATTGTGCTTGCTTTCCGCCCCCCCTCGTTGTGCGTCTGTTTCCTCGTGCTTTCCGCCCCCCCCCCATTGTGCTTGCTTTCCGCCCCCCCCCCTCTGGTGTTGCATCGGAGCCTCCCATTGGCCTTGTCGCAGCCTTTACTCCGTGCCTGCGCCGAGGATGCAGTTAGGTACTCCGGCATAAAACACTGTAGGTTAAGTCTCACCTGCTGCTTTCTGCCCCCCCCTCGTTGTGCTTGCTTTCCGCCCCCCCAACCCTCCCCTCTCTGGTGTTGCATCGGAGCCTTCCATTGGCCTTGTCGCAGCCTTTACTCCGTGCCTGCGCCGAGGATGCAGTTAGGTACTCCAAACAAGGGATGGTGAGGGACAGAGTCTCTGAATTAAGCAGAAAGCTCTCACCCAGTCAAGAGATCAGGGCTAGATCCAACACCGTTTTTTAGCTCACTGCACCATCCCAGTTTCAGAACCTGGCTGTATGCAAATTAGTCTGTTCCTGTCCCAGTGCATGATGGGAACAGGGCAAACCAAACTACAAAAGCCAATTCTTACACTGGGAAGGAAACAAGCTCCCGGGGACCGGTTTCTGCCATTACAGCCGTCTTCGGCCCGGTTTGCTTGAATCCTGATGGTGCAATGAGCACTGGGCCAGGGACAGACTGATTTGCATATAGCCAGGTTCTGAGCTGGGATGGGGCAGTGAGATAAATAACGGTGATGGATCAAGCCCTGATCTTTGGACTGGGTAAGAGTGGTCTGTTTAACTCAGACACTCTGTTCATCACCACCCCCTTTTCTAAATCGCAGTTAGGTACTCCGGCACAAAACACTGTAGGTTAAGTCTCACCAGCTGTCGCCGCTGACGCGAACTGATTTTAAAGACCGTGTCGCCTACCTTCCACGTGCCCGTTTTAAAATTAAAGCTGATTACAGGACATTAACGCTGCCTCCACGCTCATCAGCAATGCAATATGGTCACTTCTGTGACAGATTTTTTTTTCTGTCTGACTGAAGAAACCATTTAAACTATGAACATGAGGGTTTTTAAAAATGCAGCTTTCAGTATTCTGTCATTTTACTCTGAATTACACAGATAGCTTGCCGCCTCTGTTTTCCTCTGTAAAATTAATCTTCAGCTTATTGGGTCCCCTGTGAATTGAGGATTATTTGTCCATTCTGGAAATGACTGCAGCCTTTTGCAACAGCCTAACCCAAATTATCCAATTGTATCGTCGTTCCGACTGGCGCGGAGCTCTGTTGCAGATGGGTACTTCTGGCATTGGTTCTAATGCCCATCATTGACGTAGTATGCTTTTTAGTCAAAAACACCTAACCTACCGGAAGCTAGATTATGACCAAGCCGTATAAAAGGCTAGAGAAGCGCATTGTCTTAAATAGCGCAACATTTGAATTGATCATCTTGATTTGCCTATTCGTGCTGTCATAAATAAATAAAAATAGCAGCGTGCCATGGTTATGATTTTTTATCGGCAGTTGGTCCTATGGCAGCGTCCGTTTGGGTGATACAGTGACTCCTAATGTGGAAGAAAGGATGACAACGCCTGCAAATGTATCACTGATAGAACTGTATCACTTACCAATGCTGCTTTGACATTTCTTAATCCTGTATGTAACACAGGTGTTTAACGTTACATTCTGTCCATCTCCGAAGGATGAAGCGTTGAATTCCGTTCACCAGTTTAGCGTTAGGTTACCCACCTCAGAAGGATGAATGGTTGAGTAGATGTAGCAGGGATTTCGAACCTGTTGCAAATGGTTTACACCGACCTTAGGAGTGAGTGCAGATCTCACATGAGGGATACTGTACAAGATTAAGTATAATCATCACCATAACTTTTACAAACTCTACAGTCTTTTTGAGGGATTTCACTCCAAAATCAAGATACATGTGTAGGCTTTTAAAATGCTTATTAATTATATCTAGGTGACCCACTTTTTTAAACTTAATTTTTTCCAATCAAATTGCCAGTGGTTAAAACTGAATAGGTGCTTTTTAATTAAAATGTTAATAGGCAGTCTCTTCCCTACTCTTCACGTTGACCCAGTCTTCAGTTTGCGATTTCCATGCAGCAGATAATCATGGCATTGTCCTAATCGAAAGCAGTGTGTCATGCCTCATATCCTCATATTTCGTAACTGGACTTACTATCATGTCAGTCCATGCTGTAGTAGGCCCTGCTTCGTGGTAATTATGAACATATCGAGCAACATGTTTGATTAGCTACTAGATAGACCTTTCTGACCTAGTGAGTTCATTTTCGCACAGTGCGGCAAACCTTTCCTTCTCAAGCAGGCAGGGTTTTCTAGATTAGTTCTTAAGAAGAGGTCCTCATATATACTGTAGCCAGATTAGGTGGTTTCCAGAGACTCCCCCCGCCCTCCCCCCCACCCCACCGAGCCGGTAAGTTTTTTGATGTCTGTTCCGTCGTTGTGCGTCTGTTCCCTCGTGCTTTCTGCCCCCCCTCGTTGTGCTTGCTTTCCACCCCCCCCTCGTTGTACTTGCTTTCCACCCCCTCTATGTGCTTGCTCCCCTGCGCCCTCGCTGTGCTTGCGCCCCTGCCCCCTCGTTGGTTGTGCGTGCTCTCCTGCCCCCTCGTTGGTTGTGCTTGCTCTCCTGCCCCGCCCCCTTGTTGGTTGTGCTTGCTCTCCTGCCCCCTTGTTGGTTGTGCTTGCTCTCCTGCCCCCGCCACCTCGTTGGTTAAGCTTGCTGTCCTGCCCCCTCGTTGGTTGGGCTTGCTCTCCTGCCCTACTATTGGCATTGTAACTGACAATGCCATTTATTTATGTTTCAAAAACAAAAACATAAATAAAAATAATGTCTTGAGCAATGCCAATAGCTCTAACTTTAAGAATGCCGAGACCGTTGCATTGTAAATGCTTGTTCTAATATGGTCTGATACCATTGAATCACTAAAAGACAACATCAGGTCACTGAATACGAAAAACACCAGAATCAAATTCACTTATCACATAAGTCTCAAAGAATTACCCTTCCTTGATATACTAGTGTCTAAAAAGTACTTAACCATCCACACTCAGACATATGTCAAACCCACTGATCGTAACAATACGTTTTTATACCAAAGTTTTCATTCCTCCCAACTCATTCAAAACCTTCCGTTTTCTCAAATGCTTCGCATAAAAAAAAATTCATCCACACCGGAAGCATATCAATATGACATTGAACGATTAAGGAAGAGATTTTCAGAAAGAGGTTATCCCCAAGAGTGCATCAATAAAGCAGAATCTCGAAGTAGGGGCTGTTGAACGCAAAGATCTACTCATCACAAAACCTATACCACCCTCAACTAACCGCAATGTCTTCGTGTCTAAATTTTCCACAAGATCTCCTAACATAAAAAAAAACTATTCTGAAGAGATGGGAATTGCTTCAAAAAGAAGATGACTTCAATAACATCTTTAGTGAGAAGCCTATCTTCGCGTGCACAAGAAGTTTTAACCTGAAGGAGCTGTTGTCTCCCAGAAAATCTATTGAGAATACGGGCCACTCAGGAATGAGAAAGTGCAATAATTGCATGCACTGTAATAACGTAATGCAGCAAAATGTTGTCACCCATCCCAGAACTGCAGACTGTAACTCAAGTTTTGTAATTTACAGCATCAAGTGTCCTTGTGGACTAATGTACTAATCGGGAAAACAGAAAGGAAAATCAAAGTTGGAATTGGAGAACACAAAAGCATGATATGCAACAAAAGCACAAACTCCAGTCTCGTAGTGCATTGGTTATAACACCAACATAACATTTCTCAAGTCTGTTTCATGGTGATTGGAAAGATTGAAACTAAAGAAGGGAGGGACTCTAGCCAGTTTTTATCACAACGTGAAGTCATGTTAATTAAGAAATACCAAACGATGGAACCACTGGGACTCAATGATCAAATGGATTTGAGTTGTTTCCTTTAATTTAGCTCCCCAGACGTCTTCAGCACCTAGTTGTATTCACACATAGCATTGCATAATCATCTTTATTGCTCAGTTAATTAAAACCATTGCAATTGTTAGCAGATAAAACCATTAATTAAATGCAATTAGTATATAAAAGTATAAAATAAGAATGACTTCGTATAAAAAGTAATAATTTATACAGGAATTTATGCCTGTTTCGGGGTGAACGTAGGAAAAATAAGGTGAGGCATTTGTATAACGCCTTGCTTTTTAGCCCTCGGGAGGCGGTCCAATACTCATTCGAGTGATTGATCACTTGTCATTGTCCGTTTGGGTTTCGCTTCGTAACTTGGCGTTAGCTTGTTTTTGCCCTCTATCTTTTTTGTTTCTTTTCTGTTTTCACCAAGAATTTGACAACGTGGCTTGCTAGCTGGATATTCGTCCCATCAAAACAGGCCTTTACCGCCTGCCGGCGTGTTCTTATTGCCAGCCTGTTGAAGTGCTGTTTTAGATGGTATCTGCGTTCTGTGTCCAGTCCTTTGCAGGTACATAGTAGGTGCACGATGTCTTCTTTTTCCTTCCCACAGACTCGGCAGTTGATTGTTTCTTGGGGCCTTTTCCATGGAGGGAGATGGTTTTGTACGGGAAGTTGGCCCAGCCGTAGTCGTAGGAACTTCTCCTTTATGTGTCTGGTGAAGCCAACTCCTAGATAGCTTTGGCAGAGACTACTTGTGTAGCTTTGGATAACTGTCCAGCCATGGGCCCGGGTTGCTAGACTTGCTTTATCCTCAATTAGTGACATAGATCTGACTGATTTATTAACTAACTGTTTAAAGGTATTGTGAGATCCACCGATCTTCCAGGCTTCTTGTAGGCACAAGGAGTTTATGGAGTGCTTGAGATATATCGCAGCCGCACTGTTGCTCTTACTTTTCATCTCTTTCCATAGATGATGATTTAGGCTTATGGCATCTCCTCTCTGGATCTTGTGCCATCTTTTGGCGTAGGCACCCATTCGCTCAAATGTTTGGTTTCTCAGGCCAAATTCCAGCCTCATTTGTGCCTGAGAGGTGTAACTGGGCAGGCTGAAAATTATTCTCATGGCCTTCGCGATTGTGCTATTCAGTTGCTGGGCGTCCCTTCCTCGTAGGCATTCGCTACCGTAGGTTAGGGCCGGTGTTAGTTTTGCCTGAAATACTTGAAACAGGGGGGTGAAGCTTCGGCCAGCTACTTTTGTTTTGAGGCTCCTTAGCGCCATCCCTACGCTGGTACCCCTCCGTTTTAATGCTTCCATTTGCTGGTTGAATGAGCTTTTTCTGTCGAGGATTACCCCCAAGTACCTGTACTCTTCCACTGTTTCCAGTGTTGTCCCTCCCATGTGCCAGTTAAATCCTGCTGACGATGTTTTTGCGTTGATCCTCATTGTTTTGGTTTTTAATAGGTTGATGCTTAAGCTGTTATCTGTAGAGTACTTATACGTGGTGGTGATCAGATGTTGTAGCCCTATCGGTGTTCTACTGATTGGGACAATATCATCAGCATACATTAGGTTTGAAAGAGTGAGGCCGCCTATGCTAGGAGCATGAGAGTTAGTTTTGTCCAGCTGCTGGGCAAGGTCAGACAAAAAGATGTTAAATAATGTTGGCGCTAGGACGCAACCTTGTTTTAGACCTTTCGTGGTGTTTATTTTCCTTGAGAGGAGGTCACCTGGCCCTAGCTTGACTTGGACCCATGTGTCCGTATGTAATGAGATCAGCTGTGTGAGAAGGCCTGATGGAATGTTCCTTTTTTCCAGCTTTGACCATAGTAAGTTTCTGTTGGCGGTGTCAAACGCTGAAGTGAAATCGATGAAGCATACGTACAGGGGTAGATTTGCTTCTTTTGTGGCGTCGATGAGGAGTGAGAGAGCTTACATGTTTGATGTTGTACCCAGTTGTTTGCGGAATCCAGTCTGGGTGATAGGAATTACTGCATTTTCTTCCGTCCAATCCAGGAGATCCTCTAGTAGGAGACCGGCATAATATTTAGCTTCATTATCGATTAATGCTATTATTCTGTAATTATTTGGGTCCTTAACATTGCCCTTCTTGTGTATTGGTGCTAGTATAGAGCCTTTCCATGACGCTGGGATTGTTGCTGTGTCTGATATCTGTTTGAAGAGTGGCGCTAGGGCCGCTGCCCAGTAATCCGGGTTTTGCTTATACAGTATTGGGGGAATCCCATTGGGGCCTTGCGCCCCATCCGCTTTCCCTTCCGCAATCCTGCTTATTATTTGTTTTTTAGTTGGGTCAAATGAATTACTGGCCAATTGTGTTGGCCGTGCTGGGCATTTTTTTTCCTTATCTAATCGACTGGTTGTAGCAAGTTGTTGCACTTCATTGAAGTGTACCAGAAGATGGTTGGCCCAGGCTTCCTCGGTTACATAGGAGTCGGTGGTGGGAGTCCTGGAGTTCTCGAGTGAGTTAACTGTTTTCCAGAATCTTCCGCTTGTGTTGGATCCATTGGCGTCGTGTAAAACTCTCGCCCATAGCTTGTCCTCTGCTTTCCTTTTTTCTTGCCAGATTGTTCTCTTTTTACTCTGTTTTAAATTTTGCAGTTCCAGTTGGGTTGCAGTGTCCGGTCCTTCGCTGTGTAGTTTCCGCAATAGTTTGTTGATTTTACTTTTACGGGCCTTTATCTCGAGGTTTTGATTTGGTTCTCCTGCCCCGCCCCTTTGTTGGTTGTGCTTGCTCTCCTGCCCCCTCGTTGGTTGTGCTTGCTCTCCTGCCCCCGCCCCCTCGTTGGTTGTGCTTGCTCGTTGGTTGTGCTTGCTGTCCTGCCCCCTCGTTGGTTGGGCTTGCTCTCCTGCCCTGCTATTGGCATTGTAACTGACAATGCCATTTATTTATGTTTCAAAAACAAAAACATAAATAAAAATAATGTCTTGAGCAATGCCAATAGCTCTAACTTTAAGAATGCCGAGACCATTGCATTGTAAATGCTTGTTCTAATATGGTCTGATACCATTGAATCACTAAAAGACAACATCAGGTCACTGAATACGAAAAACACCAGAATCAAATTCACTTATCACATAAGTCTCAAAGAATTACCCTTCCTTGATATACTAGTGTCTAAAAAGTACTTAACCATCCACACTCAGACATATGTTAAACCCACTGATCGCAACAATACGTTTTTATACCAAAGTTTTCATTCCTCCCAACTCATTCAAAACCTTCAGTTTTCTCAAATGCTTCGCATAAAAAAAATTTCATCCACACCGGAAGCATATTAATATGACATTGAACGATTAAGGAAAGATTTTCAGAAAGAGGTTATCCCCAAGAGTGCATCAATAAAGCAGAATCTCGAAGTAGGGGCTGTTGAACGCAAAGATCTACTCATCACAAAACCTAAACCACCCTCAACTAACCGCAATGTCTTTGTGTCTAAATTTTCCACAAGATCTCCTAACATAAAAAAAAAACTATTCTGGAGAGATGGGAATTGCTTCAAAAAGAAGATGACTTCAATAACATCTTTAGTGAGAAGCCTATCTTCGCGTACACAAGAAGTTTTAACCTGAAGGAGCTGTTGTCTCCCAGAAAATCTATTGAGAATACGGGCCACTCAGGAATGAGAAAGTGCAATAATTGCACGCATTGTAATAACGTAATGCAGCAAAATTTTGTCACCCATCCCAGAACTGCAGACTGTAACTCAAGTTTTGTAATTTACAGCATCAAGTGTCCTTGTGGACTAATGTACTAATCGGGAAAACAGAAAGGAAAATCAAAGTTGGAATTGGAGAACACAAAAGCATGATTTGCAACAAAAGCACAAACTCCAGTCTCGTAGTGCATTGGTTATAACACCAACATAACATTTCTCAAGTCTGTTTCATGGTGATTGAAAAGATTGAAACTAAAGAAGGGAGGGACTCTAGCCAGTTTTTATCACAACGTGAAGTCATGTTAATTAAGAAATACCAAATGATGGAACCACTGGGACTCAATGATCAAATGGATTTGAGTTGTTTCCTTTAATTTAGCTCCCCAGACGTCTTCAGCACCTAGTTGTATTCACACATAGGCTACAGAGTCATTTCATTTTCACAAGACACTCGAATTTGATAGGACCATCACTATACCTATAGCTTTGTTTTTCACTATCTTTGTAGATTGTTTTCTGTATCCCTTTTGCACCTTTGGGAAGCATGATCAAATGTTCAATCAGTTGTTTATGTTTATCACAATATCTTATACAGTGTAAAGGATAGGATGCATAGCACATGTTATGAGTTTCATTTGATGTAACATATGCACCTATTAATCATGTTTCACATTGATCTTGCCTTTGTTGAACTTGAATTGTTTAGACTGCTTTGACTGCCAACCTATCTACACATTTGGTTGCTTTATTTCATTTTATTCATTTTAGTTTCCTCACTGACAGATTGTAATTCACTTTCCGTGACTAGCCACAGTTTACACTTTTAGCACATTACTAGTATGGCTGCGGTCTCAGTCTTGTTTCAATGTTCACTCTTTTACACGTGATCACTAGTGTGTGTTTGTTCCCTGCGAGCTTTTGCTTGCGTTCGAACGCTGCACGAGTTCTTCAACTTGCACCTACCGGCATACAGCGACCTCTTTTGGAATACACAGGTTAGTGTTATAATCTCACCTGTACGATGTTCAGAACATCCATGTGCCCATTTTATCCAGTTCTATTTAACCTTCTGTCTTCCGACAGACCATCTATCACAAGCAAGGATTTTTCATACGTAAACAGGTATGGTACACTATCACTGTTTCCCTTGTGGTGTTCTGTATGGTTCATGTCCGTGTCTAGCGCTGACGGATAGTATTCTTTCTGCAGATTGCTTGCTAATATTCTTGCCTCTGCATGGCTCCTACCGTGTCGGGCTTCAGTATCCACTACAGGTCAGTCTTGCTCCCCACTTTGGTCTCACTGGCTTTCAGTATGTTCTAATCATTGTCACTCAGCACATCGTTTTCATGTTTACGATCTCACCTCCACTTGGTGGAGTTCACCGCTTAAGTGTATGCATGCTTTTTTGTCTTTCACTTGTCTTGATAACCGACACGCCGGTTGAATGTACACAGCCTCTGCTTTATCTTGTTAGGCAGTTTTGCGCTTCAGCAATGTGCTGCTTTCTTACCTGCTATCTCACAAATGTGAATTTACCTCCACTTGTTCAGTAGAATGTGTAAGGGTGCTCCTCTGTTGAATATTATTTTCCAGTGTCTAGCATACCACATATATTGCTGGTTTACGTTGTGTATCTGCATTAGGCAATTTAAGGAATCAATATATGGTGTGGCAACAACACTGTGGAGCTTTGCTAACCTAGAATGTCTTAAGCGTTTTTTATAGCTTTGCCTAGCATTATTAACCATTTCTCACGATGCTGAGTTTTGGCACTACAGAGTATTTATGTTTATTGAATGTCATTGATTATTGTTTCATTTACAGTGGCCCCTGAGGAAGGGACTCAACGTCCCAAAATAAATCGGGACAACAACCATCAATCGCCGTCAATGATGTGTCTCTGTTAACAAATTTGATGTACTGGTATTTCATGGATAAGCAATGTATGTATCATGAAAGTCATGAAACAATGACTTGATTCTATACAGAAAAAAATGTTTCACACATGAGAAAATTATCAAGGATGATTTGAATAATAACATTGTTAAAAAAACGAATGAACAACCGCATTTGTGTATCTTTATTTTTAGTGGTCAAACCTTTTCACAAACCATTTGTTCATTAGTCTGATGAAGACAACCATAGCTCTGCTCTGGGTTTGGTCTTGACAGTGTGTCTTCAACCTGTTTCATTCAAATTTAGATACCCTAGGGACGGGCAGCCCTATGACACCGAAAAGCACGCAATAGATAAATTTGTTCCACTGAATGATCAGTTTGAGAAACATTAAAATGGGTGTGCTTGTGACCACTACCCCTTTTTACTACATACCTGGCAACATGCCACAGCAGCGTTGATAGTTCAACATGAGGTAACTTCCATTTGAAAGTTGTCCAAAAATTGGATCAATCACTGCAGCTGGTGAACCTTGCAGGTGGCAGAATGAATTGTTAGAGGAACCATTGCAGGCCCGTGTAAGTTTATACCCTGACAAAGGAGAGAACCGCTTATTTGGTTTTCACAGTTTGAACTGCTAAGAAACACTTCACGTCCCCCACTCCAGCATCTGTGTGTATGGTAAATCACAGGATGTCTTAATGTATTCTTTACCCAACCTTTCATGTGTGCCTGCTGGTATGTGTTTTAGGCAATACTGAAAATGGAAAATTGTAACCAGCAGTTTTTCCATGTATAATCCATTCAGTAGCTGGTTTCTCTGCTACCGTAAATGGCAATCTTTCCAGTTTTTCAATGCTCAGCACCATATAGTCTGCTCCCCTTTTTGCCAGTTTGATCTGTTTATCAGTGAGATTGGATTCTGAAAACAGTGACGTAGTATTAATTAAACGCCAAGGCACATAGCCTGAACGAAGGTTTTGCAGCGTCCAGCCTAATAGCATGATAGAACGTAATTGCGACTGACCATGTTGCAACATGACCAAGTCCTGTTCCATGATGTCTATGGCAGAAGACACTATGCTGTCCAATGAATATATCCTGGACGACAGAGTCGTTAACCCATTGTCAACCACAGAGAGAGATTTCTCTACATTAATAAGATCAATTTCTCGTATTCGTTCTGCAGTCTCTGATTACGTAAGCTTCCATATTTCTTTTATGCAGCATATATTCCGACATATATAAAACGTTTTTGATGGGGTTTTCTTGGTCCTAGCTAGAATTCCCTAAGATCAGCACCATCTTCAAGTAAAGATAAGTTTTGCTTTACATCCTTAAGTGTAGATCTTTGTAGCCAATCAAGGCAGAACTTCTCTACACTGTATGTTGTTACTATTCCAAGATGCTGTCTTTGAACATATCTCGCGTCTGGCCTATTGAATGTGAAACCCTGTGTCTTGTTCAGGAATCTATCTTGACAGTTATTTGTGTCTGTGGGCCAGATCAACCATTTATTCAAATCTGGATCTGTTCTGTTGTGATGCAAAATAGTATGTATGTCGACCTCCCCCTCTGAAGTGTTATCACTATCAGGTGTAGGTATGGACAGATTGTTTATGTCCTTGATCTTGGCTAACCCAAGGCAAGACGTTTGCTGGACAGTGTCATCCAAAAACATAATTTGCTCAGGGATGATACATGCTTTAAACATAGCTTCTACACCCTGTTCCTGTCAATCTTTTGTACCCCAGACAGTTTTTGTCTCAATGTTGTCTTTCCAATAGTCAAAACCTAGTTTAGACAGCTGGGCATAAAAGGCTGCAGAATAAATCTGTTTGGTATTTGTTAACATACTCTTCATTCCTTTTTTGTTTACATTTTTAAAGTAAAACAATTCAGCATTGGATACATTGAACCCTGAGAAGTATGGACATTTCATAGCAAATGTTTTTGAGCTACCCTTTGGTGGCGTAGGACAATGTTACCATTGGGTATACAATAATACATTTTTAGGATTTGCAGATTTGTGCAAGAAATGATGTCCATAATGATTATAACAATACATTTGTTCATAGTCTGATGAACCTTTTAAATATTCATGATTCGTGAATACTGCAGACATTTCTAGGTCTGACATATTATTAACTGTCTCGAAGTCCCAATCATCTGAAAAGGTACTAGATGAAACAAAGTTACTTAATGAAATCTTGAATAACTGTGTTGAACATTCAACAGCTCCGCCTGGCCAAAAATGTCATCATCCGTTTTGTCCTAAGCTACACCATCTGGTATAGTAATGGCTGTGATGTTCACTGATGACAAGACTCTTTGTTCACAATGGGATGATTTGTGTGGCTTGAGGAGTAAGTTGACGTTCTTACTTGCTGTGTACATTTTGACATATTTTCCATTTATCAGCATACCCAGAGTTATTACCAGAATCAACCAAAGTCGAAGAAAAAATATTCCCAACACTATCCAAAGTTCAATCCATGGTGAAACCAGATAAGTCTTTTCCAGGTTATAGAAAAGGTCAGTTGCTTGTTCTTTGAAAGTTATTTTTGCTGGCGTTGTTTCCGGTTCGCTAGGATCTTCAGAAAACGCATCAAAGATAATGAAATAGCCAGAGGCAGTTCTTTCAATTGTTTCGATCGCATCAGGATTCATTGAAATCGCCGGAACCACTTGATAACTTGTTACTTTATTGTAGACAGGCGCTACTTCGTTGTAGACGAGTTTCTTGACTAACTGTTATTTGAGTTTCAAGAGGTACCAGTTCCATAGCTTTGTTGCATAGTCCTTTTTTTCGCACTACAGATTCCTCAAAGGTGATGAGTCTCTCAGTTTGAACCTCTTGGATTGTAGCTAGAGGTGTGCGTCTGCTACATTGGCCCCACTATGTGGCCTACTGCTTAGTATCGGCCACATAGTGGGGTTTAATCAGGTCGATAGACACAAACCTGTTCTCCTTTTTACCAGCAAGGGGCAGCAGTAATACTGTTCTTGATCCGTGGATTGCTAGGACAGGTACTGGGTGTCTGTAAGAAGGCACGAATTCCTTCTGGTCCGCGATCTTTTCTCTGACTAGATCATCAAGCTTTGGGATCCAGACACATCTTGCTGGGACGGTTGGTGTTTCCCCAGTGGTGGTTGGCTTCAGGAACACGTTGCTTAGTTTCATTCTTAGTTAATTTAAGTCCTGTAAAAAGGCCAAACGATCTTTGATATCAAATGTTTTTTGTTCCACCACTGATGTCTGACAATCAAGGTCTGAGACCAACCTTCTTGTCCCAAAAAGGACCTCATATGGAGTGACACCCCCTAGAGAACTTCTTGGCAAGTTGTTGTGATCTCGGACCCCGAGATCGCCATATCCGAGACGGTCTATCCCCTCTATTACCATCTCGCACCATATCCCGTCCAGGCAGACGCGTAGAGTCCCCAACAACAGCGTCCCTGACGACAGGCATCCCGCCCCTCTCTCCTTTGCAGGAACCAATCAGAGGTACCGAAGGACCGGAAGGGAAAACCCGTGAACCCGGAAGTCCCGCCTCTCCACCGACGGCCGGACACAGAAAAGCCGGAAGGGAAGACACAAGCGTCGTCGAAGGATTGTGGCAGGAGATTTCGGCTGGACCGGTGACGGACGGAGAAGACGGGAACGGAGAGCGCGAGGAGTGGTCCGAAGAGTGGTGGAGTCCCACGGAGGTGGCTGGAGAGCGGCCGTAACTCGGAGGAGAGTTACGGCGGAGCGCGTGAGTACCAGTTACTCCCTTGTGTCTGTGTACATAGTTAGAAACCCCTCCCAGTGTAAATTGTTCCCGCTATCCTAGGCACGTCACCAGTAGCACTAGTTAGGTTGTAAATACGCACTGCACACTGTATAAAGAGCACCCCTCTCCCCACCTCCCGGAACACTTCTATTTCTTTCCTTCCCGTGACCCCTACCTATACCGCCCTCACTTCCCCTTCATTTCCACACACCCCGGGTTAACGGTGGAGGTACCGGATCGTGAGTCCAAGCACAGCTAACGGCTCCCTCTTTTCTCTTGTTTGCCCTCCGAGGTGTCCTCCGACCACAACGAGGCAGCTACACCAAAGACCCGGACGATCTTTGGACCCTCATCCCGCCCGGACAACAGAGAAGAAGACGTACACACCTTCCTGGGTGTTGGACCGGACTCTCCTACTGTCCCCGGAAAACCTTGTACAAAAACCCCAATAAATCACTATCGCCCACTATATCCGGCCTCCTCGCCTGATTTACCAGTCCGCCGACCGCCCACGATCACATCTGGTGTCAGAAGTGGGATTAACTGGAGGAATGGAGGCCGTGATGAAAAGGATGGCGGAATCCCAAGAACAACTGGGAAAGTTAATGGAGCAGTTCCTCAAAACTGCCGAGGACGATCGGGGGCAGCTCCATGACGTCTTGAAGGGACAGGGAACCTCCCACGACCAGGCTATGGGGAAACTGACCGATGTCCTGGGTCAACCGCGCCCGATGTCCTCCCTCCCGTCAGTGGTACTTCAGAAATACGTACCGGGGGAGGACCCTGACTTTTTCTTTACAAACTTTGAACGGCTGGCCCAGGCCGCCACATGGCCGTTAGACCGATGGGCTCATTATCTAGGGCCCCTGCTAACGGGGGATCTACAGGCTGCCTACCAGCAAGCGAATATTCAAGGCAACACCCCATATGACGACGTAAAGAAATGCATTCTTGAGCGGCTGGGTATAGATGAGGAAACCTACCGGGTACGTCTGCGCCAAGTGAAAGAAGGACCCCAGGAGACTCCCAGGGCCCTCTCCTTCCGAATCAAAGACCTCGCCAACCGCTGGCTGAAACCCGACAACTCTACTAAAGAGAATATCCTGGAAAAAATTTACCTGGAACAATTCCTATCGTCTTTGCACCCAGGTACGCAGAGATGGGTACGCCAGCATGCTCACCTGACCTTGGATACAGCAATAGAAATTGCTAGCGCGTATAGCAGGGCCCAGGAGGTCCAGAGAGGAAAGGACGATCACCCCCACAAACCTCATCCCCCTACAGGATTACGACCTCCACGTCCCCCGGTCCCAAGAAGACCTGATCCTCCTCTCTTTTTCCCCACACCGGTGATGCATCGTCCTGCTAATCCCGGACCACAATGCTATAGCTGTGGCGGATTCGGTCACATTGCCAGGAACTGTCCACACAAGGAAGAGCCGATGGAAGTGGGTCTGGCACGTAACTATGTGTGCTCCGTACCAGGGGCCCCTCCTCCCCCTTTCCGACGTCCAGTGAACTTTGATGGACAAACCCTCATGGCCCTTACGGACACTGGGTGTCGACAGAGTGTACTCAGGCCTCAAGACCTAACGCACCCGGTTAACCCTTCGTCCGGCATGGTTGCCATACAATGTGTGCACGGGGACACGAAGAGTTACCCCACCGCCCAAGTGATGGTTCAGCATGAAAAAGATCCCGGCACAGCTCTTACAATGGGACTGATCCCCGCCCTGCCAGAACAGGCGATCCTAGGAAGTGATTACCCCGGATTGCCCGGAATGTTGCATGACACCACGGAATCCCTGACACACTGGTGGGAAGAAGCACCCTTCCCAAAGGGATTGTCCTCCCCCATGCAGACCCGTAAACCAGCGAAAACCAAAGCACAGAAGAAAAAGGAGAAAAGGGAATATACGGGCGCCTACCCAGTGCTTCCGGATGAACACCCCTGGCAAACGGACCGTGAATTCCGGGCAGCACAGCAGGAAGACCCTCTGTTACAGGAAGCCTGGGGAAGGGCAGTGGATCAAGAGGACCCCCTTCACGTAGGTCCCTACTTCTTTAAGAAAAACGGCCTTTTATACCGGAAAGGGGGGATCCAACAGAAACCCCAACTCCTGGTCCCCGCTCCCTTTCAGGAGAAAGTGCTCTTCCTAGCACATAGTCATCTTCTGGGAGGGCATTTCGGAGAAGAAAAGACCAGCCAAACAATCCTGGACAAGTTTTATTGGCCTGGAATTTATCAACATATCAAAAAGTTCTGCAAAGAATGTCCGGTCTGCCAAAAGCATAGTAGATACCGACCCCCTAGGGCCCCGCTACAACCCCTTCCCATCATTGATATCCCATTCAGCAGAGTAGGGATGGACATAATCGGACCCCTATTACCGTCCCGGAGTGGGTGTCGTTACGCCCTGGTTATTGTTGACTATGCCACCCGCTTCCCTGAAGCCCTACCCCTGAGACAACCCACCACCCAGAACATTGCGAAAGCCCTCATTTCTGTATTCACTCGGGTGGGTTTCCCCAGGGAAATACTAACAGATCAGGGTACTCCTTTTGTCTCCTCTCTGATGAAACAGGTATGTGCCAACCTGGGGATCAAACAAATTCGAACCTCGGCATACCACCCGCAAACCGACGGCTTAGTCGAGCGGTATAATGCCACCCTAAAACAGACCCTTAAGAAATTGTTGGGCTTAGAAGCCAAGAGGTGGGAAGACATGCTACCCCTTGCCCTGTTTGCTATCCGTTGTGCCACCCAAAGTAGCACCGGGTATTCCCCCTATGAATTGTTATACGGGCGACCCCCTCGCACATTTCTTGATATGGCCCAAGAAGCATGGGAAGCAGAACCAGACCGTACACGGCCCCTTCCAGAATATATGGAGAACCTGAAAACCCACCTAGCCCTCATGAGAGATATAGTAAGCCAGAACCTAGAGAGTGCACAGAACAGGCAAAAAGGACAATATGATAAAGGCACCAAACCCAGAACCTTCCTGGCAGGGGATCTTGTGTTACTTATGCTTCCATCTTCTGATCAAAAACTCCTGGGACAGTGGCAAGGTCCATATACCATCTTACGTCAGGTGACCCCAGTCACTTACGAGCTAGACATAGATCCCATACGTGGAATCACTCAAATTTATCACGTTAATCTTCTAAAAAAATGGGAAGGTCCTCGCCCCGTCTTAAGTGGGTCGGCTAACACAGATCCCCTCTCCTTCACCCCTTGTATCGATCCCGGTATCACCCCACACCAGAGACAGGAACTCGAAACGGTACTATTTCCATTGCGACAGGTGTTCTCCTCCTCCCCGGGGCATACCACCATCACTGAACACGCGATACAAACCGTTCCCGGGAAGGTAATACGACAAAGGCCATACAGAGTCCCCGAGGCCCGCAGGGAAGTAATACGACACGAAACGGAACAAATGCTGAAGATGGGTATCATCGAGCCCTCGGTAAGCGAGTGGAATTCCCCGATAGTACTCGTACCCAAACCGGACGGGTCTGTCCGGTTTTGTATTGATTTCCGGGGGGTAAATAAAATTTCCTCCTTTGACACATACCCCTTACCCCGCGTCGACGAGATGGTCGAACGCATAGGGAAGGCCCAATATATCTCAACGCTAGACCTCTGTAAGGGGTATTGGCAGATCCCCCTCCGTGAAGAAGATAGAAAAAAGACGGCCTTCTCCACCCCTGACGGGTTATACCAATTCCTGGTCCTTCCTTTTGGTCTTCATGGCGCCCCAGCCACCTTCCAACGGGCCATGAATAAAATCCTGCAACCTCACTCTCTCTATGCTGGTGCATATCTTGATGATATCGTGATTTACAGTGACAACTGGACCCAGCATTTAGAACACCTGTACAAGGTCATCACCTCCCTAGGGACTTATGGTTTTACCATTAATCCCTCGAAAACCACCCTAGCGGCACAGACCGTGAAGTACCTAGGCTACCTCCTGGGGGAAGGCTTGATCAGACCCCAGGAGAGTAAAATCGAAGCCATACAGTCCCTCCCCTTCCCTCAGAGCAAAAGAGACCTTCGTGCTTTCCTGGGACTCCTGGGTTACTACCGACGGTTCGTCCCCAACTTCTCACAAAGAGCGGCCCCCCTCACTGACCTCCTAAAAAAAATCTATGAGAACAGACACCCTCCTCAGATCCCCTACGGTAGACTTGATGCAGGCATTCTCCGACCTAAAGAACGCTCTGACCTCCCATCCCGTGTTAGTAAGCCCAGACTATACACAGCCATTTATTTTACAGACGGACGCCTCCGAACAGGGACTCGGGCGGTCCTATCCCAGAAAGACCCCCAAGGAAACGAGAAACCTATTCTCTTTCTTAGCAGAAAACTGTTTCCCCGAGAGAAAAACTACGCCGTGGTGGAGAAGGAAGCCCTGGCCATCAAGTGGGCAGTAGACAGCCTACGTTATTATCTGGAGGGGAGACAATTCACCATCTACACTGACCATGCTCCCCTGGAGTGGATGGCGCGGAACAAGGGCCACAACGATAGAGTCCTCCGATGGTTCCTATCCCTCCAACCATATCACTTCGTCACGGTACACAGGAAGGGCTTAGAGCAAGGTAACGCGGACTACCTTTCTCGTTACCCTGTGTCCACAGAGGGTACAAGAAAGACAGCTAGGGGAAGGGAATGTGATCTCGGACCCCGAGATCGCCATATCCGAGACGGTCTATCCCCTCTATTACCATCTCGCACCATATCCCGTCCAGGCAGACGCGTAGAGTCCCCAACAACAGCGTCCCTGACGACAGGCATCCCGCCCCTCTCTCCTTTGCAGGAACCAATCAGAGGTACCGAAGAACCGGAAGGGAAAACCCGTGAACCCGGAAGTCCCGCCTCTCCACCGACGGCCGGACACAGAAAAGCCGGAAGGGAAGACACAAGCGTCGTCGAAGGATTGTGGCAGGAGATTTCGGCTGGACCGGTGACGGACGGAGAAGACGGGAACGGAGAGCGCGAGGAGTGGTCCGAAGAGTGGTGGAGTCCCACGGAGGTGGCTGGAGAGCGGCCGTAACTCGGAGGAGAGTTACGGCGGAGCGCGTGAGTACCAGTTACTCCCTTGTGTCTGTGTACATAGTTAGAAACCCCTCCCAGTGTAAATTGTTCCCGCTATCCTAGGCACGTCACCAGTAGCACTAGTTAGGTTGTAAATACGCACTGCACACTGTATAAAGAGCACCCCTCTCCCCACCTCCCGGAACACTTCTATTTCTTTCCTTCCCGTGACCCCTACCTATACCGCCCTCACTTCCCCTTCATTTCCACACACCCCGGGTTAACGGTGGAGGTACCGGATCGTGAGTCCAAGCACAGCTAACGGCTCCCTCTTTTCTCTTGTTTGCCCTCCGAGGTGTCCTCCGACCACAACGAGGCAGCTACACCAAAGACCCGGACGATCTTTGGACCCTCATCCCGCCCGGACAACAGAGAAGAAGACGTACACACCTTCCTGGGTGTTGGACCGGACTCTCCTACTGTCCCCGGAAAACCTTGTACAAAAACCCCAATAAATCCCTATCGCCCACTATATCCGGCCTCCTCGCCTGATTTACCAGTCCGCCGACCGCCCACGATCACAGTTGTTAAGACTACGTTGGACATTTATTCGATTTTTGACCCACTCGTCACCCAAATCGCATACCCTAGCTGTTATAGATTGCTTTATGTCCCTGTTTTTTCTCTCCACAACCGAATTTCCCTCAGGATGGAATGGCCTAGAATACCGCAATGCAACGCTCAAATTGGCCATGGCCTCCTTGTAAGCTTGAGAGCTAAACGCAGGACCCTGGTCAGAATGTGGGGTGCCGATAAAGACTCGCAAATCTTTTATAACAGTTCGAGCATCAGCCGAGCGCTGAGGCCACATCCAAATGAACCTATTGTTAGTTTTCATGGGACTGCATTTGTCCACAGGGACGTCTTCAGGTAGATAGTCTAATGCTGTCTAACAATGGTGTCTGTACTGGGCTGGCTATGCTGTAGTTAGGTATCTGGCTGCTTTCTGTGCTGCGATCTCTATTGCAGTCTATGCAGTCAATGACAAACATATGAATGTCAGCATTCATCCCTGGCCACCAATATGTCTCTTTTATAGTTAATATTGTTTTAGAGATCCTTGATGTATTAGACCCTCTCCCAAATGTGCTTCGTATATCAAAGCTACTCTACGTCTCCTGTTTCGAATTACCCTATCCACAACTCCAGGGTTTCGAGCAAAAGGAACGCTGTTTGCATCAATTATATATGAGTATTTGAGTGGAAATCTATTAGGTAACACTGCTCGCTGCCTTTGCATGTGGCACTGACAGCCAGCATTATTTTGCTGTCTATTTTTGTTTTTAAACGAGTGATTGCAGCTACGGAAGCCGTTTGCACAGCTGCCTTCGCATCTTCATCAGCCAATGAATTAAATTCAATGTGAACGCCATCACGTTGATGACTCAGGGTATGTATCACGTGAATCCTGCAATTGACGCCTGAGGCTTGAGCCGGGCAGTCACTCTTACTCCTTTCTCTAGGCCTGTTTTAAATATATTATTTTGTGTGTGCACTGCCTTCTGTGTCCTTTTCCCCCTGCACTAAGCGCGCGGATTTATCGCGACGCTGTTGTCTTTACCGATTTTCGGGTGAAGACTTCATTTAATTTTAAAATTTAATTTCTGACTGGTCTGTACTCACCCCATCTAGCGCTACCTCCCCCAGAGGGTCCGGCCGATTCTGGGGCTGTTTGACCTGGGGCTCGGGCTGAGTTAGTGCAGCCGCCATCTTGGGTAGGGCTTCCTCCCTTGGGGCGAGAGGAAACAGTATAAAAATAATAGAAGGGCCACATTCGCGAGAATCCTGCAATTGACACCTGAGGCTTGAGCCGGGCAGTCACTCTTACTCCTTTCTCTAGGCCTGTTTTAAATATAATATTTTGTGTGTGCACTGTCCTCTGTGTCCTTTCCCCCCTGCACTAAGCACGAGGATTTATCGCGACGCTGTTGTCTTTACCGATTTTCGGGTGAAGACTTCATTTAATTTTAAAATTTAATTTCTGACTGGTCTGTACTCACCCCATCCAGCGCTACCTCCCCCAGAGGGTCCGGACGATTTTGGTGCTGTTCGACCTGGGGCTCGGGCTGAGTTAGTGCGGCCGCCATCTTGGGTAGGGCTTCCTCCCTTGGGGCGAGAGGAAACAGTATAAAAATAAACGGCTATGGCTCCGCGCAGCGGACGCGTTCAGCGGGCGCGCCAAATTCGTGCCGGAGTCAAGCCAGAGTCCCGCCCGTCTGCGCCCGTCCGCGACAGTCCGGGGCGCGGGGCTACTCCTCTTAGTCCTTCGACTCCACCTGATATCCCACAACCGGTAAGACACCTCATGCAATACATGAAACAGGAGCTTCTTTTTCTACGCTCTAAAGTGGCCAAAGGCTGTGATCACAGTTATCCAGCCGACAGAATACCTACCACCTGCGACTTTTGTAACCATATTTTTTCATCACCTAAAAGCAATACACTGCCTATAGCTAAACCTAACATGCTATTACTCAACTGCAGATCGATGAAAAAACACAAAATGGAAATATACGATCTTATTACCAGCAATAAGCCCGAAGTGCTATTTCTAACTGAGACGTGGTTGGATGAGGAGTCTGCCACGGAAGCGTTGGAAGCTACCCCCCCTGGCTACTGTCTACTGCGATTAGACAGACATAAACAAAGAGGGGGAGGGATAGCCCTCATTCATAAAGCTGAGTTAGAATGCACCCTAATAAAAGCCAATATATTGCCCAGCGAAAGCGGCTCATTTACCATCAAATTTGGTCCGAGAAATATCATTAACGGTCTGTTGATGTATCGTCCTCCTGGAGTAGCTGGACAATTCGTTAGTCATCTTCTAGATTATGTCATGCAGCCAGCTCTCCGTTACAAAAAGTTTATAATTTTAGGTGATTTAAACCTCCACTTTGAGGATAGGGAGTGTAAGGAGGCACAGGAGGTGGGCACGGCATTGGCGTCGTTAGGACTGAATCTACAATCTACCGTCCCATCACACCAACATGGCCATCTCCTGGACCCCATCTTTGCCAATTGGGAGGGCATTACTGCCTTCCCACCGGTGAAAATAATTTGGTCAGACCATTTTGTCATCCCGTTCCTGGTTGATAATACATCCACAGATAATAGAATCCTTAAACACCCTTCCCTTAAACGAAGAAACTGGAAGAAGTTTGACCAAGAAGCCTTCAGACATGCTCTCAATAAAAATCCACCCTTGCTTAGTAACTCTCTTCAAGAAGCCTACGAAAACTATGAAAATTGGCTGTCCAGTGCCCTGGATGAGATAGCCCCTTGGACATCCAAGCCCCCAAGGCAGGCAGTCCAAACCCGCTCCATGGTTCTCTGAAAAATTAAAAGTAGCCATAGCCAGATGTAAAACTCTAGAGCGCAACTGGAGAAAACATTACAATCTCGAGGATAAAATGCTATATAAGACTGAACTAAATAAATATCATAAATTAGTGAGATTGGAAAAAAGCTGCCACCTTAAAAATAGAATCGATTCAGCGGACAATCCTACTAAAGAACTGTTCTCTATCTATAAAGAACTTACTAGTCCAACTAGATTGGAAGCTCAAGACACTCATTCGAAAGAACTGTGTGACTCCATTGCTGATTTTTTTGTTAACAAGATTGACAAAATCCATTCCACCTTCACAAAAGATGAGTCCAGTTCTAGCGAATCGGCAGAAGTCAATTATAGCAACACGGGGACCCCTAGTCTCACGAGTTTTATAACTCCTGAGAAACAAGAGCTACTCAGCATTGTAAACAACATACAATCCGGCTCTCCGAGCGATGTTTGCCCACTGACTCGCTGCAGAGGAGTCATGGAGTCCACGATAATTGACTACATCAGTCTTATTGTATCGCTGTCCTGCAAGGAATGTAAGGTACTAGATGCCTGGAAAATTGCCCAAGTAATCCCTCCCAAAAAAAGGCCAACATCCACATCTCCCAATTCCAGAATCTCCGCCCCATATCCCTCCTTCCTTTCTGTGCTAAGATTGTGGAGAAAGTAGTGAATAGGCAGCTCATGAGTTATCTGAAAGAACACTCGCTCTTGCATCCTACTCAATCAGGGTTCAGAGCCGGATACTCTACTGAGTCAGCCCTACTTTTCTCCACCGAGAGTCTTAGGCGCATAGTGGATGAGGGAGAGACAGCAGCGTTGGTACTTCTAGACCTAAGTGCAGCCTTTGACACCGTGCTGCACTCAACGCTGCTGTCTCGGCTATCTGGAATGGGAGTAAAGGGGTCAGCCCTTGCGTGGCTGGAGTCCTTCCTGGCCAACAGAAACTTTCAGATGCATTGCCCCCCTTTAAGTTCTCTCTCAGAAAGGCGAGCCATGGGGTTCCTCAGGGCTCGAGTCTGAGCCCCATCTTGTTTAATATCTATATGGAACCCCTGGCTCGCATAGTAGAGTCTTATGGGGTGGGCATTGTCAGCTACGCTGATGAAACCCAATTGGTGTTCCAACTTACGCCAGACCACAGCGAAGATGCCACCAATTTCTCCAACTGCCTCTCTTCTGTGGCAGCTTGGATGAACAATAATTGCCTTCGCCTTAATGGCGACAAAACCGAGCTGTTGGTGGTAGGCAAATCTGCTTCCGCATGGTCTCACATGTGGTGGCCTGCGGAACTGGGCAGTTTGCCTTGTCCTGTGGCTTCGGTGTGTAACCTGGCATAACATTGGACTCTAACATGTCATACAAACCTCATGTGAACAAAGTCACAGCAAGATGCTTCAGCGTACTGAAGGTCCTTCGGAAGGTACTTGATCTTCTTCCCATGGACTCCAGAAAGACTATTGTTCATGCCCTAGTCACTACTAAGCATGAGCGAATTTTGCGGATCTCGCGTTCGCGAATTTTGCGGATTTGCGGATTCGCAATCCGCAAAATCCGCGAATTCCCGCGAATTTGCGGATTTTTTTTTTTTGTGTTCGCCCGTGTTTCTGCCAGTTCGCGAGGGTTTTGTACACTTTCGCAAATTGCGAACTTACCTGTCGGGTCGCAAGTTTCGCGAACTTGTTGTTTCTACGTGTCCAGCCTGTTTGGGACACTCTTCTTCATCACTGCCACTCTCTGTCACCACTGCCACTCTCTGACTACTCATGCCACCCTCTGGCCCACCCATGCCACCCTCTGTTTCATCACCACACCCTCTGGTTGTCCAGTGTACATTATTTTCGGCAAAGCAAAGCACACCTTCCCTGCCTCAAGTGACCTGAATTAATTTGGGGCTGATTCATGTGTCACAGAATATTTTTTTAGCTGGCACCTGCTTCCTTAGTGCGCCCTGATTAGTGATCTTTTGCACTTGCTAAGTGCTTTCATTGTTGCAAAATTAGTTACAACACCTGCCCTGCCCCAACTGACAATAATGAATTAGGGGCTGATTAATGGATTTTAACTTCCAGCCTGGCTCCTGCTTGTCTCCCTTAGCTGTAATTCAGGACCTTTGTGGCATATGTGTAACTATTCTGAGGTTCAGAGCAGGGTCACATACTAGTTTCAACTGGCAACTGAACTCTGGAGGGGCCCCTCAGGAAGCACTCCAGGAAATGGCTACTAATGATGAGCCTGAACTTTTGAACCTGGTAAGTAGTTACTTTCAGTTTTGCTAAAATCGTATTTCTGCAATTTTGCACTTATTCGCGGGGCGCGAACTCACGCGAACAGTGCGAGCAGTGCGAGCAAAATCCGCTGCTCGCGGATTTGCGGATTTTGCGGGAAATTCGCAAATCTCGCGGATTGCGGATTTCCCGAAAATCCGCAAAATCCGCGAGCGGAACGGATTTTCCGCCCACGCCTAGTCACTACCCATCTGGACTATGGGAATGCCTTGCTACTGGGATTGAGCAAGAAGGGTATCCACCAACTCCAGTGCGCTCAGAATGCCGCTGCACGCCTTGTGCTCAAGCTTCCTCGAAGAGCCTCGGGGAGACTGGCCTTGTCCAAACTCCACTGGCTCCCCATTAAGGAGCGAATTAAATTCAAGGCCTTATGCTTTGCCCACCGTATAGCCCATGGCACTGGTCCAGGTTATCTGCACTGCCTACTCACTATACATCGGCCTACCAGGAACCTAAGATCTTCTGGTACGATGCTGTTCAAAATCCCTAAGATCACTGGAGCCAAGATGGGTGGCTCCTCGTTCAGATACTTGGCTACCAAGGGTTAGAACGAACTTCCTCTCAAGATGCGGATGGAACCCTCTGAAATTAGATTTCGAGGAAAACTGAAAACTTTCCTCTTCCCCCGCATCTAATATCTTCCCCCTTCCTTGCCCATGTCCGTTTTACCTGTGCTTATCCCTCTGAGCTCCTTTGCGGTTTTCAGCGTGGGGACACTCTGTTTTTTGAGTAATCAGGCGCTTTATAAATGGCTTCTATTCTATTCTATTCTATTTTGTAGTCCTTCCCGTAACTGAACTACTTTGTCCGAAAGCGTTTTATGCTTGATTGTGCCACCTTTTGCATCTTTGAAAACGTTTTGAAGCCAATTCTGTAAATATTCATGGTAGGATTGGACACAATAGAAAGAATCGCACATTGAGTGTGGTTAATTTGCGATCCCTATTTTCAAGTGCCATGATGAACGCTTGTAGTTCAGTTCGCTGAGCTGTACAATCTCCTTGAGATTACGTTTTGTGACCATGGGTCTGAATTTTCCATTGCGCATACGACCTTTAACGACCGCGCATGCAGCACTTGTAAGCTTGTTTCCCCCCGTAGCAGGTTGTGCTGATCCGTCAGTATAAATAATACATTCATACTGTTCTAGAGGCAGAATTTCAGTAGGCAGAGGACATTCTTGTTCATGTTGTAGAAATGCTTGCGTTTTTAAATAGGGATCAAAAACGTATTCAACATCAGTTGCAGCAAGAGAATTAACCCATTGTATCCATCTTGGATGCAAGGCTTTTACATTTGGAATGCTTGCTTTTGTTACTGCTTCTAAGGCAGGTACAGGTGTCACAACCATAACTTGTTTTCCCTGTGCGAGGGCTCTCTTTTGCTGCAGCAGTTTGAACAGCTGTCAGAATTTTTTCTGTAGAAGTGAACCTAATTTATTCTTGTGTGTACAACTGTGATTTGTAAGCTATTGGTACTTTTTCACCTTTGTTAAAAGTTAAGTTTGTGAATCCACATTGTCCTGGAATGATCCCGATCACTAAGTTGCGTACATTTACCCTTGTTTGCAAATGTTTTGTTGCTAACATGTCTGTTTGGAGTGAATGCAAAATTTCTGTGTGTTTTTGTGTTCAATTTACTGTTTTAACATCAGGTTTGATTATTTTGTAGAGAGGTTGAACCCTTTCTGCGTAATTTAGAATGTAAGTTCTTCCGAAGTTCAGGAATCCTAGAATTGACTAAGTTTTTCAGCGTTTCTGGTGGTTGGAGCAGCGCACATTTTTCTAAAAAGTTGTCTGCCAGGCTTTTGCCTTCACTTGATAATTTATATCCTAGAAAAAGGACGTTGAGATGGGAAATTCTTGATGTTTTATAATTGAATTTATACCATTAAGAGGCGAAGCCCAGTATAATAGTGTTCACCCTGTTCAAGTGCCTATCCAAGTCATCATCTGTCAGATAGATGTCATCGACATATGACAATGCCTCATCATCATACGTCTGTGGTAACTGTTACACTTGCTGAGAATAACCCAGGGCTATTCTTGAATCCTTGAGGGAGACAACAGAAGAGACGCTGTGTCCCCATTATTGAGAAAGTGGTCAAATACCTACTTTCTGGTGCAATGTTTTGACAAAAGAAACCGTTAGAAATATCTAATGTGGTTTTATATTTTTTTCGCACAATGTTATTCATTAATGCTGTACTGTGTGCATTTTGCACTGCAAATGTTTTCCAAGAAGAGTTTAGATGTCTGTAATCCAATACTAGATGATATGTATTGTCTGGTTTGGAGACCGGAAACAAAGGATTGTTCATTGATGAGGTGCATGTTTCAATCACCCCATGGTATTCAAGTTGATCTAAGATCTCCCTGACCTGTTTTTTAGCTTCTTGCTTAACTGGGTACTGTCTTTGTGCAGTTGGTTGATTTTTTTTAACTGGATTTGATGGTGAGAAGAATCCTCATCCCATCCTACATGATTTTTGTATAATGCAGGAGCTTGGACGACTGCCCATTTACTGGCATAGGTATATTTTAAATGTATTGGAATATGATTAGAGAAGGCTGGCATAATGATGTCTTCGCCATGTGGGCACTCCCTGACAAATTCTGGTGGCCAGTCTTGTTCAACTAGAAGAATGTCATAACCCTTAGAAAATCGCTCCCAAAAGAGTGCTTTTACTTTTCTTGGTATGTCTCCTTCCATTCGGAGTGTTATTTCATATAACTTACGTGGAGAACTAACACTAGTATCTGCAGTTTCAACTTGAATTAATTAATTCAAGTCCACTGTCTCCAGAAGACCCTTCAAGTTCTGGTGAACTATTGTGACTTCTGCTGCGCCTTCAACATTGTCTGAGCCCATTCTCCCTTCTTGAGTTGTGTCCTCAAGATCCTCGGCATGTCTTATTTTTAGACCTGCGACCTTCTTTTTGGTGAATTGAGGTTTATTGTTTTTCTGAACTTGTTGACTTCCCCTGTTCGTCTTTGTTTTCTGACCGTCCTCTTCTTTCGGATATCTGTGATGAAGTCTGAAAGGTATGAGAGGAACGTGTATCAGTGTCTTGATATCTATCAGGTTTTCTCAAATTATCTTTATTCCTGAGGTTATACCTCCTTTCAGAGGGATCTTTTTGAGGAGACCTACCTCTAGAATGAGAACGCTTCTCTTTAGAAGTTTGTTTGCTCTTTTCCCACTTCTTTTTAGAATGTTTTGAGTAAAGACCTTTTCAGGAATTTCAGACAGTTGTATTTTCACTGGTTTCCCACCCAGAATGTCTCTGCCTAATTCTTCATAGGATTTTTCAATTATTCTGGCTAGTTCTTGTGGTTGCTCTGTTACGTCAAATTCCTTTAACTTCTGGCGAATCGCCACTGATGCTGCTTCTCCTTTAATATTAGCTAATATTATTGTCGAGACCTGTTTGAAATCTTTCAGTAGTTTCATACCCAAATTTAAAGCAGGCTCTGCCTCGTATTTGTTTTAATCTGTTTCAGGACATCTGGTATTACCACCATGAACGGAACACCATGTGTTTTAGTGTAGATACAAGCAAAGACTGTACCCCATGTGGTGCAGACCTCCAGATGTGGTGTTATCCCCAATGGTAAACGGATTGTTAAAATCCTGTGTTTCTCATGAGGGCTAGTATTAGGAAATACTGCTTCGATTTTAGTCATTTTTTGAGCTATCCAGAATGAAATTTGTTCACGCTTTGTAGGTAATTTACCTGTGGCGGAGTGTAAAGTCTGTGGTGTGATTTTTAATGTATTCCCCTGGTGAGAGGTATGTTGAGGAATAACTACTGTAGGTTGGACTGTAAGAGTCCGCATGACATATTGGACCAAATGTCTGTAGATTTTGATTAACTCCTTGAGTTGAACTAGTAATTCTTCGTCTGACATGTTGTTAATGTCAGGACGTGGTGTATAGCCGGCTAAAACCGGCCATGTTGCTCCTGGTCTCCCGAGTGGACTGAGCTGGTAATATGATTTAAATGTTTTAGGGCGCCTTTAAACCAGAGCTCATGCTCCTGGTATGTGAGTGGAATTTCAATATCCTCGAAAGAAGTGTATTCCTCTGGTGGATCATCTTCGTTGTAGAAGTGAAACATGTGTGTTACGGGATTTGCTTCTGGGAAGACTATCCATGAATAGAATACCTCTGTCTGGTGATATTCATGTGCCTCTATCACATGTTAGTTTTAAGAAAGAACAATGGTTTTTGGTGGCCTAAAAAGGTCCTTGTGTTTGAGATATAGTTAATGTTATTTGAATTAATCAATCCTTAGTAGGATAGCATATAAAAGGGTACTTGATTCTATTTGCAAACATATATTTCAAATATTTCAAGTGTTCACATTGGTGACAAAGTGCATAGGGTGACTGAGTGACAAAATACAATAAACTATATACAAATGTCACACAAACAAGGATATATTCCACAAAAATATATACAATGGGGCAAAGGAATTTCCTTGGTAGGGTTGACGGCGTTTCGATCTATATCATTTTAGATCATCATCAGGACATGGTGAGCTTGTCTGAAACAGTATTGGAAATTGGAATAATTTTAGTACTAGATCCTACATAAAATAGATTCTAAACAAGGTGATTTTGTGCTCCCAGTGGCATGTCAACCATAACCTGTAATAGGGACATGCATGTTATTTAAAGTAATTAAAAATTAAAATTAATTAACCGTGGCGTCTCTCGCTTACGTGCCTCTTCACTAAAGGAGCATGCGTGGACGTGTGCTTGTTCTAAGAAAATTGGGGCTTACTTAGAGTGGTGGAATACATTTCCATCCAATTAGACAAAGGGATAGTTAGTTTGATTGCTAAGTCTGAAGATCTGTGAATATCAGAACAAGAGAAAATTAGTGAAATTATTTAACATATAGGCTATAAATTGCTCTGTTCCACGTGGGAAAAGCACTTACTGGTATCTAGTGTCATCAAACAAATATATTTATTAATTTCATAGGTAGAAGTCTTTAATGGCGGCCACAATCTGTGCGTGGAGAGCAAAAAGGAGACTATTATTTTCTTAAAGGATAAGAGCAATCAAGGTGAAATAATGAATTGGTACAACTGAATTACCCATAATAATATGGTGTTGTATCATTTATCATGCAAGGCAGACGTAGAGTATCTTGATTTCTTTTTTCTAAAACTGAATTAGGGGAGAGGTTAGTGTCTGAGTGAGTTTACATAGTGACAGATTAGAACTCCGTGGAAATCAGGTATATTTACCCATTATTTATGCATCGTCCCGGCTGGAGCTGGGGACAAAGAATTTTCAAAGTATTAGAATCCTCGATTAGACCTTCGAAGCAACTGCAATTAGTTACAGGTACAGAGTCCTAGCGCAGGGGAGGGGTGGGCGGGGGAAATTAGCTTACTTGATCACCGTGTCCGCAGGTACGAAGAGTCTACCTTGCTGCTCCGGCTTCTTGTACGAACTAGTTAGTATGCCGGTTGGGGTTTTACTTCCTGATTCCGAGCGGCGCATGCGCGTTAGATGGTAGGCATCGCGCATGCTTGGAAGAGGTGACACTAGTTTGTGAGACTGCGCATATTGACACATCAATAATGATGCTGTAGGGGATGTGTTATATTGGTTGGGAGTTTATTAAACTGAGTTGGAAATATATAAATATATATAGCGCACGGGTTGGATTAGTGCTGGCGTTTGGGTACTCGACTTTAAGCATTACACTTGCGCACACGAGGAGACCATTTTGGAGACAACAATAATGATGCTGCAGAAAATTAAATAAAATATAAAACAATATAGTCATGTATGCATTTAAACTCATTAAACCTAACGTAATTACATTTTTAACAGCAGCAAACTGTACAGATCTGAGGTACTTTATGCATAGTTTCCATAAACGTACATATAGGGATTTGGTTTAGAGTCTTAGTGTAAAGAGTCTTGGTGTTCACAGTCTAAGTTTTTCGAGTCTTGGCATCAGATCAGCCACAGTTGTTCCATTCATCGAGGGTATTCAACCCTCTTTCAATGCTTTTGCAAATAAAAATCCATTTGCATTCAAGACGGTTTAAGATGGTTTGTTGGTTGCCGCCTCTTGCATTGGTACGCAGGTGGTCTATGACTTGCCATTTTATATCATTTTCAGAATGTCCATGTTCCAAATAGTGGTCCACCAGGGGCGCAGTTGTCACCTTGCAGCGAATTCTGATTCAATGCTGGGAAATCCTTGTCTTTATTTGTTGAGTTGTTTGCCCAATATACATTTTTTTGCAAGAACATTCTATGCAATATATCACATTTTTGGAATTGCAATCGCTAAAAGATTTGAGCAAATGTTTACAGTTGTTCTATTCAAACGTTTTTGTATTCACCGTGAATTCGCATGCAGTACAGTGATTACATTTGTAATGCCCTACAATCGGTGGTAAGTTCAGACTTGTATCAATGGTTGTCTTTTTGGTGGTCGTAGTAGCAGCCCTAACCAAATGGTCTTTCAGGTTGCGTCCCCTTTCTGGATGTGGATCTATTATAGAACCCCTAGGGAAATACATTGATTTCTTCATAAAAGACTTGGTTAAGGAACCACTACCTACATTAAAGACACGAAACATCTAATCAATCTGATTGAATCGCACCCATACCATCCCAACTCTGAACTGTTAGTCACTCTTGACATAGAGTCTTTATATACAAACATCCCGCAACAGAAGGGCATGGATGTAACCCAAAAACATCGAAATAACCGACCAGCCCCACACCAAGTCCCTACAGACTTTATAATTAAACTTCTAGAAATTGCTCTCACAAAAAAGTACTTCATGTTCAATGAAACCTACTACAGACAGTGTAAGGGTACATCTATGCCCCCAACTTTGCCATACTCTTTGTGGATGACCTTGAATCTAACATCATCCTCAATTCAACAAACCCATACCGCGACAATATCCTCATGTAGCGCAGGTACATCGATGATGTCCTTATGATCTGGTAGGGAGACGAAGACACACTAAAGAACTATGACAGACACCAAATTGACTATCTGGATGTCACAATCAAATGTCAAGATGAACTACTGTATACTACCCTCTACAGAAAGCCCACCGAGCACAACACGCTCCTTGAATATCACAGTGCTCATCCAAGGGCCCTTAGGGATGGCCTACCTTACGGCCAGTTCCTCAGAATCAGGCGAAATTGTAAGTTCAAGCAAGACTTCTTTGTAGAAGCTGAAACACTATGCACAAAACTGATGAACAGAGGGTACCCAAGAAAGTTGGTCAGACGGGCAATGAAAAGAGTGTGGTATGCACATAGAGAATACCTATTGTAACCCCAAAAGAAAAAATCACCCAAGAGAATTACATGTGTCACCACATTCAGTACAGTTAGCAACAAATTGTGCAAAATAATCAGAAAACACTGGGCAGTACTTGACCCCCTAGAGCTTGATACAGGAACCCCCCTGTTCTCCTTTAAAAGGGGACGCAACGTGAAAGACCATTAGTTAGGGCTGCTACTACGACCACCAAAAAGACAACCATTGATACATGTCTGAACTTACCACCGATTGTAGGGCATTACAAATGTAATCATTGTACTGCATGCAAATTCACGGTGAATACAAAAACGTTTGAATATGACAACTGTAAACATTTGCTCAAATCTTTTACCAATTACAATTAAAAAAATGTGATATATTGCATAGAATGTCCTTGCAAAAAATTGTATATTGGGCAAACAACTAAACAAATAAAGACCATGATTTCCCAGCATCGAAGCAGAATTTGCTGCAAGGTGACAACTGCGCCCCTGGTGGACCACTATTTGGAACATGGACATTCTGAAAATGATATAAAATGGCAAGTCAAAGACCACCTGCGTCCCAATGCAAGAGGCGGCAACCAACAAACCATCTTAAACCGTCTTAATGCAAATGGATTTTTATTTGCAAAAGCATTGAAAAAGGGTTGAATACCCTCGATGAATGGAACAACTGTGGCTGATCTGATGCCAAGACTCGAAAAACTTAGACTGTGAGCATCAAGACTCTTGATACTAAGACTCTAAACATAATCCCTATATGTACGTTTATGGAAACTATGCATAAAGTACCTCAGATCTGTACAGTTTGCTGCTGTTAAAAATGTAATTACGTTATGTTTAATGAGTTTAAATGCATACATGACTATAATGTTTTATATTTAATTTAATTTTCTGCAGCATCATTATCGTTGTCTCCAAAATGGGCTTCTTGTGTGCGCAAGCGTAATGCTTAAAGCGGAGTACCCAAACGCCAGCACTAATCCAACCCGTGCGCTATATATATTTATATATTTCCAACTCAGTTAAATAAACTCCCAACCAATATTACACATCCCCTACAGCATCATTATTGATGTGTCAATATGCGCAGTCTCACAAACTAGTGTCCCCTCTTCCAAGCATGCGCGATGCCTACCATCTAACGCGCATGCGCCGCTCAGAATCAGGAAGTAAAACCCCAACCGGCGTACTAACTAGTTCGTACAAGAAGCCGGAGCAGCAAGGTAGACTCTTTGTACCCGCGGACGCGGTGATCAAGTAAGCTAATTTCCACCCCCTCCCCTGCGCTAGGACTCTGTACCTGTAACTAATTGCAGTTACTTCGAAGGTCTAATCGAGGATTCTAATACTTTGAAAATTCTTTGTCCCCAGCTCCTGCCGGGACGATGCATAAATAACGGGTAAATATACCTGATTTCCACGGAGTTCTAATCTTTCACTATGTAAACTCACTCAGGCACTAACCTCTCCCCTAATTCAGTTTTAGAAAAAAGAAATCAAGATACTCTACGTCTGCCTTGAATGATAAATGATACATCACCATACTATTATGGGTAAGTCAGTTGTACCAATTCATTATTTCACCTTGATTGCTCTTATTCTTTAAGAAAATAATAGTCTCCTTTTTGCTCTCCACGCACAGATTGTGGCCGCCATTAAAGACTTCTACCTTTTGAAATTAATAAATATATTTGTTTGAAGACACTAGATACCAGTAAGTGCTTTTCCCACATGGAACATAGCAATTTATAGCCTATGTGTAAAATAATTTCACTAATTTTCTCTTGTTCTGATATTAACATATCTTCAGACTTAGCAATCAAACTTACTATCCCTTTGTCTAATTGGATGGAAATGTATTCCACCACTCTAAGTAAGCCCCAATTTTTTAGAACAAGCGCACGTCCACTCATGCTCCTTTAGTGAATAGGCACGTAAGCGCGAGACGCCACGGTTAATTAATTTTAATTTTTAATTACTTTAAATAACATGCATGTCACTATTACATGTTATGGTTGATATGCGACTGGGAGCACAAAATCACCTTGTTTAGTAGGATCTAGTACTAAAAATATTCCAATTTCCAATACTGTTTCAGACAAGCTCACCATGTCCTGGTGATGATCTAAAATGATATAGATCGAAATGCCGTCGACCCTACCAAGGAAATTCCTTTGCCCCATTGTATATATTTTTGTGGAATATATCCTTGTTTGTGTGACATTTGTATATAGTTTTTATTGTATTTTGTCACTCAGTCACCATATGCACTTTGTCACCAATGTGAGCACTTGAAATATTTGAAATATATGTTTGCAAATAGAATAAAGTACCCTTTTATATGCTACCCTACCAAAAAGCCTTTCTCCCAGGATTGATTAATTCAAATAACATTAACTATATCTCATAAACACAAGGACATTTTTAGGCCACCAAAAACCATTGTTCTTTCTTAAAACTTCTCTAACCCCGGATTTTACTATTGGGGTACCCTTGTTTTCCCAAACTACTCTATCACATGTTAGTCCATGTTTTATAAGGATCACTGAAACAATATTGATGTCAAAAATATAGATATACCAAAATATTGAGTAAAAAATATAGAATGCCAAAATATCGACTTTCTATCTCCAAACAGGTAAGTACAAAAATATCGAATCAAAAATATAGATGTTAAAAATATAAAGGGTCAAAATATCAACTTTTTCGAATAGTTAAAAGTAATTTAAAATTAATAAAATATTAAATATAACTAACTTTAAAATACTTAAAATACTTAAATAACATTAAAACTAATAGATAATCAATATCGGCGGTCGCCAGTAGGTAGTTATAGTTAGGATTATTTTGAATAGGGAATTCGCAACATTCTATTGGGAATAACTTTGGCGCTGGTTGAGGAATCTGCCTGAAAATGTCCTCATATTTGCCTCGCGGCGCTCCGCTCCTTCCCTGAAAGTTTGGGGGGGATTCGTCAAGCGGGGGCCGAGAAAAAAGGGGGGTCCCAAAACGTGTTTTCCCCATGTTAATTTCCATAGGGCGGTCAAACTCACTTTTAGCCCGAACGGCTGAATGGATTTCCACCAAACTTGGCAAAATTGTAGGTACTGGTAGCCCGATGTGCCTTTGCTATGTCTCAAGATATGTGCTCCAGTGGATTTTGAGTAATTTAGGTAAAAAGAAATATATATATCTATAAGCGCTCTCTGGTACGCGCACCGGGGCGCGAACCAGCGCGCTACGCGAGTTCCCACGTGGAAAGCTGATTGGCTCTCGGGTGTCTGTCAACATTCCAAACAGTCCGGAGCGGCCGCCATCTTGTGTCTCGGTAGGATCGAGACACAAGAGGTGGCAAAAAAAAGGGGGAAATGACCAAAAGGGGTCAGAGTAGACCCCCCTGACCCTCTAGGTTTGATGTTGGGGCCGTAAAAGGGCCCCGCGGGGCAAAACTATTTTTTACATTTTTTTTTTTCGATTTGCGCGGGGGGAGTGCCCGGTACGCGCACCGGGGAGCGTACCGAGGAGCGTACCATGGGGAAAAAAGAATGACAGAGTTCTAAAAAAATTTAGCCTCTTTTTATAAATTGGAGGTAGTTCTAAAAAGAACTGTTTTTTTTCTTCTTTTTGTTGTTTTATATTGTTTTTTGAACATTTTGTACTTTTTTGGCTTTTATGAACAATTATATATTTTTTTTGTTATTTTTATGGGGAGAAACAAAAAACAGGGAATTGTAAACGGCTCAACTGTAGCAAAAAAAAAAATCAGGAAAAAATTATGGTTTTTTGGGGCAATTGTGGTTGTCACCAGCACGGTTGATGAGCTTTATGCTTTGCTCACCATAGGTGATGGTTTGACCACAAAAAATGCAACTGATCTTGTATTCCCCAAACTGGGGTTGTATGTTTGGGACCATCTCCCTTGTCTCTGGTCCCGAAGGAGTGGGTTGCTTTCTTTTGGAGGTGCTGGGTGAAGATTGGGGAGGGTTTCTGGCCAGTTCACGGACCTCTGCCGCAGCATAGTTGTTAGGATGCCTGCGGTGCATGTGGCGAATCATGGTGTTATTGCCAAATGAGTATTTCTTGTTAGGGTTCCCCCTTGCAAGTTCAATGCCACAGATTAGGCAAGTAACCCTTGGCGCATTTACTTTTTTTTTGGTCCTTTGGGATGGAAAAAAACTCCCATATAATGTGCTGCTTTGTCCTATATGGGGTATTATCTTCTGGCAGGAATGTCCTCCTCTCCTTCTCCTCCTCTTCCTCTTCTTCATCTCCACCACTGTGGTGTTGTGGTGGTCCTCTTGGTGGTGGTGGTGGTGGTGGTGCCTGAGATGCTCCTGCTGCTGCTGCTGCTACTGAAGCCATTTTTCAGTCCAAAAAGGTACAGAGAGGTCTTTCAACAGGTCTTCTTCACTCAAAGTACAAAGTGAGAATGAGGAAAAAAGGTGGGAGCGTTCATCATTAGGGAAAAAAAACTGTCCTGAACCAATGAAAAGTGTTATTTTCAGGTCACATGACCAGGGCTTTCATCATTTGGAAACCAAAACTGTCCTGAACCAATAAAAAGTGTTATTTTTAGGTCACATGACCCGATGCGCCCCCGTGCGTGCCCCGGGGCCCGCCCAGGGCCGCGTCGCGTAAGTGCGTCGGATGCTTACGTTGCGCGATCGTATGCGCTCGAGTGCTTCCGGGTGCATTTACGCCGTGCGTATCACGCGGACGCGGCTACGCGATACGTCACGATGATGTTTTCGTTCGCGGCAAAAGCGCTAACTGGACGCTCACCGGTACGCGCCCTGGGGCGCGCCGCAAGACTGCGCTTACCGGTGCGCTCACCGGGACGCGCTCCGGGAGCGCTCCAGGGCAAACAAAAAAAAACGAACAATATACATAAAAAAAATAGTATTACATAAATATACAATATAGGATTCATTATAAAAAATATTACATTTCACAGCTATAAAAATTTGCTAGGAATTAGCATTTAAAAAACCTATGAAATTCACTGAAAAAACTATAGGTTTCACACCAGTTACAGTTAGGAATTAGCATTTAAAAAAACCTATGAAATTCACTGAAAAAACCAAAGGTTTCACACCAGTTATAGGTAGGAATTAGCATTTAAAAAACCTATTAAATTCACTGAAAAAACCATACGTTCCACACCAGTTATAGTTAGCTGGAAATTTTACTGACAAAAAACCATTGAAATTCCAACGTTATAGTTAGTTGGACTCACTATTAATTGCGCGCCTGCAATGCACTGCTGATGACGTCACATATTACATCACTCATGACATGGTCAGTGACATCACTCATGACATCAATTTTTAAATGCTAATTCCTAACTATAACTGGTTTGAAACCTATGTTTTTTCACTGAATATATATATATATATATATATATATATATATATATATACATATATATTGAGACCGCAATTATCAAATCTAAATCATTGTGTAGAGAGGATCTGCTGAAGTATAAGAACAGACAGAGCAGTAAAGAGGGACCGGATGAACCTGTAAGGCTGATTCTCAACTTTTCCAGGCAAGAGAAACCGATCAGGGGAATAGTGAGAAAAAATTGGCCTATCATAAAAAGTGACCCAGTAATTGGAGGTATTTTGCCTATTAATCCATCGGTTTCTTCTAGAAAAATAAACAGTATGGGGACCTCACTAGTAAGGAGTAGCATAGAAGCAAGACCAAAACACTCCTGGTTGAAAGCTAGAAAGGGGTTCTTAAAATGCTCTGTCTGTAAAGCATGTCAATATGGCATAAATACTTCTTGTTATAAAACGGCATTTGATCCTGGGGTTGGCAAGATCAATTTGCACTTGACGTGCAAATCGGATCATGCAGTATATGTGCTCACCTGTAGCTGTGATCTGAAATATATAGGGAGCACGAAATTGCCAGCTCATAAGAGGATTTTACAGCACATCCGTGGCATTTGCAACAATGCTGAAAGTTATCCGGTTGCTAGGTACTTCAAGCTCAGCCATAATAGTGATCCCAAACATCTCAAATATTATGTGATAGATGCCATACTACCTACTAAAAGGGGCGGGATAGGGAGGCAAGATTGAAGAGTCTAGAAACATCATACATTCTGAGATTCGACTCCAAACACCCAAATGGGTTGAACAATACTGAAGATCTATATACCTTCCTATAAAGACATTTGACTATATCCAACATGTATATACATATTTATATTTATTTATATAGACATGTTTATATGATTAGATGGATTTTATTTGAGTACCAGCCTGAGAACACGAACTGTATATACAATCAGATAGGAAACGTTTTCCACTTTTTTCACTGTTTATGATTCTTTTAACTTGAGAAATGGATTTTTGAATAATACTATTTATATATTAAATTAGGGATTGATTTTAGAGATCATTGAATAGAAAGTATATATATATTGGTAAATACTTCTTGATATTAGAAAGGTTTTCTACTAGATCAACCCTTGATAAATTAATATTATGTATATTTTATGTCCTAATGTCCTGCTTTCAGGCACTTTAAAGAATCTAGGATTCCAAAGCACATTAGTCACCTTATTAGGAATAGTCAATTTGAGACTTAGGTTAGATTTGATGTTTTTAGACTCACAAACACACACCTTCACACCGAGTATTCTTATACATTTCACTAACTAAATGTGATATTTATTCCATGCAATAGGTTGAAAAATTACTAAGCATTTAAGCTGTTATAAATTATCACAAAGGCATATAAGTGAAAAGTATTTCTACTATGTCTAAAAGAGTTTGCACTGCACTGGCACTTTAAAAGCGATGTGAAAAATCAATGAGATGTCATGTGATCAAGGGAGGGATCTCCCGAAACGCGTCATGGCGGCATTGGCGAAATAAAATAATGCACACGAAATCTGGGTCTACGCTTGTCTGTTCAAGTCTGGAGTTGAAGGCGAGTTGGAGTAATATATAAACATAGTATAATTTAAAAAAAATACAATCTATTTACCATAGGATAGCGAGAGGGTTAAATTTACTATTACCACACTGCAACTTTACCGGGAGGCGGGGTTGCAACTCTCCTGCTTCATGGTCTGGCGCTGTTCCCATTCCCTGTGGCTTTGGACGTAGGGGACTCGAGGGAGCTTTAAACACATGAACTATGGGGCCACCAGCCGCTACACGGCCCCCCTTTGCGAGGCAAACTTCGGCGCTCGTGCAAGCAGTCCAGCTGCCTGATGGATTAGAACTGATGCATGTAGGAAGCTGTAGTGGTTCATTGCACTGCAGCACTCCCAGGCGGCAGGACCAGCTGAGCTCCCACCAATGGGAGTGCCCTGGAAATTACAAAGGAGGGAGGAGGTGACACCCACGAACAATTCATCATCTGATGAAGGCCTAACGGCCGAAATGTATTATGCTGTGCAGTTTGGTGAATAAAAAGCTCCCAACAAGTACCCCGCTGAGTCCTTGGGTGTCCTTGTATGAAGGTGATCGTGTGGTATATATATATATATATATATAAACATAGTATAATAAAAAAATACAATATATTTACCATAGGATAGCGAGAGGGTTAAGTTTACTATTACCACTCCAGTGAGTGCAACAGTAGAAAAAACATTGGATAGCGTAGCATTAAACATTACTATTCCCACTCCAGTGAGTGCAACAGTAGGAAAAACGTTGGATAGCGTAGGGGTACAAATTACTATTCCCACTCCAGAGAGTGTAACAGTAGGAAACACGTTTGATAGCGTAGGGGTAAAAATTACTATTCCCACTCCAGTGAGTGCAACAGTAGGGAAAGCGTTGGATAGCGTAGGGGTATAAATTACTATTCCCACTCCAGTGAGTGCAACAGTAGTGAAAGCGTTGGATAGCGGGAGGGTAGAACTTACTATTCCCACTCCAGAGAGTGCAACAGTAGGGAAAGTGTTGGATAGCGTAGGGGTAAAAATTACTATTTCCACTCCAGTGAGTGCAATAGTGGGGAAAGTGTTGGCTAGTGTAGGGGTGTAAATTACTATTCCCACTCCAGTGAGTGCAACAGTAGGGAAAGCGTTGGATAGCGAGGGGTAAAAATTACTATTCCCACTCCAGTGAGTGCAACAGTAGGGAAAGTGTTGGATAGCGGGAGGGTAGAAATTACCATTCACACTCCAGAGAGTACAACAGTAGGGAAAGCGTTGGCTAGCGTAGGGGTAAAAATTACTATTCCCACTCCAGTGAGTGCAACAGTAGGGAAAGTGTTGGATAGCGGGAGGGTAGAAATTACCATTCCCACTCCAGAGAGTATAACAGTAGGGAAAGCGTTGGCTAGCGTAGGGGTAAAAATCACTATTTCCACTCCACTGAGTCCAACAGTAGGGAAAGCGTTGGATAGCGAGAGGGTTAAAATTACTATTCCCACTCCACTGAGTTCAACAGTAGGGAAAGGGTTGGATAGCGGGAGGGTATAATTTACTATTCCAACTCCAGAGAGTGCAACAGTAGGGAAAGCGTGGGATAGCGTAGGGGTAAAAATTACTATTCCCACTCCAGAGACTGCAACAGTAGGGAGAGCGTTGGATAGCATAGGGGTAAAAATTACTAGTCCCACTCTAGTGAGTGCAACAGTAGGAAAAGCGTTGGATAGCCTAGGCGTAGAAATTACTATTCCCACTCCAAAGAGTGCAACAGTAGGGAAAGTGTTGGATAGCGTAGGGGTAAAAATTACTATTCTCACTCCAGTGAGTGTAACAGTAGGGAAACTAAATACTTCATATATAAATAAAAATAACATAAATATTAATCCCAATTACAAATTAATTTAAATAATTAACAATTTTATATAATATATTAATCAATTATTAAAACAAATTAAAATTAATTAATAATTACCTACTAATTAAAAGTATTTACCAATTAACAGTAAATTCATTAACAATTTAAAATTAATAAAAAATTAGATCAAAAAATAAAAATGTAAAAAATGTAATTACTTACAATTAAATTACTTCCCACCCTATTCCCCTATAAACCCACAACAGAAAATAAATTAATAAAAGTAACATAATTATCACTTAATCAATTATTTAAAATTAATTAACAATTATATTTTAATTAATTACCAATTATTAATTAACAATTCAAAATAAATACCAATAAATCAAATAAAATATTTAATTATAATTAAATTACTTCCCACCCTATTCCCCTCTAAACCCACAAACCGCTATCAAGAAAATAAATGACTACAATTAACATATTTATCAAATAATCAATTAAAATAAATTACCAATTATATTTTAAATAATTACCAATCAATAATTAACAATTAATTCAAAATAAATACTAATAAATAATTTAACATATTTAATTAATTATATTTAAATTACTTCCCACCCTATTCCCCTATAAACCAACAACCCGCTACAGAAAATAAATTACAAAAATTAACATTTATCAAATAATCAATTAAAATTAATTACCAATTATATCTTAATTAATTCCCAATTAATTAACATTTCAAAATAAATACCAATAAATAAATTAACATATTTAATTAATTATAATTAAATTACTTCCCTCCCTATAAACCCACAACCGGCTACAGAAAATAAATTACTAAAATGAACATATTTATCAATTAATCAATTAAAAATAATTACCAATTATATTTTAATTAATTACCAATTAATAATTAATTAACAATTCAAAATAAATACCAATAAATAAAATAACATATTTAATTATAATTAAATATTTCCCACCTTATTCCCCTATAAACCCACAACCAGCTACAGAATTATATTACGCAAATATTAAAAATAATATTAACTTACTTATCTCAAATTTGATATTTTTGTTGTCTATATTCTGTCCATTCAATATTTTTGTAATCTATATTCTGTCCATTCGATATTTTGGCCATTCTATATTTTTGATTCGATATTAATGCTATTCTATTCGATATTAATACTATTCTATTCAATATTTTGGTAGTCTATATTCGGTCATTTCGATATTATGTCTATTCTATATTTTTTACTCGATATTATTGCTACTCGATATTAAAAACTCGCTATTTTGACTGTACACCGTTTTGTAAGTTTTATAGTGATGGCTTTCCTTAAATTTTGAGGAATGATTACAGCATTCTCAGCGGTTTCTTGGAAACCTGTGAAGTTAAAAGCTGCATCTGCTGGATCAGCCGCAGCTCCACTGGCCCCGGGATTATCTTTGTCGGCCATTTTGTTGACTGAAAGTTTGCAGAGCAAGTTTCAAGGGAACAAAGGTAAGGTACACAATATTTTCGATCACTGTATCCTTCAACGTTGAACAAACCAAAAAAGCTAATACATAGGAGTTTTCATTCTACTCAGATATGGCGGATATTATGCTAAATCGGGAGCAAATGCAGCTCCCATTGCAACTCCTTTTGTTTGCAGGTAAAAGCAGTTCTGGAAAAGGAAGAAATTTCGCATCATCGCAATTTTCAATAGTAAGATGATGAATGTGGTGGGACACGTACAGGAGCCTCTCGTTTGTCCAATGCCAAAGAAGCCACCACCAGTCCCTCTTCCTGAGGGATACTCGTGTAGAGTGACACAATGTCACAAGTAGCCAAGAGTTCTTCGTTGGGATCAAACGGAAGATTGTCTACTATGTTTATAGTGTGGGTGGTGTCTCGCAAATGCGTCCCAGTTTGTTCAGCCAGTGGCTTCAGAAAGAAATCTATGTACCGGCATAGTGGTTCCAATATTGAGCCGCATCCCGACACTATAGGTCGTCCTGGAGGGTTCTGTAGGTTCTTGTGGACTTTAGGCAGGGTGTAGATAGTCGGTATACGTGGATTTATTTGGTTTAGATACTGGTATTCTTGGTCCGAAAGGAAACCTTGATCCACACCATCCTTTGTAACTCTTTGTATATTGGAAACACTATGCCGGTACATAGATTTCTTTCTGAAGCCACTGGCTGAACAAACTGGGACGTATTTGCGCGACACCACCCACACTATAAACATAGTAGACAATCTTCCGTTTGATCCCAACGAAGAACTCTTGGCTACTTGTGACATTGTGTCACCCTACACGAGTATCCCTCAGGAAGAAGCACTGGTGGTGGCTTCTTTGGCATTGGACAAACGAGAGGCTCCTGTACGTGTTCCCACCACATTCATCATCTTACTATTGAAAATTGCGATGATGCGAAATTTCTTCCTTTTCCAGAACTGCTTTTACCTGCAAACAAAAGGAGTTGCAACGGGAGCTGCATTTGCTCCCAATTTAGCAATAATCTTCATGTCCACCTTTGAAACTACTTTTATTTTCAGTGATTTGAATCCTTTCAGATCGAACATACGACTATGGATGCGGTACATAGACGATATCCTTCTGGTCTGGACTGGCACGGATATCGCTATCAACAACTTCTTCAAGTGGCTCAATACAAAATCCCAGGACATCCAATTCACAATACAATTTGACAATAACAAAATTGATTTCCTGGATGTTTCTATTATCGCTGAGGATGGGGCCTTGCACACCAACCTCTTCAGAAAACCTGCCGAACGCAATTCGCTACTTCAATACTCCACCCATCACCCTAGGAGCCTCTGGGATAATCTACCCTTTGGACAATTTTTGAGAATTAGACGGAATTGCAGTAAGAAAGATGACTACATGGCACAGTCAGAAAACCTGATGGACCGCCTCATCGAACGTGGATACCCTAAAAGACTTACCAAAACGGCTCGGAAGAGAGCATGGTTCTGCCCCCGAGAGACACTACTACAACCCAACGAGCACACCAATACTCTAGACCAAAGACTCATCTGTGTAACAACTTTCTCCACGAAGAGCAACATGATAAAGAGAGCTGTGAACAAACACTGGCCCATGATATCGGAAGATGTGGGATGTCAAAATCCTCCTTTGCATTCATTCAAAAAAGCCAAAAATATACGTGACTATGTGGTATGCTCACTTCTGGATAATGCACCAACCCCTACCATTACCTCACTTTGGAACCTCCCTCCTATTCTGGGGCATTTCAAGTGTGGAAGTTGCAAGGCGTGTCCATCCACCATTCAAACCAAGGAACTCATCTTCAAACACCACCGAGTCAAATTGAAATCACACACCAACTGTAACACGGACAATGTTATCTATTGCATAATCTGCCCTTGTGACCTAATTTATGTCGGTCAAACACAACAACGCATCAAAATGCGCTTTCTACAACATTGTAGCCGAGTGAGATGTAAAGTAACAGATGCACCGTTAGTCGAACACTGCATGAAATAGAACCATCTCCCAGAAACCCTGAAATGGGTTGTACTCGAACAAGTAAGACTTGGTCCAGGGGAGGCAACATTGGCCCTGTCCTAAACGTCAGAGAACTTAAATGGATGCAATTTTTTGATTCAGTGCAAACTGGATTGAATGAGTCTGAGAGTAGTTTTGCACAATTAGCTACCCTCTAAATAATACCACTTTGACTTTCTTCTTTCAATTTTCTGAAACCTGTCACGTGCTTTTTCACGTAACTGTAATGATTTTGTGGAAAATGCATTTATACCACCTTGAAAGGCAGGTACATGCGATATGATGTTTACGTATGTACGGAAAGTGGAGTGTATTGGTTTTACCGACATGTGGGTCAGGTACACCAAGACGATTATCAGAAATGTTTGCTGACTAGCTGTACTTTCTCCCTTGAAAAATCCTATGCAATAGATTACGTTTTCACGCTAGCCATGACCACGCAGCCTCCTTTGGTTTCCTAGCAATACCGAGGTTAGTCCCTTCTCACTTTTAGTAACCCGTTATATAAACGTAGCCACGCCCCTGACTCTTACTTCCTGGTTACGAGAGCTGCGTCCATTGACTGCCTCGAGACCTCGCTGATGCGACTTTGGGTTTAACAAGGTAAGCCCACTGGAATACTGTGTAAGAAGAAGCAGTATGACATGTTCCCCATTCCCTGTGGAAAAATACTCATGAGGCCCCCCCTTTTTTCACTTGTTTCCATAGATTCAATCTGTTAAACACCGATCAAGATGCCCAAACGGGAACCAAAGGTAAATCTTAATTGCGTAACCTGTCACGCGTCATACCCTCTGTGTACCCCATAGTTTATTCGACTAAGGTTTTTTCTAAACCACGGTCTTTTTCACATTCAGAAATTCCAAAAGGCGTAACTGACCCGATCTGATGGCAACTCTATCGGTCCTCCCGTCTTAAGGTAATTTCAGCGATCATGCAGTCCTTTTAACATTGTTTGTCCAAATTCAATGACCAGGCGTTCACAACGCTTAGGTAATTGGGTAATCGATACCCCTCTGAGTTCCTCTCCATTTTTTCCCCCGGAGGCCTGCCCACTGCTCCCAAGTCCTGATGAAGACCCGTCTGTAAGGGCCAACTACCCTACACCTTGCTAGGGTCGAAACGTAGACTGCTCCCTATAATCTTACTCCCAAGGTTAATCAGGATTCGAACAGCCTTGTTTGTTTTTTCCAAAAAATGTGATTTAATTCCTTTCTTGGCTCCGACTTAGGGAGATCATTTCAGAATGTATTGAAACTATTAATCAATGATGTACAATTGACGATTGTTTATACATTTCACTTCTGTTCACTCTACTCCCTCACAGCACTTTCCCTTCCCCCTACCCCATGTGGGCACAATTGTTATAAAGTATGAATAACTTTACAGAAAATAGCGTAACCATGAAGTGGTTAATACAGGTACTTTGTGAATAAAACATCGTAACCTCATTTGTTTGTTCCTTTTTGATTCTTTTTTCTGTTCATTCTATGCTCCTTACTATATATCAATCACTGTATAAGTCCGGGACCCCTCTGTCCGTATCAATAATTACCCAGGTCCCAGTGACTATCTTGGGTCGAACCCTGTTTGTGTACAGCAAACCGCATAAACATGTCCACTTTGTTTCCCCTAGAATCGGAACAATATCTTCAGAGTCGTGGAAAACAATAGATAACTATTGAACTCAGTCAATCATGCATGCTCCGTTTCTACAGAGTTGCATAGAAATAGAGAGACGGGTGTTTCAATAAAAGGGTTTATTGAACAGTCTTATTTCTCATGCAGTAGATATGAACTGCTACAATCGTTAGACAGAATGCGGAGTATAATACGTAGAGCGTAAACAGTAATATAAAATAATACTGTAATAGCATTGTCTGTTGCTATGACATATATAAAAATGCATACATAAATAACACAGGCTAAAATACTCAACTGGTGCTTCTAAAATATGCCTACCCCATTGTACCTAACCTAGGTCTAGTAAGAGGGAAGAAGTAGGTGCTGTTTTAGCTAAGTTTAGTTTAGCCAAGAATCTGCAAAGGTTTCTCTGGGTTCTAAACAGCTCCATACCTTTAGAATGAAAGAGGTTGGTATCTCATTCTCGGGACTCGATTTCCCAACACCCCGCAAGGGGAGTCAGAAACACTGGAGCTGGATTCTCGGCAGGAGGATGACCGCTTCTGGTCAGTGAGTCAGCTTCGGGACTTGCTGTAGCGAGCTGCGCCATGCAAGTAGGTAGTCGAACTGCAGCGAACCACACCGTGCTTTGCCATAGCAAGTGAAGGTGTTTAGGAATGCCAGCATTGACGTAAAGTCGGGCATATGAACATCATGAATGAACCCCTAATAGATGTTCATGCATAATAAATGAGTTAGTGGAGAAATCCATATCTAAGCAAGGGTAAGTCCCTAATAGCTTAAGAGTATGGTTTTCCAGGGAATCGTTGGAACGTAGATGAACGGATGGAAGTAGCCATGCCTGTATTTGGGTAGCATGGACTATGCCTAAATAAGGACTGGATATCTATGCCTGTATAAGGGCAATGTGAAATGTACCTATATAAGGGCATGAATCGGGAAATGCATACGAAGTCTAAATCTAAATCGATATACAGTACTGTGCCTCCTATGGTCGGCGGACACCTCTGCCCAGTTTATTTGCGTATCTAGTCTTCCTGGGTGAGGAAACATGGCAGGTGGGTTTGGAGCCAAAGCCTCCAAAGCTCATCTCTCCCAACCTAGAAACGGCAGGCCGGAAGGCTTTCCGAATCAAATATCGTTTGAACCTTTCAAAAAATGCTGCAAAAAACTTCAAACCTAGACTACTTAAAACCCATCCGGAAACTATCATTTTAGACCCCATCTTCTCCATTAACAAGGGTATCTCCATAAATGATCTAATCTTCTACACTAAACACTACTATCAATGGTGGAAGGCCATTTACTCTCTTCTCAAGATTTCCTCTTCCCTTAAAACTCCTCACGGTCTCAGAGTGACCGTTGCTCCCTCCCCGGACTTTAGAGCTGAAGCCACCATCTCACTTTACAAGAATGAAACCATCCTTATCTAAGCCTCTGTCCGCAATCTAATGTTGCTTGACAACAGTCACACTTGAGCACTTTCCTCCTCTAGATCCCACCAACTTAGAGTTAATCATGCATCAGGTTAAGTCTGGCTCACCAAAAGACCCCGCGAATCCTTCTCCCAGTCATCCATCACATCTCAACCACCATTCTGGATCTACTCAACACCTTCCTCTACACTGGTACTATCCCTCCCCCCTGGAAGCAAGCCATGGTCAAAGCCCTTTTAAAAAAATCTAACTTAGACCAGAATAACCCCTCTAACTACCATCCCATCTCCCTACTGCCCTGGCTTAGAAAACCCCTAGAAAAACAAGTCAACGCCGTACTGACAAACTTTCTGGAGTCAAACACAAGTCTGGACCCGTCCCAGACTGGATTCCGTCCCCTCAATAGGACTGAAACCGCCCTGGTCGCAGTGACGGAGGAGGCCAGAAGGATCCTGGACAATGGAGGCTCAACAGCCATCATTCTCCTTGACCTAAGTGCTGCCTTCGACACTGTAAACCATAACATCTTACTGCACCGACTCAGTGGGATAGGAATCTCAGGAATGGCAATTACCTGGCTCAGATCCTTCCTCTCTGATCGTTCCTTCCAGGTATTTGACAGGGAATGTACCTCCCCAGCAAACCTTTGAAATATGGGGTACCACAGGGCTCCTCTCTAAGTCCACCCTTTTTAATGTTTACATGAGCCCACTGGCTGAGATCATCCGCTCCTTCGGAGTAAAAATCGTCACCTACGTGGACGACACCCAGCTAGTGTTGGCTCTAGATCCCCCCCCCCTTAACTCACACCATGGCCTGAAAAAATGTCTGGAAGCAGTCACCGAATGGATGACATCCTCCTGCCTCAAATTAAACGGGGACAAAACGGAGCTTATGCTCCTTGGGAACACCTTTGATAAGACCATAGATCCACTCTGGGCCCCCTGTCTGGGTCCTCCCCCTCCACCCAAAGATTCAATCAAAATCTTTGGCATATGGTCAGACAAATCACTCAACTTTAACCACCAGGCGGCCAAACTATCTGCCACTTGCTTTGGCCTTCTAAGACTGCAGTGCAAAATCCTCCCGCTCCTACCCCTTCATGCTAGACGGATTATGGTACAAGGTCTAATTCTGTCCTGTTTGGACTGGGGGAATGCCCTATACCTCAGGGCCCCCCAGTCCACCCTAAATAAGCTACAGATAATCCAGAACTTTGCCGCCAGAACCCTTCTCCAAATCCCTCGGCGAGTCTCGGTTAGATCCAGACTAAAAGATCTTCACTGGCTCCCAGTAAGGGCAAGGATAGAATTCAAGGCTATGTGCATTGCACATCGTTCTTACTGGGGAACAGGACCCATCATCAATCGCCCCCTGATAACTGCCTACCATACCAACAGACCACTCCGATCAGGATCCTCCTACCTCGCCATATTAGCCAGATTCAAGAGAGCCAGATGCGGAGGCCGCTTATTTTCTTACAATCTCGCTGGCCTCTGGAATGCCCTTCCTCTCACACTCCGATCCGAGCCCAAACTACTCGCATTCCGAAAACTCCTAAAAACCTTGCTCTTTAACAAACCAGAGTAGCTTCTGCAGCTCTGTCTCAAGCATGACCTCTTGCAGCGCTGCGACACCTTAGGGTAGCCAAAGCGCTTTAAAAATTGTCTTCATTTCATTTCATTTAACTTTTTCCCCATTATCATGAAGACAGTCAATAACTTCAATGTCTCTCCCCATAGAGGGGCTAGCCCCACAAGGGTTCCCTAGTACGTGCAAATTCTATCTCCCAGATCTTCATCTCCAGCAGCAAACCTGACATCTGTTCCGAAGGGCCCCCCTCTAGCTACCTCTACTCAGAATAACGACTCCACTGCACTGCACGTTGTGAACGCTAAGGTTCCCCATACTGTGCGAATTCTATCTCGTGCCTTTTAACCCCCAGCTGCCAACCTGACATCTGTTCCGAAGTGACCCCCTCTAGCTACCTCTGTTCTGAATAACAATTCCACAGCACTGCCTGTTGTTAACGAGCCACAAATGCACAGCCATCACAAGAGTCTACATGCTCCCCCTCCCACACCGTTAGCTGGCTCTAACTCCCCTAGTTCCACTGCTCTCTACGCTGCCCGGATTCTCACCATGAACCCGTCCCCCAGCTCAACCCGCAATCCTGACCTGGCCACACATGCTGGCAAGGGTCACCTGCTGTCCGTCCCCTAGCCCACACATCCCTCCAAGCACTCAGTTCCATTTCCCAGAATCCCTTGCCCCGGGGCCCATTCATTTGCAACCAGCTCTTCTTGTCCCTTCCCCCACTAGCTATCCTCAGCCGCAGGGTACCCAGAACCTAGCCTCACATCCCCATTCACACACCTCATTGGAAGACCGACGTAACAAGATTGCACTCTGCCGTCAACAACTTGAAGCTGATATTCGTAGCCTATCACACATCATTGAGGATCTATCGGGTAATTCCAGATTAAGCCGCTCTCTTATGACCAATCTCCATCTACGCTTGCGCCCTGACTGCGCTTGTACCTGGTGCCCCTCCCCCCTATCCTAGGTGAAGCACATCCCAGTCCACCCACACACCCCATAGTTTGGCCTCTGCTCCGCACCCTAGTGACCCCTCTTGCCAACCCCAGATGTAGAGCCTTCCTGTCTGAGACCGATATTAAATCTCTCCTACTGTCTTATGTTCTGCCACTTCCTTCTACCCCATCTAACGCACATCTAATTGAATCAATCCCCAATGATCCCTTCAGGGAACCTAAGCCAAATACAAGAACTTTAAATATGAACAGCCTCACGATGTCAGCGTCACGCTACCCCATCAATGGACACCCCCGTTAGTCTCAAATGTGCGCTCCTAAACTGCAGATCGGCTGTGAAACACTCTGCGGATATTGTTGATCTCATCCTTGTCGAAGATCTTGACTTTTTATTGCGGATGGAAACTTGGCTAAATGACTCCGCCGCTCCTATCCTGGACCTTTTAATGCCTCCCAACTTTGATATCATTAGGTTGGATAGAACTAGTGGTCAAGGGAGAGGCATTGCATGCCTACATCCTAGTAATCTAACAGTGAAAGTCATTCATGCCGACCTCCTGCAGTCTTGTGAATATCTATGCATTGACGTGACTAGAGGCAACAATCACACATGCAAACTGCATACGTTATACCACCCCCCTCGCAACAACCTTCCTTCACAGAACAGATCATGGATATTATTTTATCTAACGCAGATTTCCAGGGCACTCTGATCTTCCTGGGAGACTTCAACCTCCACTGGAATGATATAAACAATGTGATTGTCAACAGCCTCAAATCCTTCCTACTTGACCTTAACCTTACCCAATGATGTGACATTCCTAAGCATAACAAAAGAGCCACGCTAGATCTGGTCATTGGTAAGCCCAATTCTCTCCTCATGGAGCCGATCCTTTCATGTGACTGGGTGGATCACGACTGCATCACCTTCCTCGTCCTTGAATCGTTAAGAGCAAGCAGATCCCAACATAAGAACCTCAAACAGGTGAAAAGATGTTTACGGAACATCAACTAGCAAGGCCTAACGGTGCTCTGTGATAGCATCTTGCCACCCTCTTTGAACATGTTGGATGTCCATGACCTGACAGCCCACTATAACCACGCAATGCTTAATGTACTTGACTCAGTAGCGCCACTTCAGCTTAAAGGAACGTCCTCTTAATGCTCCAAACAGTGGTTCGATGAACGTCTTAATGCCGAAAAAGGAAATGTAAGACTTGTGGAAAGGAAATGGTGATCGCCTTGAACATCTTTGTCACTTGAGATCCTTGCTAAGCACATACAATAAACTCATCAGATGCACCTTCTTCAGAACTCAACTCGATCAAACAAAAAAAAGTCCAAATAAACAGTTTGAACTCAAGTCCCAAGCTAACAACCATCCTAACCGCTCCTCTCCAGGTCAAGGGACACTCCAGAAAAAATCGCTGTTTTCTTCACTGATAAGTCTACTAAGATGGAGATGGATCTAAGCTTGGCCCGTGATCTCATCCCGAGTGGTCCTCTGAACACCCTACACACTTCAGAGTCGACTAGCACTGACCCTTTCTCCCCAAAAACAATGCATCTTGGAGTCTGTTCCAAACCTTGGGTCAACCCACATACTCAAAATGCTGTTGACGTTGAAACCTTCCAATCACTACAACGACCCTTTGCCATTGAACCTGTTTCTGGAAGTGAGATCCTCCTTACTAATACTCTGGACAACGATCGTCAATGCTTTTCTTATGCAAGGTGCTATTCCGGATCGCCTTAAATCAGGTCAAGTTACCCCGATCATAAAGAAACCAAATGCTGATCCCACGGACCTTCTTAAGTTTCGTCCAATCACCAACATCCCCACTTTAGCAAAACTCATGGAGAAGTGTGCTCGCCCAGCTCTGTCATCACATCAACCACTTCCAGGTCCTGGACCAATGCCAATCTGGTTTTCGCCCAGGTCATAGTACGGAGTCAACGCTAACACACATCATGGATGATGTGCTTAGAATGCTGGATCACAATGAAGTGTGCTTATTGATCCTTCTTGACCTCTCGAAAGCATTTGATACACATCACCTAAATGACCTCCTGGACCATAGGAGGGGGCTGTCTGGGCCAGTTTTAAACTGGTTCCTTTCGTTCCTTCACAACAGATCCAAAGCTTCAAGGTGAACTACTCCTTGTCACATACTGCACCGGTCACCTTGGGGGTTCCCCAAGGTTCAGCACTGTCCCCCACGCTCTTTAACCTGTTCATTGAGCCTCTGACAGAAATTCTAAAATCGTCCAGCGTTCATTATCATATATATGCGGATGATAACCAACTATACCTGAAGATCGCCTTCCCCGAAGACATTCAGTCCCTCAAAGCAGTCCTGCTGGAAACACAAAACTGGTTGACAAGTAATCACCTGAAGTTAAATCCTCTTAAAACTGAATTCTTACTGATCTCACCCCACAACCAATCCCCTGTCATGGAGCAATGGCTGAATCAGCCGACTGCTCTTAACTGTAGACCACACCTCATGGACTCTGCCTCGTCTCTGGGTATCATTCTTGACAAACGTCTGAACATGCAGAAGCACATCAGTTCCCTCACTAAAGGAGCGAACTTCCAACTCAGCCTACTCGGGAAACTCAAACCCTTTCTCCTTGCTCATGACCTAAAGATTGCAATTCAAGCATTAGTGATCTCAAAGCTGGACTGTGGTAGTGCAACCCTTTGCAGCCTGCCTAGAGTGAGGATGGCTCCTCTTAGGGCTTGCCTAAACTCCGCTGCTAGGCTCTAAACTGGCACAAAAAAAAACATACCACCACATGTCTCCAGACTTGACAATTGGCTTCCATATGAAGGTCAGATACAGTTAAAAATTGCATGCATGGCTCACAAGGCCATCCACTTCAAGACCCCGCTAGGAAACAGGACCTCTCCTGCGGTTCCAGAGCTTCCAGAAGTGCCAGCACCCTTTTGCTAAAACCAGAAAAATTTAAGAAAATAAAGACCTATAACCGAAACCTTCTTAGGAATGGCTCCGAGGATCTGGAACTCCCTCCCACGAAGACAGGGTGAACTCCTCCACTGTCTTCTTTAAAAAGAAGTCAAAGGACTCTTGATGAAGAAATTTCTTCCTTACCCGTCCATACCCGTTGACTCTGGCCCAGCCAGCTGGTTCACGAGCTTCCTGGACAATTCTAGATTGTGACCTTGTTGCGCTATCGATTCTATTGTATCTGTTTTTCCCTCGGGATAATGTTTATCAATTAGATTTTGATTTTGTTGCCTTGTTTATTATGTAGCTTATAACAATTGTGATGAATAAGCTGTAAAGCGTTCTGATACCCTCCGTGGTCATGTTTGCTCTAGATAAAACTTTCAAAAAAAAGAAAAATAAATAAATATACGGGTAAAGAAATCTTGCTGTGGATGTTCCCTGGTACGCTTGGGGGACCCGTCTCATATGTGGCCGTAGCTTCATGGGAAAATTCTTAACAGCTTGTTCGCTCCAAGGGATTGGAAATGATTTGGCCCCCGCATTCAAGGACAGTGAAATGCTGCTGACAGTTTAAGGCCATGACTTCATGGTGAGACAAGCTCACTGCAGTGGAATCTCTGGCATCACAGGACTTGAAAAATGCGGTGAGACGTGATGGGGCCAGAGAGAAGAGTGTGTTCAACTATGAACTGGGGACATTTTAAACTGCACCTATTTTGTTGTTTCAAGATTACCAGCACTCGCTTGGGGTTTTAGCAGTCGACAGAAAAAACACTTACCCTGGCAGCCAAGGTGGTGCTCCCTGGGAATTGCAGTCTGCAGGAGAAGGCTGTGACCATGTGTTTTCAGGAACCAATCGACTGAGCTGGGTTTCCACCAATGGAAATAAAATAGGAACATTTGAAAAACGACTGATGAGAGTTACTGGGACAGGCAAATGATTAAGGCACTCCAGCCGAAACCGGTCATGCAGTCTTTGCTGAACAAAAACAAATCTTCCTGGCTCCCTTGTGTGTCCCTCCGGTCTCTTTCCCTCGGGTAAAGAAATATATATATATATATATATATATATATATATATATATATATATATATATATATATATATATATATATATATATATATTCACAGAAAAAACCATAGGTTATAGTGGATATATAGTTAGGAATTTGCATTTACAAAACCTTGAAAATTCAATGAAAAAAACCATTGGTTTTAGGCCATATATAGTTAGGGATTTGCATTTACAAAACCTTATTTTACTCGCATAAAACCATTGAAATTCCATATATAGTTATAAGCGCTAACTATATATCGCGCACCCGCAATCCACTGCTGATGATGTCACATATTACATCATTCATGACATGGTTAGTGACATCACTGATGACATCACTGATGACATCTCAAATGACATCACTGATGACATCACTGAGGACATCATCCAGTGACTGTGTGTTTCTGTAAAGTTTAAATATGTTTTACATATTGAAGAATGAGTAGATGTAGAAGTGTCTGGATGAAGGATTTAGTAGGGGCGTGACTGACTGTATGAGTGAGTGATCAAATGTGTCTCACTAAGTGCATGGGTTAGTGACTAAACTGTCTTAATTTGTGCATCATTATGTCTGTTGTTCTGTAAACTGCTGCATGTGTTGATCAGTAGCTATATGAGTAACTGTATGGGTTATTCATTGGTTGTCCAAGTATTTGTATGGGAAACTGAGTGTGTGTGTATGGGTGGCTGGGAGGTGTGTGACTGTACATAGATGTGTGAGTAGTTGATTCACTATATGTATGGATTCAAAAGTGTATGTGGAAACAGCTGTATGGGCGGTTGACTGTGCATGAGTGTATTAGTGAGTGAATGGATATCTCAGTGCTACATGTCAAATTAAGTACATATGTAAAACACAGTACATGTGAGAGTTGACATCTATAAATAACTGTGCATAAGAGCCAGTGAATGTGTGAGTGGCTGTATGGATCATTGTGAACATGTATCAGAGATTGTATAAGAGAGTAAAGTAAATATGTGTTAGTATATGTTTGAATAAGTAAGGTGTGTATAACTGTATAGTTGAGAAAATGGAGGTGTGATTGATTTTTGGCATAACTGACTAGGTGTGTGAGTAACTCCATGGATGAGTGACAGTCTGTGACTGTCTGTTTACACTGATTGTATCTAAGGTTATATTAGAGTCTGAAGAGGTTCATGGTATTATCACATGAATGATATCATCAGTGATGTTATCAGTCATGTCAAATGAGATGTTTTCAGTGATGTCATCAATGATGTCATTTGAGATGTCATCAGTGATGTCATCAGTGATGTCACTAACCATGTCATGAATGATGTAATATGTGACATCATCAGCAGTGGATTGCGGGTGCGCGATATATAGTTAGCGCTTATAACTATATGTGGAATTTCAATGGTTTTATGCGAGTAAAATAAGGTTTTGTAAATGCAAATCCCTAACTATATATGGCCTAAAACCAATGGTTTTTTCATTGAATTTTCAAGGTTTTGTAAATGCAAATTCCTAACTATATATCCACTATAACCTATGGTTTTTTCTGTGAATTTCATTGGTTTTTTAATAGCAAATATGAAAAGCTTTAAAATTTCAAGTACGTGATAGATAAAAACATTTTCGTATTTATGCACGCTGATGTGCTTTGAACGCTGCCCCCCCCCTCCCCTCTTTTCTCTTAGTAGTACTCTCTCTTTGCAGATAGTGAACGGTAGTTAACGCAGGCCTTTGCCCCCGTTGTAATCCGTCGTGCCTGCTTGTCTCTCCATTTGATTGATTGTTATCCAAGCATTTACTGTTTTAGAATTGGTTCTCTTTGGATCATTCTCTATTTACAAACAAGCACAAAGTCGCAATACTCTGTTTAGTCTTTGCAGATAGTGAAAAATCGTGTAAAAAAATAAAAGTAATCGAGCAAAATCAGTAGGCCACTAATTGGATCTCTTTTTGACCTCGCTAAAATAGAAATATTAGGAACAACCCTTCATGAGAAATACGAAAATAGTGAGATGAACTGAGCTCCACACCATGAGGGCTGCAAGACAGCTCGACTCCGTCACCCACCCCGCCCAAAATAACGACAAACCCTATGCAAATATTAAAAATATAGACAACACACCAGCAAAGAAACAGGGTAAAACATTTTATTAAATAACTATTTACATAACTATTTTATACTTTTTATTGCCCGATCCGGCTAGCTCAATCGATCGAGCATGAAACTCATGCACTCTGATAGCAAGCGTTGCTACTGATGCTATGCAGACCAAAACTGGTTTTCAGTTTGTACATTTTTCTAGATTTTTCAATCCAAGGTTGGTTGACTTTGTAGAACGATGGCTTCAGATTTTCAACATACGGTGTGGTGGCGCGGACTGGGAGGGGGCGCTTCGCTCCTGCCCGCTCCCCAAGTAAGTTTTTCATACGTGAAAGTACGTTAATGGTTTTGGTCCCTGAGTTGCTTCAATGTCACTGCCATTCTCAAATGGCATAAGTTCTGGATGTTGGGTGCCATAGTTAAGAGTTCTGAGCAGTGCTTGTAACACTGTCTGAAGCTTATTTCCACCTACTGCAGCTTCACTATTCTCAAAGTAAGTGAGTGTCGTTTGTGGACCTGACTGCATTAGAAAACAATGTGATATGTTACCTTCCTAAACAGCTTGACGGAGGCCCCTGAGGGGCGGTGTGATGGCCATGGACTCGGAGAAGACGCTTGGCTCCGACACCCTCCCCAAGTCTTATAGCACTGGTGTAGCCTGAGATCGCCCCCGACATAAGCGGCCGGCTCCCGGGGTCCGGCGGAACTTTTTGCCTTTTGATGACTCTTCAATTCTGGACCTTGTCCCACAATCCGTTTGACCTGAAGACACGCTGTAGTGGGGCGCCCCTTTACCGTTTCAGTTGCCATTCCGCCCGCTTTTGCTACACTGTGCCTCTTCCGCCATTCTGCTGTTTACCGCCCGCTCTTGCGACTACAGCGTCTCGCTCATCATGTAGTTGAGTTGCTCCCGCTCTTGCGGTGCAGCGATAGGCGGCTGCCACAGGACTCTCAAAATGGCGGCCGGCTCTTCGGTTTTGGGCCTGGTCCACTAAAATGGCCCTGGGACACCTTTGAACTCGGACGCTTCCCTGATAGGGCTTGGGTCCCATTCTCGAAAGCGTCCCCTCAGCCGTGAAGATTCTACAAAAGTCTTGGGGGCCTCCGACTCCAGCAGGCTTCTGGTGGGGAGCGGCTGCCATGATTGCTCGTGGAATGGCCACGACGGAGATACGAGATGGTAGTGCTCTCATGCTGACGCCAGCTTTAGTCTGAAACATCCAGAAACACTTTAGACTACCAATTCGATCAGTTCCGGTAGCGCCCCAACATGACCCGGAAGAGAAGAACTTGCCCTCCCCTCTTTGACTGATGGTTCTTCTTGCCTGTCCCCTCTGTTGTCATTTAACAGAACTTTTTGGACTGCTGAAAGGGGTTGTGTTCCGAACGCTGGTTGGTGGAGACATTTTGACTATATTCTTGACCTACGTTGTCGCGTAATGCGTTATATGACACGCCGCGTTAGCGCACCCGGAAGTGATCCGAGGCGCGGCGCGCAGCGCGTAACGTAAGGATAAAAGGTCATGTGACTTGTTAATAAAACTTTTCATTGGTTCATTTTGCTTTTGTTATTTTAATGATGAAAAGCTTGGTCATATGACCTAAAAATTACGCTTTTTATTGTTTTCGAACATTATTTTTTTTAAAACATATATGTTATAATATTCCAGGCTAATGTACTTTCCCGGAAAATTTACAACTGTCCTGCAAGTAAAATATATTCCTTTTTCGAGAAAAAGGGCGTTTCTTCGTTCCATGACGGAGCCGTTGAGTAAAAGAGACTCGGCCTGCTGTCTTAGTCGCCGATACGCCTGATTATCAGATTCTTATCGATCACTTTATGTTGCAGAAATGAAAAACACAACTGCCCTTGACCATTTATCTTTACTGCGTTCCTACATATTATACCTTTTATCCGTCATGTAATTGGACTGCTTTATTTCACTTGCCTTTTACTGATTCGAAAACAGTGACTAAAACTAAAAACTTTACCAATGTAAATACTACTACCGTGTTTTGTTTTAAAAACCTTTATTGTGAAAATGTCAGTATACAAATACGGGCCTATAACCACGTGGGCCGGCCACGGAGCAAACTGAAATCGTATATGATGAGGAGACATTTACACTGTAGAGGAACGTAACGAGCGGGCCATTAGGTTGCAAGAACAAAGGTGTCTAACAGTTGCGGAATCGGTGAACGTACATTTTGTAATTAAAATACGACAGGGCCCCTTACAATAACATTTTCTCGATATACATTTGCCGGCAAGGAGTTACGAGTCCCATTTATACCGGCGCCATTTTGGGCGAGGCCGGGCAGGTCCAAGATATAGTCAAAATGTCTCCACCAACCATCGGCCAAACCAGAACCCCTTTCGGCCCTTTATGCTACAAGATGGTGTCTTCCATTCAGAAAATATTGTTGGCAGCATTTTGAAAGGAAACAGAAACAGCCGTTCTCCTAGTGAGTTTCACATTGTTACATTTAGGAAGAATGTTGAAGAGTAGTATGTGGAAAATCTGAAGCCATTTTTCTACAAACTCTCAATCAGACTTGGATAGAAAAAAAAATCCTGAAGAATGTACAAACTGAAAACCAATTTTTGTCTGTATAGCATCAACAGCAACGCTTGAGTCAGCTTTGTGTCAAGCCGCCATTTTCATTCAATCAATAGCGTCCCCCTGCACACATTCAGGGACCTGGTCGTGTCTTCAGATGAAACGGATTGTAGGAAAAGAAGCAGAAAGGAAAAGGAAAAAAGTTCCGCCGGACCTCGGGAGCCGGCCGCCTATGTCATGTGCGACCTTTGGCCACACCAGGGCAATAGTGAAGCTGCAGCAGGTGCACATAAGCTTCAGACAGTCTTACAAGCACTGCTCAGAAATCTCAACTGAGGCACTCAACATCCAGGACTTGCCATTCGGATCTTGGCGCCTTGTGCTGGTTCCGACCTATTCACACATCGGTCCACTACTGACATCACCTCATAAGCCAACGGGGCACCCCACGCCGACTTTCGGCGCAGCATTGTAGGATGGCCACACCAGTGCGGCAACTTGCTGGACACCACCTCGGTGCCATCCGGATCTCGGCGCGTTCGAGTCACTGTGCCGGAAGAGTGACCGGAACTCAGCTGAACACGCCGTCTTTCGGCGCAGCATTGTAGGATGGCCACACCAGTGCGGCAATTTGCTGGACACCACCTCGGTGCCATCCGGATCTCGGCGCGTTCGAGTCACTGTACCGCAAGAGTGACCGCAACTCAGCTGGACACGCCGTCTTTCGGCGCAGCATTGTAGGATGGCCACACCAGTGCGGCAATTTGCTGGACACCACCTCGGTGCCATCCGGATCTCGGCGCGTTCGAGTCACTGTACCGCAAGAGTGACCGCAACTCAGCTGGACACGCCGTCTTTCGGCGCAGCATTGTAGGATAGCCACACCAGTGCAGCAACTTGCTGGACACTAACTCGGTGCCATCCGGATCTCGGCGCGTTGTGCTGCCTTCGGCCTATTCGCACATCGGTCCGCTACTGACGCCGCCTCACGTGCCAACGGATTTTCTACGCTTTTTGTAGCCCTATGCCGCATAACAGGTCATGTGACTTGTTTATAAAACTTTTCATTGGATCATTTTACTTTTGGTTTCCTAAAGATGGAAGGCTTGGTCATATGACCTAAAAATAACACTTTTCATTGGTTTAGAACATTTTTTTTTCCCAAACGATGAAAGCCCCACCTTGTTTCTGGATCATTCAGACTGAAGCTGGCGTCAGCATGAGAGCACCACCATCTCGTGGCTCCGTCGTGGTCATTCCGCGAGCAATCATGGCAGCCGCTCCCCACCGGAAGCCTGCGGGAGTCGGGGGCCCCCAAGACTTTTGTAGAATCTTCACGGCTGAGGGGACGCTTTTCGAGAATGGAGCCCAAGCCCTAGCAGGCAAGCGTCCGAGTTCCAAGGTGTCCCAGGGCCATTTCAGTGGACCAGGCCCAAAACCGAAGAGCCGTCCGCCATTTTAAGAGTCATGTGGCAGGCGCCTATCGCTGCACTGCAAGAGTGGGAGCAACTCAACAACATGGTGAGCGAGACGCTGTAGCCGCAAGAGCGGGCGCAACTCAGCTGAATGGCCACCACCTGGGGAGGCCTGTTCACGCCGCCTCCCCCACGCCCCCCCCCCCCCCCCCGGGCCGCCGCACGCAAATTTTCGGAGCAGCATTGTAGGATACCAAAACCAGTGCGCCAGTTTACTGGACATCACCTGGGTGCCATCAACATCTCAGCGCGTTCTGCTGCCTTGGGACTATTCGCACAACAGACCGCTACTGACGAGGCCTCCCCCCGCCCCACCCGGGACGCCCCACGCCAATTTTCGGAGCAGCATTGTAGGATCCCAAAACCAGTGCGGCACCCAGGCGACATCACCTGGGTGCCGTCCAGAACTCTGCACGTTGTGCTGCCTTGGGACTATTCGCACAAAAGACAGCTTCTGACCATTGTTGCTTTTTTGGGTGAAAAATGTTTAAATGTTTTTACAGTTTTTGTTCCGTTCATTATAGTTAAATGTTAATAAAGTTTTAAAATCTAACTTTGTTGGAGTGCTATATATCTTTAAAAAATCGAGTGAATGGGGCCTTGAATCGGGTTATTGTCATGTGTGGGCTTTGCAAGTGTACTGCTACAAGATCGGACATTTCAAACTCAAATGCACGTTCTTTTTCTTACCTTTCCGAAGCATGGAGCGCAATAGCAGGCAGAGAAAGGGTGATGCACGTGTTGAACACTGCCTGGCCTGGCAAGTTGCTGGCAGTGCCCCCCCCGCCCGCTCCTGAAAGAGGGCACACACACACCGCCGCCCCGAGTACTTCACAAATCTTTAAAAGACCATGCGCTTGTTCATGAGGCTTAAATGGTTTATCACCCCTTCTAGAACCCCTGCATCGACCCTCTGACGTTTCCTGGAAGAATTAGCACGTAACACAATACCAAGCCCTGTCAGCTGAAACCCCCGAGAAATCATGGGGCATATTATCAAGGGGGTTTATTTCCGCTTTTTGGGCTTTAAAAGCCAAAAAAAAAGAGATAAAATTATCTCCCTATTACCAAGCTGTCGCTAACACCAGTTAGTGACAGCTAAAAGGTGATAGCGACCATCTTGGGCCCCGCTTTGCATATCAGTGATATTTATCACTAATGACATGCAAAGTGGGCGTGCCAAGATTTTAGCGACTGGAAACAGTCCCTAACCATCGCTATCTCCTATTACCAACTTTTGGAGATATTCGCGCTAAGCGCGAATATCTCCAAAACCTAACACCTGCCCTGAGCAGTTTTAGCCATGTTATCCAATGGGAAGTGGATAACATGGCTAAGAGCATTTGCTGGATAATGCATGAATATCGCTGACTTTTCAACGATATTCATGCATTGCGGCCGTTTTTTATCGCATTTGCGATAAACCTTGCTAATAGCAAGGTTTATGAGCGATAAAATTCGCCGATGTGCGGCGATAATTTTTGTCTCTAAATAAGTTAGACACAAAAATTATCGCTAGTTGTTGGTAATATGCCCCCGGGTTTTTGCTTGCAGGAATCGGGAGGCGGGAGACTAGCACTGAAATCAGTAGTCTCACGCCTGAATCGGGAGGGTTGGCATGTCTGGATACTCTACAGCTGGGGCCATAAACTACATCCGCAGGGCTAGGTGATAGCCTAGGTCCGGCCTGGACAATCGGACACAGAGGAAGAGGAGTGTCAGAGGGTGCGGTAGTGAATAGGGTGAAAGGGAGGTGTCGGGCGGGCACAGGGTGTGATTCTCAGAGAAGAGCAGCGCAGATGGGGGGAAGTATATGGCCCATGCATGAGAGAAACAGCGGGGGTGACCAGTGCGTGGGGGAGATGCTTGCGAGGGTGGGGAGCCATGCTGAGGATCGGCGGCGTGCAGAGAGTGGCCCTGGTCAAGGCATCTAAAATGGCTGCCGTGCACGACAAAATTGTGGCATTGGACAAAAACGCAAGATGGCGCAGACAATGTTTATCAATAAGGATTCATTTATAACAAAATATTTACTCGCAGTGACAAAATGGTGGTCAACACTTCCTGATTTCCATCGAATCGAACGTTAACAAACGTCACGCAGCAAAAAAAAAAAAAAAAAGCTCACGCACAGAGCAGTTTTTAGCCATGTTATCCAATGGAAGGTGGATAACATGGCTAAGAGCATTTGCTGGATAATGCATGAATATCGCTGACTTTTCAGCGATATTCATGCATTGTGGCCGATGTGCGGCGATAATTTTTGTCTCTAAACAATTAAAACGAAGCACAAAATGGCGAATTCCCGTTTCGCTACCAGTTTGCGGCCCAGTTCGCGGCCCGTGAAGCGCTTCTACCGTGAAAAATCATTTTTTTTTTATTTTCCCCACGGGACCCTTTAATAACCCCAACAACAATCCTAGGGGGTCAAGAGGGGTATACCTTGCCCCCTTTCAATAAATTCCCCCTTCGTTTTTCACCTCTTCTTCTCTCTCGATCCTACCGAGAGATAAGATGGCGGCCGCTCCGGACTGTTTAGAATGTTGACAGACACCGGAGAGCCAATCAGCTTTCTGTTATCCAATGGAAGGTGGATAACATGGCTAAGAGCATTTGCTGGATAATGCATGAATATCGCTGACTTTTCAGCGATATTCATGCATTGTGGCCGATGTGCGGCGATAATTTTTGTCTCTAAACAATTCAAACGAAGCACAAAATGGCGAATTCCCGTTTCGCTACCAGTTTGCGGCCCAGTTCGCGGCCCGTGAAGCGCTTCTACCGTGAAAAATCATTTTTTTTTTATTTTCCCCACGGGACCCTTTAATAACCCCAACAACAATCCTAGGGGGTCAAGAGGGGTATACCTTGCCCCCTTTCAATAAATTCCCCCTTCGTTTTTCACCTCTTCTTCTCTCTCGATCCTACCGAGAGATAAGATGGCGGCCGCTCCGGACTGTTTAGAATGTTGACAGACACCGGAGAGCCAATCAGCTTTCTGTTATCCAATGGAAGGTGGATAACATGGCTAAGAGCATTTGCTGGATAATGCATGAATATCGCTGACTTTTCAGCGATATTCATGCATTGTGGCCGATGTGCGGCGATAATTTTTGTCTCTAAACAATTCAAACGAAGCACAAAATGGCGAATTCCCGTTTCGCTACCAGTTTGCGGCCCAGTTCGCGGCCCGTGAAGCGCTTCTACCGTGAAAAATCATTTTTTTTAATTTTCCCCACGGGACCCTTTAATAACCCCAACATCATTCCTAGGGGGTCAAGAGGGGTCTACCTTGCCCCCTTTCAATAAATTCCCCCTTCGTTTTTCACCTCTTCTTCTCTCTCGATCCTACCGAGAGATAAGATGGCGGCCGCTCCGGACTGTTTAGAATGTTGACAGACACCGGAGAGCCAATCAGCTTTCTGCGCGCAAAGTTCCGTTTCGCGAAAAGTAAGCGGACCGGATCGCTGCCCAGAGCGCTGTTACAGATATATATCTTGTTTTGAACGTTAATTTCTCAAAAACTACTGGAGCACATATATTGAGACCTAGCGAAGGCACATCGGGCTAACAGTCCCTACAATTTTGCTAAGTTTCGTGCAAATCCATTCAGCCGTTCGAGCTAAAAGTGAGTCCAACCGCCCTATGGAAAAATGAATGGGAAAAACGCGTTTTGGGACCCCCCTTTTTTCTCGCCCCCCCCTTGACGAAACCCCACCAAATTTTCAGGGGCTGCTCAGAAACAAAATGTGCCATTTTCCTGAAAATTTCAGCCGATTCCGTCCACAAACGCCAAAGTTATTAGACATAGAATTTTCAAAAATCCCATAGGGAAAAAATCCTAACTATATATACCTACTGGCGATAGCCAGTAGGTAATATATATATATATATATATATATATATATACACACATATACCTACACACACACACACACACACACACACACACACCCACCCCCCCGGGAGAGCTGTGTGCGAGCCGGTCTCTCCCCGGGTAGATTCGCGTGTGTCAATGGCCACGGCAGGTGGGTCCTGATTAGCGAGGGTCAGGTGGGGTAATTAGGGTCAGCGCAGGGAATCATTGCGCACTAGGGAGGCGGGCGGCGAGGTTCGTTTTTGTGCGGGCCCCTGTTTGTTTTCTGACCGGATGACGGAGCAGCTGCCAGCCCCCTCCGGAGTGTCGGGCCCCCTGCTGCAGGTATGTCCTGCCCCTCGTGGGGCTGCTGGCTCGCGTGGGGTGTCCCGCGGGAGGCGGGGCGCTCCGGGGGGAGGCCCCTGAAACAGGGGAGTGGCGTTTTCTCTAGCAAGGCCCTTAAGCCTGCCTTGAATGTTAGAGGTAGGCGGGGGCGGAGTTTGCTGCACAGAGGCTCGTCCTGTGAGCCCCGGGTGAGGTCTTCTTCTGTTCCTGCCCCCACTGCAGGGGTGGAGTCCCCCAAGCCTAATTTAGAGCCCTTCTTAGTGCTGAATGGGCAGTGCTATCTTTTTTCGCCTGCACCATGTGCTGCCACTGGGGTTCCTGCGATTTCTGCTGTGTTCCCTGGTCCTGTTGAGGTTTTTGGTGGGGTAGGTGGCCTGTTTGCCCAAGGTTTTTTTCGACCTTTGCCCAGGGTTGTCGAGTATGCTTTTCACGTGAGTTGGGTTGCGCAGGGGCCTTCAAGGGGAGATGTTGGTTCCCCTTTGCTTCCCGTTGTTTTTTCCCAGCCTTCCGGGGGTGTGCATCTCGTTGGCGACGCCTTGGCTGCCCACATTCACCCCCCCCCCCCCCCCCCCCTGTGTCCTTCTCCAAGCCTAGGGGGGCGCCCCTTGATTTTTCTGACCGGCGGCGTGGGGACTTTGGGCGGTGGCCGTTGGGTGTGGTTGGGCGCTGGTGGGGATTCGGCGGTGGCTCCTCTGGGTGCGGGTGGGGAGTTAGGTGCTTCAGTGACAGCGCGGTCCGGTCTGAGTGGCCGTAGGCGTAAGGCTCCTACTACCGCATGTCTTCCTATGCCAAATACAGAGTGGTTTGCTGGCTGCCCCAACGGCGGTTTCTGGGGAGGGGAGAGCGGAAGGGGTTTCTGGAGCGGGTTCCTCTTTTCAGCGGCAGGGTGCAGTGCGCATTGATGGTATCCAATGGGAGTCTTATGATGGAGGTGTGGGAGATGGGAGATTCCTGGTGGAAGTGGAAATTATGTTGAGGATGATGTCTTGCATTTGGATATTGATGATGATGATTGGGAGGAGGGAGAGGTACGTGATGGGGAGGTTGGTAATGTAGCACCGGTTTGGACACGCTTTTTTCCCTTGTACAACACAGTATACTTCCTTTCACATTTTGTTTGCTTTTGATACTTGCACAGGTGCCCCCATTGCCTACGTTACGTTTATGCTGGTGCCTGGTTGTCTAGCTTATATTGCAGTATTATACCTCTACTTGTTCTTGGTTTTCCTTTGTAACCTGCACATTTGTCATTTTTTCCTTCTGGCGCTTTTGCTACCCATGTCTTTTGTTTTCTCACAATTGTCGCTTTTACCTCATGTTACTTAACGTCTGCTTTTGTAATCTGTTCACGTATAATGTTCTCCTCATGTATCAGTCTGTTCTTTTAGGGGAGTGCTCTGGCGCCTTCGGGTGGGGTTTGCGCTTTCTGGAAACGCTTGAATGGCTGACTAACTACATACATATATAACTTTAAGTTTTGCATGAGTTGCAGGGGGGATGCTCAGAGGGAACTTGTGAGGGTGCAAGCTGTAGGGTCGCACAATGAGGAGGCTGGTGCTTATAGTTATCTCTGTATACCTGGGATGGGATACGCATGGGTATACTCTACGTGTTACTTAAGAATTGTAGCGTACAGAGGGCTAATGCATATACTAGTGCTTAGAGTTATCTCTATATACATAGGGAGGGGATACGAATGGATATACTCTAAGCGTCACATCGGCATTGGTTCTGGGTACAATGGCCCCTCCTCGTACCCCTGTTTCTCCGGTGTGTAGTGGGGCTGGCCAGGTTTTCGCTACGTCTCTCCAATTAATTGGCAGGGCTTATGTGTGAACCCCTTTCCCAGCAGGTTCAGCCTGGGGCCCTTGGTTCACTTGTTTCCTCTGTCGGTTTGTTTGGGGCATGGGGGTGTGTTGCCACCGAGCTACGCTCCTTTTCCTTTGGGAAGCAAGGTGGTTGGGCCTGACTCTATGCATGCTGCGGTGTCCTGGTCCGGGAGCCTGCTCCAGGTGGCGATTCATGCGCGGTAGTTTCCACTGCTGTGGGTATGTCAGTACGGTGCAGTCTGGCTTGAGCGGCTACAACTGCAAGGTTACAGCTACAGTGCGTCGGTCCTCGGCTGACAGGACACAGTTACGGGCGGAGCAGGAAACGTTTCAGTCTGGGGTGGAGGGCACTGGAAGGGGATCTAGAGCAGATTTCTCTTCTGGAATGTGAGGCGCAGTGCGCAGCGAAGTTATCCAATGGAATTCTAACGTTGGTGGACTTGGTGATGGCAAGTTGCCTAGGGGCTGTGGGGTTTATGTTGGACATGATGATGACCTTATTTTGGATGTCTCAAATGATAACCGGGAGGGGGTGAATTACGAATTGAGGATGTTGCACATGTTCAAGTCACAAATGAGAGGGGTGGGTTGGGGCAATCTGTTTCTCTCAGTATTTTGCAGGAGTACTGTGCGAACATGCAAAAGTTAAAGTCTCATCGTCAATCAAGTCGTGTCAAGGGGACCCTGAGTGGTTTCAACAGAGAATGTTGCGGTGCCGAAAGGTAAGGAAGGCTGGTGGTCTGTTTGGCAACAAGGGGAGAGTCTCCCAGTTCCGTACTAGATCTATTGGTATTGGGGATAAGGTTGTTGGGGAGCAAGTTGCTCTTCAAATGCTGCTTGTGCGGAAAGCTGATGTGAATTAGAAGTTTGGTGGGGACGATGCCGCCATTTCACGTGAGCGGACAGGAGACTATGTTGTGGGCTGCCCCAACTGCGTTTTTTTGGGGAGGGGAGAGCGGAAGAGGTTTCTGGAGCCGATTCCTCTTTTCAGGAAAAGGGCGCAGTGCGCAGTAATGGTATCCAATGGGAGTATTACGATGGAGGTCAATCCCATGTCGTTAGTTTTTGCAGGAGTCTGGTGCGGACCATGCAAAAGTGAGAGTTCCGTCTTCAAACAAAGCCACGCCAAGGGGATTTTTGCGGTGTCTCGACAAAAGTTGGCGCAGTTGCCTAAAAGTCAAGAAGGTTGCTGGTCTGTGTGGCAACAAGGGGAGAGTCTCCCTGTCAAATGTACTTGTTCTATTGGTTGGGGATGGGGATGTTGGTGAGCAGGTTGCTCTTACCAAGCTGCCTGAGCGGCATGCTGCTGTGAAGTAAGTCAAGGGGATGATACCGCCATTCGAGCAGGGCAGACAGGGGATGATGCTCACACAATGCCTTCAAGTGAAGGGGACCAGTCTGTTCGCAAAAAGTTGCCTTACTCTGGAATTGGTATCCCATTAGGTTCACACTTATCGGAGAAACCTACGTCTGGGATTTGGAGTAACGAGTTTGTTGATTTTTTTTAAGTTACCATCTCTGGCACATTGGAGGGGGTCTCTTTTTATGAGCTGCTGCCGTGGGGAAGCGATCCGGTGGGGGGGTGTTGGTCAAGGTTTTGAAGGGCCTGGGTAGGCTGCAGTCTGTTTCCAGGTGTTTACTCCGGCCGGTCACTTTGGATTGCTCCAACAAATGTTGTTTCAATTAAAGGGTTTGCTGTTATGATGAGTTTGAGTATTTCAAATTTAGGTTGTGTTTTGTGTGGTTGTTTTTTCGGGGGGGCATTTCAGGCCTTTGAAGTTTTGGGCTTGCGCACTAGGGTGGGCATGACCAGTGAGGAAGTGGTTCTTAAACCAAATAGGTTGCGCATCTGTTTGCGCGCTTCCAAAACGGACCAGCTGGGTAGAGGTAAGTGGGTTTTCTTGGTAGGAGTGGTGTTGTGGCTTTTTGCCCGGTGTGTGAGTGGGAGTGTTTTTGAAGTCTTGTGCTTTTTCGTCTGGTGTGATCTTTTGTCACGCTGATGGCAGTTCCGTTACAGTTGTCCGGTTATTGGCTGTGTACGAAAGGTATTGTTAGCTCTGGGATTGGAGCTTTCACAATTTGGTACCCCTTCTTTTTGGATTGGGGCGACCACTGAGGCTGCCCGGCAGGGGTGGGACTGGTCTCAGATCCGGAGAATTGGGAGGTGGAGGTCGGAGTGTTGCGAGCAATATGTGAGAAAGTAGCACATCTGTGCTTCGTTAACATTTCTTTTTCTACTAGGTCCCTGGCTCAGGCTGGCTGGCTTAAACCGAAGGGTTTGGATTATTGGACACTCCTTTGTGTCATGGGCCGCAGTGGCTGCAGAAGGAAAACTTTGTGGGCGATCTTTGGGGCTCAGCAGTTTAACACACTAGGTTGTTTGGCATGGTATTGGAGGAATGCTTTGGGGGGGGGGGGGGTTGCTTCAGTTGCTGGCTACTCTTTGTCTTAAGGGTGGGGGCCCGCCTGACCTGCTAGTCCTTCATCTGGGCGAGAATGACCTGGTCTCTTTATCTGGTTTAACTTTGATTCAGACAATGCAAATGGATCTGGAGGTCCTCAGAGAAGCATGGGCGAGCACCATGGTGATCTGGACAGAATTCCTACCTCTACTTCACTGGACTGGTGCAAGGCAGGGTTCTGCGATGGAGAAAGCACGGAAGAAGGTGAACCGTGCTATGAGACTGTTTTGTAAGGATTTATGTATTTATGCTTTGGCTCACCCTCATTTGCAGGTTTCGGAATGGCACCTATTTCGTGTGGATGGTGTCCACCTTTCTACAATGGGTCAATCCTTTTATCTTATAGAGCTACGTGATTTAATTGCCAAGGTGCTTGATGTTCAATTGTGGTGCTCTCAGCATTCAGTTTAACTCTTTGGGTGGAGCAGGAAAACTCTAAAGGTTTTCCTGGGTGGCGGATTTTTAGTGGGGGGTGGGCAGCCTGGAGCGGGTTGGTCCATCCTCAAAAGGCAGTTGTAGGAAAGGAAGGGGTATACATAAGAGTTAGGGGCTTCTGGTTTGTTTAGGATTAACTTGGTGGGGGGTTTATCAGTTGGTAGGAATGATCTGTTAGGCTGAGAGCTGTTTGAATTAATAATTAATTAAATAAATAAACAAGTTGTTTGATGTGTTCACACCTGTCTTAATAAAGTGGCCTTTCTTGCTGACTAAGAAGTTGTGGACAATGACTTTCTTGCGCGAATATGTATATATATATACAATCTGATACGGCAAAAAAACACCAGCGCGACAGTATCACGGACGGCCACAGCAGGGTTCGCCAACCCCAATATAATCCAAACAAACAGTTGTTTTTCGATATCTTGTAAACAACACGCTGCAGCCCATTCAGTTCCTTTGTGAAATGTATTCAGGCACAATCAGCCGACGCATTTCGCAGCAGCCGCTGCTTGTTCACTGGTACGGGTACTAACACACTCAAAAAAATTATATTGTTTGGTTACATCATGTGATAATTCTCACCAAAATGTGAAGACAGACTTCGTAACATTAAAAACATTCATGACGTGATACAAATTGTTACATTCTTAAAGTCAAACCAAAACATTGTGCCAAAATTAATGAATAAATCTTTAGGCATGAGCCGACATTTATCATTTACTCATTTTAAACGGTGCTCGGCAGTCAAAATTAGACAACAACTGACCAAGTACTAAACACAATAATTATCTAATGAGCATTAAGTCAATGTTTATGCAATTTAGTACAACATTGCAAACAAAATAAATGGGAGAAAAAAATTGTCATTTCTAAATCCCAACAGAAGCCTCGAACACCTGTGTTACATGTAATCAAAAGGGTTTCGTATTCCGTGCTTCTATCACTCGAGCTACGGAAACTATGTGATTAATTATTACAGTTCAGTGAAGGTATATACATAAACTTTTTGCCCCCCGTGGGCTAAGTAGTAATAAACACAATAACGATTTACAGCCTTACAATGATAGGTAACACGACATGCCCCATTGGACTGATAGGTATGTAATGTAGCTTAAAGCTTAAACATAGCTCATTAAAGTCAAGGAAATATTCCATTCATATTTAACTGTTAAGTTCTGCCCAAGTGGGCCAAATTCTCATGTAAAATACAAAATGATAGCACCCCAAGCATTATATATACACAATATCTACATTATGGCCTGATGGATGTAACGTATGATATCTGATAATCATTCTTGATTCCAATCTACGCAGTACTTTTAGCCTATCTCCTCCTCTTTCTCGTCTCGGAATGCAATCCAATACGACAAAAGACAGGAGACTTGTATTTTGTCTGTGTACATTAAAGAAGTGACGTGCGATTGGATATTGCTTGTCATGGTGGGTTATTGCCCTCAGGTGTTCCTGCACTCTTTTTTTAGCTTTATGTATTGTGCTCCCTATGTAATACTTATTACATGGGCACCTACCGCACACTCAGTTTCACAGGACAAATGTTTTTTAATCCTGAACGTGCTACAGTCATCTGACAGTTTAACTGTCTTACAACTGGAGCTGTACTTACAGGCATTGCACCTGCCACATACATAGAACCCCTGTACAGCTCCAGTTGATTTTTTGTTGATTTTGGGTAGCAAAGCAGGGGACATCATATCTTTCAGAGACTGTGCCTTTCTGTAGGTGATCTGTGGGGAGCTACTGATACATTTTTCTAAGTCTGAATCCGTTTGCAATATACCCCAATGTTTTTCTAAACCTTTCCTTTGACCCAACCATTTGTTGCTGTAGGTGGTGATGAACCTTACTGTATCTGATTCAACTCTTTCCATAGGTGTATTTTTTACTTTTAACAAATCATCTCTGTTCCTCAAGTCCATCCTTTTGCATGCAGTTTTTATGCAAGCCTTATTATAACCTCTTTTATCAAATCGTTTGATCATTACTTTCTTTTCTGATTCATAACTTTCCACCGTACTACAGTTTCTTTTAGCCCTCCAAAATTCCCCATATGGGATACTTTGGACTAAATTCCTGGGGTGGCAACTTCGTGCATGTAGTAAGCTGTTGCCAGCTTTACTTTTGCTTCCGAACATTCTTTTTTTTTTAACCATTTTTATTAGTATTTCATCACCCAGTCCAACCCCCTCCAACCCCCCCTCCCCCCCCCCCCCGGAGAACATGTGCCCCTTTTTGTTACACACAGGTATATGAAGACATTTTTAAGGATAATACAACATTTTGGCCAAATATGTATATAGAAGATACAAAAAGTAAAGGAGAAAAAAAAAGAGAATATCAGTACACAGTGCTTAGTAACGGTTGTTCCCCTTAATTCAGTTGGTACGCTTGTATCCATTCTAGTAGCGGAGCCCAAATTTGCATGTTCTTTCTCCGAATATTATGCCCTTTTTATTCCCATATATGGCAACCTCAAGGCTGCAGGTCGCTAGCAGCCTAGCCCTCCATTGCAGAAAGGATGGTGGTATCGGATCTAGCCAAGCTGATGCGAAACACAGCCGAAAAACGGCCATAGAGACAAAGATCATTCCTTGAATCGGATTGGGGCAGTTAGTGCTAGATGTACCCAACATGACCTCCTCCGCTGTGATGTTGACCCTTTCATGGGCAAGTCCGATAGGACGCCAGACATTTCACCTAGTAGATTGGTTAAAAGATTACATGAGGCAAACATATGTATGAGGTATGCCGCAGGGAGTGCACAGCCTGGGCATGTTGTGCCTTTCCCCGTCCCCCATTTTGAGATTTTATACGGGGTATAGTATAATGAAAGAAAAGTTTTATAAGATTGTGTTTGGAGTTTCATGGACATTAAACAGGTGAGTGAAATTTCGTATGATTTGAGAGAGGCTCGGGAGGGGATGCCAAGTTTAGTCTGCCATGCCAGCACATGTTTGTCCATATCATCTGGTAGTAATACATTCAGCCCTTCATAGATCTCACCAATTCCTCTACACAGATTCTCTATGGCTTGACAAGTTTGGAATTTAATACGGCTGCCCCCTTTCTTTAAAAGGAAATCTCCCACCTGAAGAAATTTGAAAAAATCCTTGTTCGTAATATGGAAATCAGATTTCAGCTCATCATACGATTTGATGCCATTAACAGTAAAAACGCATCCAAGCTGTCTGACCCCTGAGTCAGTCCATCTCCCCCTACAGCCATCATGAAATATCTCTGGTAGATCCGTGTTCTGTGGCACAAGGGTATAGTGGGAATATCGATCTAAGCCTAATAGCTTTTTCACATTTCCACATACTTTGACGACACTGGAGATAGTCTTGAATTTGACTTTTTTTAAATAACCATCATTGACATGTCGCCACAGGCATCCCGCACTCCCATCCCCCAGGATAAGTTCTTGTGGAGTGGGTATATTCATTCTACACAAAATAGCAGTTAAAAGTCTCACGCTGTACCTCAACACTGAAGCCCAATAATAAAGCTTAAAATTAGGTAGGGCCCATCCTCCACGCTCTCTTGGTAAAGTGATCCACCTGAATGTGCTGCGTGGTCTATTATATCCCCAGATAAACCGTGAGAACATGGTGTCTATATTTTTAAATACTTGCGGGGAAAACTCTAAACAGATTGCTCGGAACAAATATAAAAACTTGGGGTAAAAAGAATCTTCACTACGTTAGTTCTGCCACCGATAGTTAAGTGCAGGTTGTTTAGTCGGATCAGTTCTTTCTTAGTGCGCAGTATGAGTGGCTCCACATTATTGTTAACTATGTCATCAACATTAGCACTAATACTGACCCCCAGATATGTCGCCTTATCGATTACTCTCGGATCCCTCATCACAATTCTGCCGTTAAGTACGATCTGGGTCTTGCTAGAATTTAATTTATATCCCGAGACTCCACCGAAGACTTGCGATTCTTTTTCAATCAAGTTTATTGCATTTCTCGGGTCCCCTGTGACGATAGCAATGTCATCGGCATATGCAAGACATTTTGTATCTAGATCATGCACACATATAGGAGGAATTAACACATTATTTTCAAGTTTGTATATGAATGCATCAATATAAATTGCGAACAAGAGGGGGAGCAAGGACACCCCTGTCTCGTCCCCCTGGTGATTTGGAAATTTTCGGACAAAACCCCATTGATCAGTACCCTAGCACTGGGATTTACATAAAGCTGCTGGATTGCTGTTATAAATCTCCCTCCAATGCCACAGCTTGACATGGCGGCCCACAGGAATCCCCAGGAGACCCTATCAAACGCTTTCTCTGCATCAAGTAGTATTAGTGCCATAGGGTCTCCTGTTGTTCCCGTGTACTCAAAGAGAGAGATGACTCTTTGTACATGATCAATCGTGGATCGCCCTGGTACAAATCCATGCTGTCTTGCAGAGACTATTTTATGTATCATGGGGGCAAGTCTTGTTGCTAATAATAATAATAATAATAATAATAAGGGAGTTTTATAAAGCGCGCGGTTACGCTCAACTAGCGTGTCCCTGCGCTAAGACAGAAAACTCATGCAGGCAGGCCGCAGAGTCAGCTAGAGTTACTGTGTGTATAGATGTGTTTTTAGCTTCTTCCTGAAGTTGGCTTCAGACAGTTCTAGGCGAAGATCCAGGGGTAAACCGTTCCAGCCCTTTGCTACCAAGTAGCGAAATGATCTGCCTCCCATGCGAGCCTTTCTTATCCTTGGGACCTTTAACAGGCCACCGTGGGAGGAACGCAGTGCTCGCATAGGTTCATATCTGGAGACCAGACTCTGGAGTGGTGCTGGTGCCCTCCCATTAAGGATACGATGGCAGGTGCAGAGGGCCTTAAACTCTACCCTTCTCTTCACTGGGAGCCAGTGAAGAGTCTGAAGGGCAACTTTGGAGGCTGATCTTTTAGGAAGCTTCAGAATAAGGCGGGCTGCCGCGTTCTGCAGCACCTGGAGACGATTAAGTACCTTACTGGTTGCTCCCAAATACAGTAGGTTGCCATAATCCAGGCGCGATGTGACGAGGGCATGTACCAGCGTCCTGCGGGCAGATATGGGAAGTAGATCTAAGACTTTCCGCAAACTTTTTTAGGACGCTGAAACAGACACCCACCACCCGGCCTATCTGAGGTCCAAAAGACAAATTAGCATTCAGCCAATCTCCAAGATTCTTGGCTTCACGACGGGGTGTAGGAGCCTCGCCCAGGCAAACGGGCCACCACGCTGACGACCACACCGAAGGGCTCCCCCCCCCCCCCCACCACGAGCACCTCGGTCTTATTGCCATTAAGTTTGAGGCAATTGGTGGACATCCAGGTTGCCAACTCCTGCTAGTTAGTTATAGTTAGTAGATAGTTTGGAATATATTTTTGAGTCCCCTTTGATCAAGGTAATCGGTCGATATGACCCCATTTCCTGGGGGTCCTTATTTTTCTTAGGAAAGATGATTATTTTAGCTAATGACCAGGACTTAGGTGGATTCCCTCCCAGAAAAATATATTGAAAAAGTTCTGTCATAATGGTCCTCAGTTGAGGTGCAAATTTAACATAAAACTCAGTGGGGATCCCGTCCATACCTGCAGCTTTCCCATTAGCTAGGGAGTTCATAGATAGTAGAATTTCTTCCCAACAGAGTATGCTCTCTAATAGTAATAGTTCATGATCTTCTGTTCCCAGATGCTCTGTAATGAATGGGTCCAGATACGTTAAGGGGTCTCCACATTCATTATGAACTTCTTGATATCGTTTTTGGTAATACCCCTGAAATGCCTTGCTAATATCTGAGGGATCTGATTTTAAACCATGTTCTAGGTCCTTAATTGCTTTTATTAACGTGATTGATGTCTCTTTCAGAGTTCGAACAGCTAATTGGTGCCCCACCTTCTTACTCAACTCATACGTTTTTTGTCTACGGAAACTGGCTCTGACAATCGCTTTTTCAGTTGATATTTCAGAGATATAATTTATAGCGATTGCTACCCTGCTAACTTCACTATCTGTTGCCCTGCCCTCATGAGCTCGCAAACTAATTGTTGCTGCAGCTGTGCCGGAGGAAAACTATTCCGGTCTCGGTCCATCATTGAGTGGCCGAGTGTTTTGATCGTAAACGAAGTGGGATCGAGCATTTTCTCTCCCGCCTTCTTGGACTAACAAGAAGTAAATGCACGCCGCTAATACACCTAGTATCAAGTGGAGTAATCGTCTAAGCAGATGTTAATCATTTCTACTGGCTCAGGATAAAATACGAGTCCCATAATCGTTGGATTTCCTTTGCTTCACGTGCAAGTACTGTCCCCAGATAAACAGTCCTGATGAGACCCGGTATCTAGAGAGGGTCGAAATGCCGTCGACGAAATAGATTAAAGAGACACACAACAAACAAAATCATCTCATTTTATACAGTGTCCTTTTCCTTTTGTTTCTGTACTGATAACCTCGATTTTGAATATGTCACAACATTTCACTGTATATATGGTTACGGTCACCACACTTGGGGTTATGTGAATGTTTTTTTCAAAAATTGTTTTCAATGTTTATTTAATATTTTTATGTGAAATGTATATAAATTGATGACTTTTGTAGAAATAAAGTGCCTAGTTCAGTGAAATAGGCTATAACCATTGGGATGTTCAGTGAGCTTGTCAGTGTAAAATGTAATGATTGAATCATAGTAATATACAGAAGAGATCACCAGTATATAGTTTTCTATCAGACAGGGCAATCAATCAAATTGCCACAAATCTGTTATCAAAAATTTTAAATGAGTTCCTTGTGAACGTTGTTTCTTTAGTACAACTGTACTTACCCAGTTTGCAAGGACATATGGGTTGCTCTTGTTTGGTTAATAATAATACTTCCCTCATGTACTGCCTTAATCAAATCCTCCTCTGCTCTGCACAAATTTTGTTCTAATACCGTCATTTTCTGTCTTTCTGCTTTATTGTGTTGAAAGGAGAATCTCATAGTTTCTCCCCTAACACATGCCTTCAACGTGTGCCATACCATGTCCATTGATGTAGACCCCATGTTATCCTCCAGAAAAAGCTGGGATACAGGCTCTCATGTGCTGGCAAAACTCATCATTATTCAATAGTGCCCTTTCAAATGTCCATATGCTAACTGTGGGACTATCAGGGCAACAGGTAAGGCTGAGTTTAAATGGATTGTGATCCAAAAGAATTCTTGGTAGCTTTTCCATTCGACAGGCTGACTTCAAAGAGTTGGACATAAACATGTAGTCTAGTCTTACATGCCTAGAGTATGGGTGGGAATAATAGGTACAGCCTGGATCACCGGGATGTTTCTCCGACCAGCTGTCTATTAAGCCATGCAGCCCACACATGTCTTTTAAAGCTTGGAAAAATTTTCGTTTTCTGCCCTGGAATTTAAATTCTGAACCTGAAGACCAATTACCTGACAGGTGGATGTTAAAGTCTCCACATACTATCAAAGGGAGAGGGCAATGTACAAGTTCATTGGAGACACTATTGAATACGTCCGGGTCGTCGCTAATATTGCCATATATAGTGTATATTGTCATCTTATTTCTCCCCTTATTGTAGCAACATTCTGCTATTGCATATCGTCCAAATGTATCCGCTATTGACCGTGAGAACTGCTCCCCCCTCCTTTTGCTAATATGGCCACCCCCCTAGTGCGTGACCCTTGTGTTGTGGCAGAGATAAGTCGGTATCCGAGTGTTATGAGTAAATATTGTTGTGACCCCTCAATGTGTGTCTCCTGTAGACAAATAATATTTGCACCAGACAGTTTAAATCCCTCTGCTACTTTCTGCCGTTTCTTTAGATCATTCAGGCCGCATATATTTAGTGACAGTATATTTAGTCTAGCCATCCTGATCTCTGCCTACCCCCCGGCTGGTTTATGTGCCTTTTTTCCTGCCATTTTCTGTGTGTACCCTATGTCCTCTGTATAAATCCTGATCCCTGTTCTCCCCCACGCCCCAACCCTCCCTCACCCCCCACCTTTCTTGAAGCTGCCAGGCTCAACCTGAGCCTGTGTGATGTCCAACCTCACCCACACCCCACACCACCTCTCTCTCCTCAATTCACCAGTGCTCCCTGTCTAACCTGAATAAATTAATCCTAAGTTATATCACATTATACTTTATACATTATACAATCCACATTGCTAGTAGCCAAGACAAAGCAGTTAAATGGACCACCGCCCCCCAAAAAAAGAAAGGAAAAAAAAAACATTGCATAAAGAGACAATTTACAGAGGCTCAAAATAGTCCAAGCATCTCAGATCACCGATCTGCATTTGCTTACATCATTCTTATACTAGTATCATAACAGTGGTGTTAAGTTCTTATTATTGTGCTTCTATTGTCAATTTATTGATGACTTCCCCCTGCCGCCCCATTTTTTTGCGAAGTAATAGCTTTTAAAGCCTGCTCTGACTGTATTTCAGAGGTAAAAAATATTGTCTTGCCCCGTGAGATAACTTTTAATTTGGCCGGGTTTTGTAGAAAGGCAGTGGCACCAGCGCCAGCTTTACTTTTGCGATGCAAAATTGTATCCAGTCTGCCATTGCATGTTTCAAGCATCACATCTAAAAATTCCATCTTATGTGAACTAATGTGACTTGTGAAAGATAAATTCAAATTGTTTTTATTCAATGTAATTGCAAACTCTTCAGCTTCACTTTTTGTGCCCTCCCAAATGCAAAAAATATCGTCAAAGTATCTTGACCATACCCTAACATTTTTCCGATACATACCAAGCACCTGGACAACCTGCTCCTCCCACCAGCACAGTTCACTAAACTTTTGAAATCCATTTGCAATATTTATTTAATTCACTAGCCCAGTAGTCTGCCAATAGGCCTTTCAGCCAGTACACCCAGAGCTATTCAGGGGTGCATGAAACAACTGTTTCTGTGGTGTCTGTGGAATTTGAACAACATTTAGGGCATGGATCTCATTGGATTGAAATGCAAAATGTTTTTTAAAAAAATATTTTACTTTTTTTCATGTGTGTTAAATAAATTCCTTTGTTGGATAAGTGTGGTTGTTGTGTACCTTGCAAACCTTCTTTAGCCCTGTCGGTTTTCGTTTTTGTCATTGTTGCATTAAAGCTGTGTTGTTTAGCATGCTTCCTTTGTCTGGCCAATGTGTGTGTGCTTGTAATAGTGGGCCATCATTTGCCTTGGCTAACCCTCCTAATGTGGCATGGGGCCATTTTGTAAAGTCTGTGTCCACATTAGACCCGCTTGAGTTCATTGTTTTTGAGGCCTCCTGCTTGTTGTGAGTGACCATGTGGCTGGTGGCCATTTTGTGGTGGTAGTTAGTGTGCTTTTGCATGTATTTCCTTTGTTCCTCCTGGCTTTTTGCTTCTTGTTGTGGTAGTTTGGCCGTGTGGCTGTTGGCCATTTTCTAAAGACAGCCAGTGTGCTTTTGCCATAGGGCTGCATTGTTTGTCTTCCTTTTTATGTTATTGTGGCCAGGCCATGTGACTGGTGGCCATTTTGGAAAGGAAGCCAGTGTGCTTTTGTCATTGGCCTTCATTGTCTATCTTCCCTTTCTTGTTGTGGCCTGGCCATGTGGCTGGTGGCCATTTTGGAAAGGAAGCCAGTGTGCTTTTGTCATTGGCCTTCATTGTCTATCTTCCCTTTCTTATTGTGGCCTGGCGATGTGGCTGTTAGCCATTTTGTGAAGGCAGCCAGTGTGCTTTTGCCATAAACCTGCATTGTCTGTCTTCCCTTTCTTGTTGTTGTGGCCAGGCCATGTGACTGGTGGCCATTTTGGAAAGGAAGCCAGTGTGCTTTTGTCATTGGCCTTCATTGTCTATCTTCCCTTTCTTGTTGTGGCCTGGCCATGTGGCTAGTGGCCATTTTGTGAAGGGACAGCCATCGTGCTTCTGCATTAGGCCTGCAACGCTTCTTTTTGGTGGCCATGCCTTCTTGCTGGTTGTTTTGCATGCAATTTTTTCTTCTTTCATCCAGCAAAAAATGTAGCACAGTTCACTACATTTTGTAATAAATTTGCAATGTCATTCATTTGAAACTAATTATTTCCACTTCCGCAAAACTCTTAAGACCTGGCTTTTTGATCAATAAATACATCTGACTGCCCCACGTTCTTTGCTCCCTGTCCGCCATGGCGCCCGGAAACCCTTTTTGGGTAGCTGAGCGCCTTACAAGTCCAATAAATAAATAAATTGATTCCCTATGAGGCCTAGTCTGCCAATGGGCTATCCAACCATTAGGCCCAGAGCTACTCATGGGTGCACGAATCAACTGTTTCTGTGGTGTCTGTTGAATTGAAACATCATTTAGCGCATGGATGGCGTTGGATTGAAATGCAATGTTGTTTGGGGGTATTTCACTTTTTTTCATGTGTGTTAAATAAATGCCTTTGTATGTGTCTGGTTGTAACTTGCAAACCTTTTTTAGGCCTGTGGATTTTCATTTTTGGCATTGTTGTATTAAAGTTGTGTTGCTTAGCATGCCTCCTTTGTCTGGCCAGTGTGTGAGTGCATTTGTAATGGTGGGCCAGCATGTGCCATGGCTGAGCCTCCCCATGTGGCCAGGAGTCATTTTGTAAAGTCTGTGTACAACTCGATATAGGCCTGTTTGAGTTCATTGTTTTCCAGGCCTCCTGTATGTTGTGACTGAGTGACCATGTGGCTGGTGGCCATTTTGTGCTGGCAGTTTGTGTGTTTTACTGTTTTTGCCATTGGCCTGCATTTCCTTCCTTTGTTCCTCTTGGCTTATTTCATCCATCCATTGTCAGCTGCAGCTCAATGATTGCTGCATCCCACGTGATGCACAATGTCAAACCAGGTCCGTTACATTTGTATTTTTATTGTTCTTCTTTCCTATCATTCCTGGGTATACTGCACAGTACACCAACCTTGAAAGCCCTTGTTTTTGTCTAAGTCTCACAAATGGCTACACTGTATTGTTATGTTTATTTATTAATTGAGGTAAGACATGTAATAATAATAACACTAACAAGTATGACCACACACTAAGTTATATATTATATTTGTTTGTTTGTACTAGTAGTAGTTGAACCACAGCAATGGATGGCACGTTTCACTGATGTTCTTCTTGCTTCTTTGTTTTTAGGTGCACAAAATAGGAGATAATATCACCCATTGTACTGCCAGACAGAATTCCTGCTGCGCACGATGTCATGTAACGTGTGACTACAGACCTTTCTTCAACTTGTGCCACTGCGTGCTGCTTACATCTTCAAGATGGCCCCAAAGAAAGGTACCAGGTCCAGTAACAAAGTTGTCAGTGAGAAGAAGGCACTGCCACTTACCAAGACCGGTATGTCGCCCAAGACCTTTTTTGGGAAACCAAAAATTTCACCTGCAGCAGCAGTGTCCGGGGAGCAAGCTGGGAGCAGCACACCCACATCAATAGACCCGCCAACCAACCTAGGCCCAAGCCTATGTCTGTCGCAGCGGCAGCCAGTCTAATCACGAGTCCAATGCCAACGAGAAATGATGTTGAAATTGACTTAACGTTATCTCAAAGTAGTACCCAATCAATGCAGGAAACTCAGATAAGCGGGCAACAACAGCTGCAACCACCCCCAATAGTAGTAGTTCCTCCCGAAGTAGGGGCAGTTCAAGAGATCGAGCTTCCTGTAGAAGACGAAGAAGAGTAATCCATTCTTTCAGAAGATCCATTGTCTTCCGGATCCCCAGCAAGGAAAAGAAGGGTTAGTCCATCAACTTCTAATGCAAGCCTCCCTTCTGATGATCTAGATGCCACTTGGAAGCTACCTTAGTCTGAGAATGAGACTCACCACGAGACAAGGCTAGGGAAAAGGAAGGTTTCAGAAAGCCATAGAGTTATTGAGGTAGATGTAGAAGAGGGGGATGATGACGGTCCAGTCATCATGGACATCAGTCCGCCCCAGTGGAGACTGACATTGCCTTATCCCATATGGCTGTGATGGGTATGACACGGATACCACCAACAAATATACCACCACCAACACCACCTCCACTTCCATACTTTGCTGGCCTAGAAGTAGGTACTGCATAAGTGTCACACACACCTACCAGCTCATCTGACATTGCAAGTGGCACAATCAGTGCCAGAAAATTGACCTCTCCAGTTTGGGACTTTTTTCGATTAGCAAGAAGGAGGTGAACATTGCTATATGCTCCATTTGTGGACAGGGTGTTAGTCAGGCTAAGCTTGGTACAAACTATGGTACCGGAGGCCAAACAGCCCATCTGAGAAAACACCACTTGATCCAGTGGGAGGAACACCTTTGCGGCCAAGAAACTGGACATGTTGTTGGTGGAAGGGATAAAGAAGAAGATCCGATCACGGTGGAAGGTGAACAAGAGGGAGGGAGACATTTTCTCTGTTACACAAAGCAGCCCTGTCCCCAGCAGTGAAGTGGTACCGCCAACATCATCATCAGCAACATTGAAATGGCACAAGAGTCAGGCTGAGACACCAAGGGGTCCAAGGCAAGAAAGTACCTAAATGAAACAACATGCATAGAGCATAACATCTGGTGTCAAGAAGTCACCTTCATCAGTGGCACCAAAAAAAAAAAAAAGCCAGACTGACATTCTCAGCATGTTTAGGTCGGAGGGGCAGTGCGAACGCAATGAGAAGCTGGCTAAAATGTTAGTGCTAGACCTCCTCCCTTTTTCTTTTGTGGAAGGGGTGGGTTTTCATGAATGTGTGGCAGCCATCCGCCCCAAATGGAATGTTCCCAGCCGGTACTATTTCGTCAGAGTTGCTGTTTCAGCACTAAATCACAACGTGCTAGAATTGCTTGGACAAGCTTTCACACTAGCCACCTGAAACAGATACGTGGACCAGTTGCCAAGCCACTGATTACATGGACATCACTGCACACTGGATCTCTTTTGTGGGGGGAATAGAAAAGATATTTGCAGGTGTTGACACTGCTGAGATTAATAATGCCGCTCGGAAACATGCAACTGTAGCCATGTTAATCATGGAGAAATCTCATACTGCTGCAAACATTTTGGAAGACTTTGACAGCAAGGTCTTTAAATGGCTGCGACCAAGAGGGCTCAACATTGGGGCTGTTGCCACGACCAATGGCAGTAATATAGTTAAGCAAACACAAGGAGATGATGGACAGAGTGCTGAAACTTTTCAAGCACTCACTCCCAGTCACAGATATGGGTTGAATCCATCATCATTCTTTAGCTCACTTTGCCACCCCAGTTCTGACACAACTATATGAAAATCAGTCTTGACCCTGTGTCTCATGGGAACAGTCCAGCCCGAACTGCCAGTCCATGGACCATAAAAAGCATCCTGGGACCGGTTTCAGGCTAACAGCCCTCTTCAGCCAGGCTAGCTTGAATCCTGTGGCAAAGTGAGCAAGGGGCCTACGTCTGGGCCTACCCTGCCAACTTAGGGCAAACAACGCAAACACAAGGAGCTGATGGACAGAGTGTGAAACTTTTCAAACACTTACCACCAGTCACAGATCTGGGTTGAATCCATCATTCTTTAGCTCACTTTGCCACCCCAGTTCAGACACAACTATATGCAAATCAGTCTTGACCCTGTGCCTCATGGGAACAATCCAGCCCGAACTGCATGCCATGTCTTCCCTGGGCCGGAAACAAGCATCCTGGGACCGGTTTCTGGCTAACAGCCCTCTTCAGCCAGGCTAGCTTGAATCCAGGGGCAACCTGAGCAAGGGGCCCATGTCTGGGCATACCCTGCCAATTTAGGGCGAACAAAGGAAACACAAAGAGCTATAGTTAAAGCCATGGCCAATGGAGGCCATTTCAGGGTCCTGTGTTTGGTGCACTGTATTAACATCATTGTTCAAGAATTTCGGAAAAAAGAAGACCCAATCAGCAACTTACTGATCAGCTGCAGAAGAATCTGCACACATTTCAGCCATTCTTTAAAGTCCGGAAGCAGCTGAAGATCATTCAAAGTGATAATAGAATGCCAGTTAAAGCACTCATGCAGGATTGCCAACACATTGGAACTCAACTTAGTACATGCGTGAACATCTGCATGAGCAGTACAGACCAATCAATGAATATATCACACCAAGAGGGGATGCTAGTGTGAAAGGCATGATCATTGAGATGGACCAATGGGGCCTAGTTAAATGTCTGACAGAGATGCTACTTCCTTTTGAGGTTTTCACACATGAAGTCAGCAAGGGGGGCTCTACTATGGGCCAAGCTATCCCATTGTTGCACATGCTACTACAACAGCTGAAGGGGGAGTCTGCAATGTATGTAGGTGTGGAGGAAGAAAAAGAAGCACACAAAGGTGCAAAGAGGCATTGTCTCATCCAACCATTCATTACATTTGTGCCACAATTCTTGATCCATGGTACAAACCATTACTGCACACTTTCTTTCCTTTTTCGGTCCGGGATGTTGCCAGCTACAAAACTTGGATAGCTGTGCAAGCCAATCTACTAGAAAAAGAACGGCCGGGAATTGGAGGCCCGTTCCTACAGGGCACAACAAGTACTGCAGGTCACCCTTCAAGTTCAACTTCAGAGCCTGAGGGCAGTGCATTGGCTCACAGCAGCCAAAACCACCAATAACAGGATCAGGAGCATCAGCCTCAAAATCGGCACAGGAATGGTTTCAACAGGCAGGGCTTAAGTCCAGTGCTGAGGCAAAGGCAAAAGAGGTCGAGCAAAGCGGAGCACCCATACGCATTGAGCGGATGGTCCAGGCCTATCTGGATGACCCAACTGAGATCTGCTTTGATCAAAACACATTGCTGCATTGGCATTGGAAAAGGCGCCAGTAGCCAGTGCTCAGCAGTCTGGTGCTAAACTATCTGGCTTGCCCTGTCGCAAGTGTGTTTTCAGTGCAGCTGGTGCTGTCTGACAGTGAGAAGGACCAGTCTCTTGCCCCAAAATGTCGAGAGGTTCACCATGATCAAAATGAATCTGCACTTTATATCACTGGAATACACCATACCTGAAGTAGCACAGCAAGAAGATGATGACGGCGACTCAGGTAATGGAAGTAGTGTGTTAGGTGACCTACTTCTGGGTGAACCACCAGAGTTTGAGGATGAGCTTTACTTCCCTAACAACTAGACTTTTGAGTTACTTTCTTTCTTCCTTTGACGCCCCCAAAAAAGCACCCAAAAAAGATATAGCTAAGGAATATTATTTACTTTATTTGTGTGTTTCACTGTCTTTCTGGTTCAAATCTCACAAATCCATCAGAGTCTGTACTCACTCCAGATACTACAGAGTTGGACACAATGACCATACCTGTCCTGTACCAAGCAAACCTTCTGGGCCCTACCGATGCTCAAGAGGGGTCCACCTCTTGAGAGCCCCAAGTCTGGAGATATATATTATGCAGGCTTTAGGATGGTCAAGCGGGAGAAGGAAAGGATGGTGACAGCAGGGAGGGAGACCTGTTAAAATAGAAAGAGAACCTTGTAATGCACTCCTCTAAAACCATAAGATAACTACTCTTCAAAAAACATAGAGGAAAACAATGCTCAATTAACTACCTGCAAAGGAGAAAGACATAACCCCCTGACAGGGGAGGAGAGCAGGTGATCATGAATCCTCAATACTAATACACTTTAAAGGAGAGAACAGGGAGAACGTAAGTATCTCCAATTCTATACCTACATAATCTACCTAGGAAAAACAATACCTATCAACCTAACCTCTGTATCGGGTTGAGATCCCCAAAGATGATGTACCCGCAACTGAAACGGCAGTCCCCTACTACTGACCACCCCCTGTCAAGTTAAACATAAATAGTTGCCAATATGCTGATTATCAAAGTTTTGAAAAGATCCATAGATGAGCATGCATCAATATGTTATCAATGTTACTGCAAAGGATGTGTTCTTTCAATAGTAAATCACAAATGAATCAACATGGATTATAGATGGAGCAGGTCCTTTCCAACCGGAATCTGCTCAGGCACAATAAGAAAGAAATCTCTCATATGGTGCTAAAAATGTATATAGAGAGTTTACTTCACTTTCCGAATTTCCTGTTACCACACTGTTAACCTGTAAATCCTCTTCCCTGCATGAGCCAAGGAAACAGGCTCGCCAAGATCAGGAATAATTCTGTTGTTACTCTCAATACTGAATTGTACGCACAGCATAAGAGCAATTGCTGCCCAGCCTCTTGCTCCCTCGCATCAGCACAAGGAAAATACATAGGGAGACCTTCTGGTATATTTCATGAAGTGGCCTAAAAGGTAAACATGTCTGTGTAGTGGTGGAGGCGAGTGTGGTCGTGTGACTGACAGCAGTGCATTAATTTTGTTACTTAATTTGGAACATGCTATGTTGCTGTCTGTGTATGTGTGCTCAATGCTATCTGTCTCAAATTCTAAGCTAAGTGGAGGTTGGGTGGGGGGGCCTGTTGGAGGTAACTGCTGAAACAGGCATGATTTAGCCATGCTGCCTCTGAAAGTCTTCTTACTGCACTCCTTTAATTTATGCAGTTTAACTTTTCTCCTTGATTTTTCAATATCCTTTTTGTTTTTCTATCTATAGGCCGGCCTTTACCTTGCGCTATACTGGGAACAAAAAAACTAACACTTACCTTACCAACCGCATGCGCCAGGCAGGCACCCAAGATTGACGGACAGTCCAAGGAAGGACCAAGAGGAATGCGGAGATGCAACTCCCATTTTGGCAATAATTATAGAACCATTTCATTTGATTTATTTTTTCTCTTCATTCATTATGACTGTGTGTGTTGTTTGTTTTCTTATATATTTGACTCCTACATATATTCCTTAATTTTCTTTGCTATCTTTCAAAGGAAGGCCGGTACAACAACAGAACATAAAATGTATGTAACTTGGGTCTCTCTGGGGGAAGACAAGCAAGACAATTGCATATTAATTAATTATGTACTGCCCTGAAATAGTACTACATTCATCAAGTCCTTGTCATGCATGCATTTCCTTTTTCTCCCTTAACAGATTTATGATGGTCGGCTCCCAAGATTGTGTGTTGTGTGTGTTGTCCATGTGTAGTATTTGTCTTTGTCAAACCTTTCCCTCAAATCCACCTTCTCAACCATTCGTCAAACCCTATCCCTCTTCCCCCGGGCTGTGTGGTTTATATAGAGGTGTGACTAAATTAAATTTATACCAATTATTGATGGCACACTTGCTGGGGCGGATGTGTTGAAAGCAACTCTAACTCAAGGCAGGGCGAGGATATTCTTCTGCTGTAAGTATATATACTATAGCCCACACTGGCAATATTAGATTGCCCACCCATGGACAGTATTAGATAATCAAATTGTTTATCCAGAGGAAAATAATCCATCATAATATAATTGGTTGCCAGCATCGAGTCATCAATCATACTAGTTCCAGCACTAAAGGTTACAAAGCCGCTTCTCCGCTTCATTGCTTGAGTCGACTTCAGTTTGTAACTTGTACTAGGACAGGCATTCTGGTTTATTTTACTTTAGCATTGCTTATTATCATCATGGTTTCTTGTTTGGCAGTTCTCTTGTGTACTGTACTTCTACTACTTGTTCACTAGTCTCCCTCAGGTGACTGACTGTCTCATTTTCTTTTTTTGCAAATGCTACTGTCAGTGTCTACTACTCCTACGTCACCTTCGGAAACCAACTCATCACCATGCCGCCTAAGTATAAACATCAATCACAGGTAAGAGAAGAAGTGTGGGGGAGGCATAATGTATTATAATGTATTGTATATAATGTATTATAATTAATTAAAACACCCACACCCTTTCCGAGTCCATAGGGGTTTTAGTTGCAGATGCATAGACTGGGAGGAGAGACTGACAGTACTAGAAGGACAAGTGAGGGTACCGCATCTATCTGTTGGCGTGTTACACTATCGTAGATTTCAATCAAATACTGGCTGCTGCCCTGCAGTAAGGGAAATTGTGTGAAGTAAAAGAGTAACCCCCCACAAGAGATTTACATCATATGTAAACTATAAATAATATATTCCCCTAACAAACTAACTAGACCCGATCAATGTCCATCATTAAGAGTCCAATGTCCATAAATTAAAATGTCCATAAAAAACCCCAGGTTTTCCCCAGCGCCCAATTTACACCCACCAATAAAAAGATTAAAAAGGGGGCAACGCAACGGAGGTCTAGCGGCGGGCTCGTCGGTTCTTCCGCTCCAGGGTGTTTATCCGCTCCTCTAGGTGTGCCATTCAGAAGAGCACACGGCGCTGAAATGTCTTGCAGTTGCATGAACAGGGGTGGGCAGCAGTGTTTAAAGAAGTGTGGCAGGTGGGTGCCAGACACAGCGCTGTACGACTTGAGGCACTAAGGGGGGCCTGGCTGGGGCCTGCGGCATTGGAGGAGGCTGCAGCTGCTGCCTCCTCCTGCTCCACCAGAACCAGCAGCTACCGATATTCATCACGGATGGACTCCAGCTTCCATTCCTTCCGTTGCCGGGCCGTGGCTACTAACGCCTTCCTGTTGTGTGGTTGTTTCGGTTGGGTAGGAGTAGCTATGTCAAGAAAGAAAGAAGACCAATACTCTTAGCAAAACAGTAACACAAAATTAGTTTTACACATGAAATTATAGTGGCAAAGTAGCACTAGCAAGCACAGTACATAACATTTGTGGTATTCCCCCACTTCCTCGGCTTCTTCTCTCTCTTGTTCAGCTAAATTAACCTTGTAGGCATTCCAGCTCAGTCAGCTTGCACCCTAGACAGACATACGTGTGTCACAGTTGCAGACTCATGTTACTTTACTACTGTCTGCAGGTGGGGCAGCTGTAGTCTACAATGACACAATTATCAATTTTTCTGTTATGGCCATACTCTTTTAAATCAATGGCAACTGCTCAATTTCACTTTCGCCCAGACTACTACAACAAGCAGATGATATCTGATATGAAAGATTATATGGGACAAAGTGAGATACTATTATTGTTTGATTGTGTAACCATGCAGCCGCTAGGCCACTCATGGCTGACACGGTCGAAATGCCATAGGTAGGGAGTGGGCCTCGGAGTCGGAGGGAGGCGATTGAAAATAGGTGGGTGTGGGTACATACATATACCATATATATGTTGTGCTTGCAAACTACTATGAGTCAAGAGAGTATTCTGAAATTCAACCTTGAATCAGAAACCTTAAAAAAAACTCCTTGTTTCTTCCGAGCTATTTTTCCATTTATCATTGCATTGCCCTGCTAGCATTCTTTTTTTATTGTGATCTTATTCTTTGCATCTTTTTCCTTTTACATTCTCTTCATCCAGTGACAGTCTGCACCTATGCTATGATTGAATACCATCTATGCATCCTTCCATTCAAAGTAAACATGTCTAAAATTCTTCTTAATCTCTCAACAAACCTTTCACCAACAATATACATTTCTAATTGTTTAAACCCCCACCCATGCATCCTTGCTTGCTTTTGAGTTTGACCCATTAAACCCCCCAGGAAGATTCCTATCGCTCATACAGTTTCACTCACCCAGGCAGGCATCCTTTCTTTCTCCTTTCACCCATGCTTCAACCACCCCTGCATCCTATCAGCCACCTTTGAAGATTACATTTCTGCCACCATTGATTTTAAACTGTATTGTATTTTTAATGTTTTGTGTATATGGAGATTAAGTATGGGCGAATTTTGCGAATCCGCGATTCGCGAATTTGCGTATTCATGAATTCGCAATCTGCAAAATTCGCGAACTTTCGCGAATGTGCAGATTTTTTTTTTGTGTTCGCAAGGGTTTCTGCCAGTTTGCAAGGGTTTTTTACCAGTTCGCCAACGTGAACTTACTTATCGGATCGCAACGGTCGCGACCATGTTGTTTCTACGTCTGGTTCATCACAGCACCCTCTGTTTCACCACTGCCACCCTTTGGTTTACCATGCCACCCTCTGGTACATCACTGCCACCTTCTGGTTCATCACTGTAGATTATGGGGGAAAAGTACACCTGCCCTGCCTCAACTGACATGAATTAATTTGGGGCTGATTAATGTGTCACTGAATTTGAGCTGGCACCTGCTTCCTTAGCTGTAAGTGCTTCCTGATTAATGATGAGCTTGAACTTTTGCACCTGCCAAGTGCTTTCAGTTTTGCTAAATTCGTTAGCACACCTGCCCTGCCTCAACTGACATGAATGAATTAGGGGCTGATTAATGTGTCACTGAATTTGAACTTCCAGTCTGGCACCTGCTTCCTTATCTGTAATTGCTTTCTGTTGCAGTGTAATTTTTTTAACAGGACCTTTGTGGCATACTTGTAGCTATTCTCTGAGCCTGCTGTGAAGGTCAGAGCAGGGTCATAGAATAGTTACAAGTAGGCAACTGAACCATGGAGGGGCCCCTCAGGAAGCTCTACAGGGAATGGTTACTAATGATGAGCTTGAACTTTTGCACCTGCTGAGTGCTTTCAGTTTTGGAAAAATCGTTTGTCTGCAATTTCGCGGGATTCGCGGGGCTCAAATTTGCGCGAGATAAATTCGTCAGCCGCGAATTTCATTCGAATATGCGATTTGTTTTTTTGCGGCGTGTTAGTTTGCGTGTTTTATTGCGTTTTCGCGAGCCGCTTGTAGCGCAACGACGCGAAGTTACCCTAGCGGTCGTACATGGGCGCGGCCATCTTGTTTGCTTGACATATTTCCGTTTCCGGGCGCTATGTGTAATCTCGCGAAGTGTGCGGCTCGCTAGTACAAGTTCACGTTTGATCGCGGGGGAAATCTCACGCAAACTTACCCACGCGGTCGTGAACGAGCACGGCCATCTTGATTCTCATTCATTGCTATGGTTCTGGGCATGCTTTCTGTATCCTCTCTCAATCTCTGCCATCCTTTGCTTGTTTGAAGTTTTTTTAAATCTATTTTACATATTATCTATCCCTCTATTTTTCTAGCTCTATATTTTTGTGTTTTCTGCTACTTTTGGTTAATTTTAAACTACTTTTTTAAACTCTTTTCTTTTCTTCTTCCCTATTCTATTTCTTATTTATTATTTACCTTCCTTTCTGCCCAGACCATGGTAAAGGGAGCCAGGAAGCAGCCCGAGAAGGGGAAGGGTCCCGCACCCCGTGCCCGGCTCCCGTGCGGGCGTTTGAGTGGGGAGCTAGTGATGCCACGGGAGATCTTTAACGCGGAGGAAGTGGCCGCACTAGTGTTCTATGTACAGCGCCGCCTCCCCAGGACCATCACGGCAGACGGCAAGATCGCAAGCGGCTACGGGCACCGGGAGCACCGGAAGCGGTGGGAGAAGGTGTGCCGGGCCATGTATGAACACTCTCGGGTCCAGTGCACCTACAACCAGGCCACCCACCGCTGGACGGATCTCCTGGACCGGGAACGCGACCTGCTCGGCGTCGAGATCCCCGGGCTTGGTGAGTAGTAGTAGCTATTTAATCACTACTCTGTTTTCTCCTGCTCTGTGTGTTATTATATTGCAAATTTTTGTTTTTTACCAAGAGCAATAATGCTGCCGATTACATTGTAGGTAAATTATATTTCAAAATCTTCTGTGCATTTCAGGTGCGCTGCTCTCCTTCTCAGTAGCGTTGCTACTATGCTTATTTGTTTTCGATTTATTATGTATGAGTGTAGTTTACAGAACTCCGTAATGCTAGACACTAAGGGGCAGATTTGCAATTACCGGCGCATCCCTGCAAAGTAGCAGGGATGCGCCAGTAATTGTGCGCCACGCCACCACCACCCAGGGTGCGCCATATTTACAATGCAGTGCTACAAGGGATTTGTTTCTATAATGTTAAAACTCAGTTGGGAGTCGTATCAATAGTATCAACCTCCTGTGTAACAAGTATCACATATTTACTGCAATAGAGACCAATCTTATGGAAGGCAAAGGAGACACGGAGAGGTGAAATCTGTTCTTCACAAAGTTTTATATTGATTCAGTAAAGTGAATTTCGAGTCAAAATATGGGGAGACATACATAAAAAGCAAGAAAGAAGTGAAAAGGGGTATATATCACTTCACCACATCAATTCACAACTTGAACATCAACTCCAATCAAATTATAACAACAACCAAAAGAAATCAATTAGTAATGGTTGTATGCTTGTGCCCAAGCAACAGTAAAGGAGATGATGTAGTTCATTTGCAGGTAAAAAAAACCCCTGACTGTTCGCGACGTGACCCGAAGATACTCTGCCATCGGTTCTGAATTTCAAATTTCAACTAATTGGCCTTATATCTCAGTTGTATGAATTTACAAGATCACTGATACCACACACGCTTCGAATGAGAATCGTTTTTAACATACTGAATTCCACAAGAAAACAGTATTACTGGAATTTTCAGGGGTTTTTTTTACCTGCAAATGAACTTCATGGTCCTGATGATGGTCTTGACGACGGCAGCAATATAAGACCGAAACGTCGACAGCTACATCATCTCCTTTACTGTTGCTTGGGCACAAGCATACAACCATTACTAATTGATTTCTTTTGGTGGTTGTTATAATTTGATTGGAGTTGATGTTCAAGTTGTGAATTGATGTGGTGAAGTGATATATACCCCTTTTCACTTCTTTCTTGCTTTTTATGTATGTCTCCCCATATTTTGACTCGAAATTCACTTTACTGAATCAATATAAAACTTTGTGAAGAACAGATTTCACCTCTCCGTGTCTCCTTTGCCTTCCATAAGATTGGTCTCTATTGCAGTAAATATGTGATACTTGTTACACAGGAGGTTGATACTATTGATACGACTCCCAACTGAGTTTTAACATTATAGAAACAAATCCCTTGTAGCACTCCTTTGACTTGAAATAACCATTGCCCAAGCCTACAAGGGTTTATTGGGTTTCCCCTGTTACGTTTATATTTACAATGCGGCGCACCATGGGCCCAAAACGTTACCGAAGCGTTACGCATCTGTGCCGTAAAGGCGGCAGATTGCTGGAGTTGCATCGCAATGATGGCGCAGCTCCAGCAATGCTCTGGGGTGCCCTATCTCCCCAATGCTGCGTCAAGCCATACGTCTGCTTCAAGCAGGCGCAGGGTTTGAGTGACGCATCATTGTCTTAAAAGTGACTGATTTTAATCTTGTAGATTTCCCTCAGCCACTTTTAGGATGCGTTCCTGCGCAGGAACGCCCTCCCTTGCGCCGGAACGCCCCCTGATGGCGCAGGGCTTTACAACGTGATGCATCTCCCATATGCGTCACGTTGTTAATATATGCCGCACCGTGGCGCCTCTTTTGTTCTGCCGCTGCGTCACAAAAGTCAAGCAACAACGGAGCAAAAGTGCCGCAAGGGGCTTGTAAAAGTGTCCCTACAGACTCAAGTCCAGTCCTTCCTTTGTACACCTGGCAATATGAAGAAATAGTGGTGGTGGATTGATAGTTTGAGTATTTTAATGACTGGTCAATGTAGTAGGAAACTTTTTAGTGTTGTCACTGATCTGCAATCACAATGGAGTTTGTCTGTCACTTCGCGTGCTATGGACTGCTGCCTGCCAGTCCTAGGCGAACCTTTTTAGTAGGTTGTTTAGTGAGTTACATAACTTTCCAAGTCGACGGTCCGCAAATCAAGCAATACTAATATCGTAATAGACCACATGAGATAGGTCAATATATCCTGTGGAATAGTTGTCTATTTGCTATTTCGCCAAAATACTTTGTTATTGTTCTTTTGAAATGTTTGATTTGGTTGACAACAATCATCCATGTTTTCGGGTCTTTCTTTCATGTTGTACATCAGCTCCCCCCAGGGGCCAGAGGACAGAGGAGGAGGTGGTGTCGGCTGCTGCTGCTGTGGAAGGCCAGGATCGGTCAGGCGAGGGCTCCTTTGCTGGCCCCGGTAAGTTTTCATTTTAATATAGAGTACCTATTTTTTTCCTAGCGTTCCTTATTCGATTTTTTCTAAATCGTCTTTGATCTTCTTGTAGACTGTATCTAAATTCTTATCCTGCCTCTACTATGACTCCCTGTGGTATTACTAGATTATTCTTATTAGTCTGTCTGTGTAGCTAACTAAGATTGCACATTTTGCAAAATGTGTTAAACGAAACACCCATTCTAGTCAGCAATAGCTCTATTCACAGAGTGCAGTCCTCTGGGATTGTCCATAATGTCTTTTCAAGTCTTCTAAATGCTTATGCTTTGACAATTCCCAACAATAAAATGTGAATGACCACCAAGAAAGAATAAGATACTACTTTACTTTTGGTTTGGATAGGAGGACAATCCATACTACTACTGTTGCTGGGACAAATCTGCACAAACAGAACTATGGACACTAAATAGTGCATTGTTTATCAATTATAATAGGCGCAGGTAGACTTTCCACATACCTCAGTGATATCAGACTTTGAAGAACCCCCAATCTCCTTACTGACTAGATAGTGTGGCAGTCATTTAGCTCCTGAATTCATCGATGATTGATCCCCAATGATGATTTTCCAACGCAGGACAAGAGTACAGAGTCCAGAAGTGTCAGAGGCATGGACTCATGCTTGCAAATTGCAAAACCTTTTGCTCAGTCACTCTTGACCAAAAACCACATAGTTTTAAAGCTTTATTAAAAGTAAAAACATTTATTAAAATCAAGCTTCTCATAAAACATAAACGGTTTATTAAAAATGGAAAAGTGCTTGGAAAAGTGCTTAGTGATTTATTTCACACATTTATTGTGGGCGAGCCGAGCCCTCACCTGGTTTGAACTTTAATTTTTCTTTTTGGTGCTGAATCGTTGGTCACTCCGTCCTAGTGATGATGATGATCTGATCTTGCTCTTGTTCTCAGAAGTGAAGCTTCTGTCTGTTATGAAAAAAATGGTGTGTGTTAAAGGGCAAGCATTCATCAGTTAAACTAAAAAGTGCAGCAACACCCTTCCCTGGAAAAAGGGACATTTTTACTTTAGAGTAGACAGTCACAAATTATTAGATTGGTTTCTGTATTCACATTTCTTCATTCCTAGACAAAATACTAGTGAGTGGTGTATGTCTATGACATCTAACATTCTTAAATGTACTTTGTAGGTGGAACATCTGGTGCTGGGGCCAGCGCGGAGGTGGAGGAGGACCCTTCTGGGGAGGAGGCGGTGCAAGTGCCGGAGGAAACTGCTGTGAGGGTTGCCACGGTAGTGGCGGGCAGTGGTAAGCTGTTATATTCCTTACTTATTGAGATTGCAGACTGCAGAGTGTGCTTTCTGCACGGGTGTAGTATATATGTTCTACAGTTAAGTTACTATACTGTTAAGAAGACTTTCAAATTTAGAACAAAGTTTTTATCAACCAGGTAGTAGCCTCCTCTACATTTACTTCAACTCAGGAGTGATTTTTTTTTCGAGAATCCAAATCAGATCTGAGATGAACTTGATGGATGGGATGAACGAAAAGCGAAAGAAGGGTGTAAGTAAGTGTGGAAGGATGAGCAAGTTAAAAGTAATGATGACTGACAAAGAAGAATGATACGTGTTTAGTTGGTGCCCGAGGTGGCTGGGAAGGAATATGATGCATGGCTGGGTGAAGGATGAAGCAAGGATGGGTGGAAGGAGAACAGCCTGGGTGGGTGAAACAGAAACTGTATGTGTGCGCAATATATCCTTTGGTTGAAATTGAAGTCAAGCACGGATGTATGGCTTGCGGTTTCCCAAATAAAATGAAAAGGTTGTTTTCCTGTGTGAAAACGTAAGGTTTGTCCAGATGAGAGACATGAAGAAGAATGATTGACATATAGTTTGAATGGATGGATGCCTGGATCATGGTACTATCTGACTCTTAGATAGCATATGTGTATCTAGAGAGAGTAGGCGGTCAATGGATGAACTAAGTGTTACTTTGAAGAGCATGTAACACCGCACCCGCACGTCCGTCCCAGCGTAGGAAAGGCAAGGAAAAGAGGTTTTAATTTTGTCCGAATACTCCCATGAATAGTAGCAATAGTTTGTATTGCAAGCACAGCATATATCCGGCTATTACGATGGCCATTCACTACCTCTGTTAATAAGTTTTGTAGAACTCGGTCATTCCTGTGTGGATGTATCACTGTTCACTCAATAAAAAGCAAAGCACCTTTAGTCATCCCATATGTAAGCAAATACATGCCATGTGCAGTGATGGATAATCAGATTATTTATCTTCTTAATTTTCCTTTTCTAGTATTCATTGGCACTGTAGGGTGAAAGTTAAATTAATTAAGCAGTAGCCATTGTAACAGAGTATTCTCAGTGCCACCCGTAATACAAAAGTTAGAGCATCACCACCTTCATGTACTGGACTGGCACAGTAGCGCAAGTCTGTCTCACTCATCATGGCGGGTGTCTGTTTTTCTCGGGTGCAAGTTGACTGCGCTGGCATTATGCCGGCTTGCAGAAGTTAACGTACCAATTTTGGTAAACAAGAGAGAAGAATAAGAATAAGACTGGTGTACTGTCATAGTCGACTCTAATGGAGTGAGTCCATAGTGCTCGTAGAATTGATTCCTTAAACTCCCACTAATGTTAGAGCAAGGATGAAGAAGTGGGAGGTTAGATAGATACTGGCCACAATAGTTATGTACTGCGCTTGCAAGTTGCTAGTTCTACTGTGTCACAACTTTCTGCTGAATCATTTTGTGTTAATCTTAAAGAGCATTGGTTACAGTCTGTCTTTTTTTCTTCATATAGATGCTCCTTCCAAACCAACACGGAAGGAGCTGGCTAAAAGGGCCCGGTAACGGAGGCTGGAGGCGACTGTCACCGAATATCGGCGGCTGGTGGCCCAGGAGGAGGGGGAAACGCAGTCAAGCACAACATCGACCGGGACAGCTGCATCCTCCTCCGCGCTCCCTGGGTCAGCCAGTCAGCGCAGCAGGTCTCCAGTGGTACGGAGCCGGGGTACCGCAGCCACCCGCCACCGCCGAGCAGCAAACAAATCAGCTGCCCCCCACAGCAGTACCAAAAAAAGGTTGCACCGCCTTTCACTCAGGGTGTCCTACTTCGAGCAGGAGCTGTAGAACACCAAAACCCTGCTCGAGACCCTCTGCAAGGAGCATGCCGACTTGGCCCAAATAGTGAACAGCAGCCAGCAGTAGGAGGAGACTGTCCCTTGCCCCTTTTTTAAAGACTTCTGGGGGTGGGAGTTGGGTTTTTTGGACTTTTCATGGACATTCGTTGGGGTTAGGGAGGGGGGGTGGTTGGGTCTTGCGGGAGAATGTTTATGTTAGGGATATAAATATACTTTAAACTTTATCCTAGCATACGTGTTTTTTACTGCTTTTGAGGCTGGTGGGTGGGGGTTTAACAGTAAGTTTGTTTTCCTGAAACTTAAGTCTGTGTCATTTTCTTCCTTTAAGTGTAAATGGCTAAATGTTTTCAACACTAAGTGCCTCTCACAGAGTAAGTTAATTCAATAGTCCTAGGACTTTACTAGTACTACCGTCAGTCTCTCGTCTCTCCTAATACCCCATTATACTACCTCCCCCCAAACACTTATCTTACCTGTAATTTGTGTTTGGAAATAGGGCTAGCACAGGGCTGGCTGCACGGGAAATGGCGATTAAGGTTGGCAATACTTGGCGGATGAAATGTCATCATTGCGGTGGTACTAGTGGTGTTACACAGTGGCAGTTGCAGCATATGAAAAAAAGGAAAATGAAACCTTGTTTGTCCTTACCGTAGCATTAGAACGGTACGATAGAGAATATAGCAGGTGACGGTACACTAGAACAGTGCCACAATGTAGCCTAACAAATGGTAAAGTATTGAAAGTATAACTAGTACTTTCGTTGAATTTCTTTGACATCGGCTACTACTACAGGAAATAGTACTGAAGGTGAAGGACACAGCAGCGTAATCATTTGCCACATCTAGGAGGAGGATGTTCTTGATGATCAATCAGGTTGATGGCGCACATGAAAATCTGCTTTCATTTGCCAATAGTGACTATGTGTCAAGCTGAGTAAGAATATACCTTCGGATTCCTTCACCAGCCTGTTGCTATGACCTTATCCTCCCCAGCAAGTGTGTGGAATTATGGCTGTCATTTAGTCACACATTAATCAAAACCACACAGCCCGGGGGAAGAGGGTTAGGGTTTGGAAAATAGATGGGAATGGCGGTTTTTGGGAAAGTTTTGTTGAGAGAAGAAAAAAAAAAGCACAGCATGGACAAACAATAATTGAAGATAAACAAATCTTTGGGTACAAAGCTATCCATAAATCTTTTAAGTGACATAAAGGAAGTGCATGCACTACTGCATGCATGGTTACTGAAAAGTAAGTAGTACTTTCGACAACCGTGAATAAAAGAATGCGACAGTACTGGGCTGCAGTAATAATTATGCGTTTTCACTTGCCTATCTCTGCACTCTGAGAAACACTTTGTACATTAAATTAGGTTTGAAAAATAGCAGAAGTAAAACCTATACAATGGCTGTAGGGATGAATTTAGAAGCAGAGATCAAAGAAATGCAGTCACACTCATAGAAGTTCACAGCAATAACATTACTTAAAAGATAATTAGAAAAGAACGGATACTGTATCTGTATGTTGTTGTAGTTGTCCTGTTGAATTTGGGAAGTTGAATGCATCCAACCATTCCTCTTATTAGCGGGACTCCTCCATTCCATCTGACGCTCCGTCCATCAATGTTGGTGACCAGAAGACACCCTGTCCACTGCCTGCCTGGCGGATGCTGAATTGCGGCTCGCTAATGTGAAGCCTGACTTCATCCTTTTTTTCCCATTGCACAGGCTGAAACCCGGCCTGTAATTATTGATGGAAAAACAGGAAGTGGTATTAGAACACCACTGACAAATAAATATAAGGTATGTATGCTGTGTAGTGCAAAAAGTCACACTTTGAGTTTCCCAATAGACAGTACAATATTTTTGAAAGTGCGTACTCTGTCTGAGTCTCCTTTTGAAGGATAAATAAGAATGGGCGAATTAATTTAGCGGATCTTTCCCCTCAAGCTAGGTGTACTATAAATTGTGTTTTAGAGCAAAAGTAGACCTTCCCAGCAGTGCTCCCAGACCCTTACTAAACCCAGTTGCAAAAATGTAGAAGACCCCCAATCAGATCTCCAAAAACGAGGCCTAGTAGAAAATGGTGACAAAACGTACTTTGAAAGTAAAGTAGGCCCAAATCCCCCCTTACCCACCATGGATTGTATTCAAACCACTTGCAAGCAAGCAAAAGTATCCATACCCAGCATTGCTCCAAGACTCGCAAACCCCCCCCACAAATACCAAGAACCCCCACAAACAGCCCCCCGAAAACGGTAGAGTGAGCGAAATCTCAGAAAATGCAAAAACTTTTTCCCCAGGGATTGCCTCCAAAACACTTTCTTTCGGGTATTATACCTTCCCAGCAATGGCCCCAGAACTTTCAACCCGGGCAAAAACAAGTTTAACACCCCCAACAAGCCAAAGGCAAATCCCGGGAAAAGCCACACCTGGAATTCAGTCCAAATGTGCTCTGCAGCTAGGCCCCAACTCCCCTTTTCCACCATGGTTTTCCTGTAAAACAAATGCAATCAACATTAGAATGTGCCAGCAGTGCTCCCAGACCCCCAAACCCACCTACAAAAACCTGGAAGCCCCCGAAACAGCACCCCAAAGACAGGCAAGTGAGCAAAAACTCAAAAGGTTTTTCCCCGTGGATTTGGTCCAAAACACTTGATTCCGATATTAGACCTTTCGAGCTATGCCCCCAGACCCCTGCAGCCACCCGCGAAAAAGCAGAACACCCCCAAACAGGCAAAAAGCAAAAATGGGCCTACCATCAATTCTGTCCAAATGCGCTGTGCAGCTAGGCCCTAACTCCCCTTTTCCACAATGGATTTCCTGAAAAACAAATGCATTCAACATTAGACTGTGGCAGCAGTGCTCCCAGACCCCAAAACCCACCCCCAACAACCTAAAAGCCCCCCAAACAGCACCCCAAAGACAGGCAAGTGATCAAAAGCGCAAAAACTTTTTCTGCTCTGATTTTCTCCAAACCACTTTTATCCGGTATTAGACCTTCACAGCAATGCCCCAGACCCGTCAACTCACCCGCAAAGAAGTAGAACACCCCCACAAGTGCTAGGTCTTTCTTCATTGGGCGTAATCCAGCCCTCTGCTTTGAGGGAAATAGGAGTCTGGAGGAGGAGGATAGAGGAGCATGTTCTTGTGAACCTGAGGAATGCAGACTGCGGCACCTTCAAATCAATAAGCAAATAAGTGAAGACAGTTCTGCTGATGGGCTTGTTTTTGTGATTAGGTGATTAAAGTTTTTTTGTATATAGATTTTGCAAAACAAAGAAAGACAGACACACAGGAATAAAAGTGAATAAGGACGAAAAAGAAAGTTAGTGATTCATTGACTCATTTTCAGGGCTCGGTGTCGGGGAAGAAGAGCTCATCCTCAAACTCTGCGAATTCAGACGGGAGTAGGTCAATTAACAGAGAAGAACTTCCCTCATCTAAGTTGGTGTCCTCCTCGTCTTCTTCCTGCCTGCATTCTCGTATTTTGTAATCTGGTGGTATGAGGTGCTGATTCATCTTGATCATTGTTAATCTCTCCACATTTTTGGCGAGAGGCGGGTCCTTTTGGAAGTTAAAATGCCACCAGCAGCACTGAAAACACGTTCAGAAGACACACTTGCGAGTGGGCAAGACAAGTAATTTATAGCCAGGTTGGTGATCTCTGGCCACACATCTCTTTTCCCATGCCACTACGCCAATGGGTCATGATGAACATAGACCTCTGTTGAGTCATTCAGATAGGCCTGCACCATCGACTCAAGGTTCTCCTGGGTTCCTCCACTTTGCTTACTTTTTTCTGAGACCTTTTGAGAAGCAAACCCAAGCTGAGTTAGCCAATCCTCTTCTTCACACAATGTTACTGTTGTGTCTGGTGCAGATTGTACGGTTGCTGGTGTCGTTAACGGCTGAGAGAGAAAATCGCTCACTTCTGCCACAGATGCAGAAGTGGATTTTTTTGACTCCGGATGGCCTCCTGATGCTTATGTACTGCCTTTTTCTTTCAATTTCCTGCTGTTCTCTTTCAAACAGAGTGGCTGACACAGCTAGCCAATGTTTGTACTTTGTAACATCTGCGTCATCAAAAGGAAAGAATACTCTGCCTGCCACTGCCTTTTTGTACCGTGGATCCAGAATAGTAGCAGAAATGTAATGCTGTTCTGCGTGGATCTTTTCAAGACGTTCATCGCAAAGTAGGCGCTGTAATAACTTCTCCGCCAACTCAAATGCTTCTTGCTTTCCATCTTTTTGAAACGTAGAATACACCGCCTTCAGTTGGTGCTCTAGCAGGCGCAACAATGGGATATCTTTTCCCAAATTACAGTCCTCCCTGCTGACTGCACACGTGAAGACCTCAAAAGGACTAAGCATGTCGGTCAGGCTTTTAACTAGCTTCCATTGCTCCACCTGTATCCTCAGGTCTATCATAGGTGTACCCAGTTTAAAGAAATACTGATCGACTACCGCATACTGCTCATACAGATGCTCAAGCATGTAGAAGGTTGAGTTCCAACGTGTTACCACCTCCTGGATGAGTGCTTTCACTGGCACTTTACGTTCATGTTGCAGGCACCTCAGCTGCTTCCGGGCCTTAAAAGAATGGTTGAAATGTGTGCACATTCTTCGGCAGGTGGTCAGTAACTCGTACACTGGACTTTCTTCACTCAAGAATTTTTTAACAACCAGGTTTATACAGTGCGCCAAACACGGCACTCTGAAATAGTTACCCTTATCCAGGGCCTTAACTACATTGGCGCCATTATCCGTGGAAACATAACAATCATGCGTTTTCTTGGGGACAGCCATTGAAAGACATTTGTGTTAAACTCATGCAAAATGTTTTCTCCTGTATGATTTTTCTCCATGGCAAACATGGTTAGTGTTGCATGTTTCCGAGCAGCTTTATAAACTTTGTCCGTGTCAACACCTGCGTTTACCTTTGCTTTAACCCCTGAAAAAGAGACCCAGTGTGCAGTGATGCACATGTAATCAAGGGCTTGGCAACTGGTCCACATGTCTGTTGTCAGATGTATAGTGTGAACAGCACTCTTCTGCAAAGCTGCCCCAATCACCTCCAGCACATCTTCATGTAGTGCTGGAACCGCAACTCTGGCAAAATAGAACCGGCTAGGAACCTTCCATTAGGGCAGAACGTTGCCACTAATTCAAGAAAACCCACCCCTTCCACAAAAGAAAAAGGGAGAAGGTCCAGCGCTAGCATTTTAGCCAGCTTAGTGTTATACAGACACACCGTTGGGTGGTTGCGTTCAAATGGCGCATCTGAAAACAACATGCTTCTAATGGTTGGCTGGACCATTTTACGGGATGATGATGACTTCTTTGACCCAGTTACGCTCAGTGATGATGAACTTTTTCGCATTGGTGTCTCACTCTCTCCCACACTCTTAGTGTGGCTCATATATCTTGCAGGGGGTGTGCTGCTGACAGGGGTACTGGGTGTAACTGAAGAAATGTTTGACGCTTCTTCCTCCTCATCAGATGAAACATCAACGGATACAATTTGTTGACTTGCAATTCGGGCTGCCTTGATCTCACTTAGGTGCGCATGCCATTTGACAGTGTGCTGTCTCTCAAGATGACCTCTCTGGCCTCCGGTACCATAGTTGGTACCAAGCTTACCACGACTAACTCGAACCTTACAAATGGTACAAATGGCTATGTTTTCCCTTGTTGGGCTAACACTAAAGACGTCCCAAACTGCGGACTTCAAATGTCTGTGGGGGGCGGAGGAGGCGATACTGGGAATGCTAATGCCAGATGAAGTGGAGGATGTGTGTTGCCAAAATGTACTACGTTGTGCACTTACAGCACCACTAATTGAGGAAATGGAGGTCGAGGTGTATGGAGGTCCCATCTGGCGAGAAAATATGGAAGCTGTAGGTGGTGGTGTACCAGTTAACTGCATTGGTGGTGGTCCCATTGACACATCGCCAACATCACGCTCAGCAGCATTTCGGGATAGGGTAAAAATGTCTGTTTGCTGCATGCCCGCTGAGGCTGGAGTGACGTGTATGATGACTGCGTCGTCGTGGTGAGAGTCTTCATCAGCAGGAGAATACGCCACTTCTTGTTCAGCCTCATCATCACATTCCATAACTATGAGACTTTCGGGGACCTTCCTTTTAGGCTTAGCTACCTTTGTCAGATCATGGTGTGCCTCACTCTCAGACGGCACTGGTGGTTCCCAATTTTCATCCATATCATCAGAAGAAAGGGGGCTTGAAGAAGATGTAGACACCATCCTTGATCTTTTCCTTGCTGGGGATCTGGAAGACAATAAATGATCAGGAGGAGTGGTTTCCTCAGATGATACCTCGGCTTGAATGTCGATTTCCTGATGTGCCCCTACTTCGGGAGGAACAACTATTGTGGGCACTTGTGCCGCTCCATGCACCTCTGCTTGCGCCGCCTCTCCTTCCACATGTACTTGGGCTTGTACTTGCACATGTGGTTGTTGTTGTGGCTGTGGTTGTTGAACACTCGTCAGATGAGTTACAACAACCTGTGTTGATTGAGGGATGCTGCTACTTTCTTGCCATGAGCCAACATCACTGGTCGATGGTGATTGAACAACTATACTGGCTGCCTCTGCAGCACTCAAGGGCTTGGGCCTAAGTTGGCGTGGTGGTGGTGGCACTGAGCCCAATGGAGCGGAGGTGCTGCTCCCAGCTTGGTCCCCAGCAGACACCGCTGCTGCTGCAGGCGTACTTTTATTTTCCCAAAAAATGCGGCGGTCGGCACACCAGTCTCCTTGGTAAGTGGCGCCACTTGCTTCTTCTGCTCCTTACTGGCAACTTTCTTGCTAGAGGAGCTATGGGCAACTTTTTTGGGGGCCATCTTCTTCAGATGTCAGAACAGCAGGCCACAGTTGCACAAGTTGCAGAGTTGTCTGTGGCCACACGTGATGTTGTACTGCACACACCGCAGCAGCTCTTGTTCCTGGCACTGATGAGGAACAATGAGGCTGATGATTCGTCTTTCTGCACCTAAAAGCAAACTAAGCCAGAGGAACATCAGTTAAATAACTGTTGCATATGTAGCGCTTCAATTAATAGTTTGCAAGTAAGCATTTTTATTATACCCACCCCCCAAAATGGAAAAACCAATAAAATGCACCACTGGCAGAGTACCCCTGGGCATAATGGATGAAAGCATGGCAGACTGGGTGCAGGCCTATGGCACAACAAAGCACACTGCCTGGCTTCAAAATGGCCCCTAGACCCCCACCCTCATGGCCAGGCCCTGCCTGGACCAGGCCTCAAAATGGCCCCCACCCACATGGCCATGCCCCATCAACACCCCAAAAAATCGAAAAACACACAAAAATCACCACAATTCAATGCCATCCATGCCCTCCATGATGTTTACATTAAAGAGACCCCACAGAAAGACTCAGTGCATGCACCACTGAGTACCCCTGGGCAAAAGGCCCCAACAACAGCCAAAAAATCGAAAAACACACAAAAATCACCACAATCCAATGCCATCCATGCCCTCAATCATGTTCAAATTCAAGACACCCCACAGAAAGACTAGGCCCATGCACCACGGAGTAACCCTGTGCATAATGGATGAAAGCAAGGCACATTGGATGCAGGCCTATGGCACAAAGCACACTGCCTGGCTTCAAAATGGCCCCTTGACCCCCACCACATGGCCAGGCCCTACATGTACCAGTCCTCAAAATGGCCCCCACCCACATGGCCATGTCCCATCAACACCCCAAAAAATCAGAAAACACATAAAAAATCACCACAATCCAATGCCATCCATGCCCTCAATGATGTTTATATTCAAGACACCCCACAGAAAGACTAGGCCCATGCACCACTGAGTAACCCTGGGCTTTATGGATGAAAGCAAGGCACATTGGATGCAGGCCTATGGCACAAAGCACACTGCCTGGGTTCAAAATGGCCCCTTGACCCCCACCACATGGCCAGGCCCTGCCTGTACCAGTCCTCAAAATGGCCCCCACCCACATGGCCATGCCCCATCAACACCCCAAAAAATTAATAAACACACAAAAATCACCACAATCCAATGCCATCCATGCCCTCCATGATGTTTACATTAGAGACCCCACAGAAAGACTCAGTCATTGCACCACTGAGTACCCCTGGGCAAAAGGCCCCAACAACAGCCAACAAATCGAAAAACACATAAAAATCACCACAATCCAATGCCATCCATGCCCTCCATGATGTTTACATTAAACAGACCCCACAGAACGATTCAGTCCATGCACCACTGAGTACCCCTCGGCAAAAGGCCCCAACAACAGCCAAAAAATCGAAAAACACACAAAAATCACCACAATCCCCAATGCCATCCATGCCCTCAATCATGTTCAAATTCAAGAGACCCCACAGAAAGACTCGGTCCATGCACCACTGAGTACCCCTGGGCATAATGGATGAAAGCATGGCAGACTGGGTGCAGGCCTATGGCACAACAAAGCACACTGCCTGGCTTCAAAATGGCCCCTAGACCCGCACCCACATGGCCAGGCCCTGCCTGGACCAGGCCTCAAAATGGCCCCAACCCACATGGACAGGCCCCAACATCACCCCCAAAAATCGAAAAACACATAAAAATCACCACAATCCAATGCCATCCATGCACTCAATGATGTTTACATTCAAGACACCCCACAGAAAGACTAGGCCCATGCACCACTGAGTACCCCGGGGCATAATGGATGAAAGCATGGCAGACTGGGTGCAAGCCTATGGCACAACAAAGCACACTGCCTGGCTTCAAAATGGCCCCTAGACCCCCACCACATGGCCAGGCCCTGCCTGTACCAGTCCTCAAAATGGCCCCCACCCACATGGCCATGCCCCATCAACACCCCCAAAAAATCGAAAAACACACAAAAATCACCACAATCCAATGCCATCCATGCCTTCCATGATGGTTACATTAAAGAGACCCCACAGAAAGACTCAGTCCATGCACCACTGAGTACCCCTGGGCAAAAGGCCCCAACACGAAAAACACACAAAAATCACCACAATCCAATGCCATCCATGCCCTCCATGATGTTTACATTAAAGAGACCCCACAGAAAGACTCAGTCCATGCACCACTGAGTACCCCTGGGAAAAAGGCCCCAACAATAGCCAAAAAATCGAAAAACACACAAAAATCACCACAATCAAATGCCATCCATGCCCTCCATGATGTTTACATTAAAGAGACCCCACAGAAAGACTCACTCCATGCACCACTGAGTACCCCTGGGCAAAAGGCCCCAACAGCCAAAAAATCGAAAAACACACAAAAATCCCCACAATCTAATGCCATCCATGCCCTAAATCATGTTGAAATTCAACAAAACAGTTGTATCATGCACCCATAACTAACCCTGGTCCTACTGGATACTGTGGCTACCCACAATATATTTTATTTAATGTTCTGAAAAAGTTCCAAAATTGTAGTTGCAGCAACTGTAATGCCCCAAACAAACTTACTTGTGAAATTTCTAATCCAAAAGTGATCCAAAGAAAGTCAAAAAGGCCACAAATCCAAATATCCAGCAGCATCCACAAAATGTAATCCTTCCAGGTCAAGATCCAAATCAAGGGACCAGAACATGAACAAAGCACAGGGAGGAGCCTGTTGGACAGGAACAGGAAGTTGGAGACTCTGGGGCACTTCCTTCCTCCCACCCCCCCCCCCCGCCCCCCCAAATGGACTCCTTGCAAAAAAAAGTGCAGGCAAATGTCAACCTGAGGAGTTATTCTGATAAAAATCATCATTTTCAGAAGGTTTATGCTGCCTGCTGGTGGATTTCTTGTGCAGAATCGCAAATTTTGCAATTTCGCAAACGCGAGATTGTTGCTGCCAGCCGCATCTACGTGTTCGCAATTGTTTACTCCCACGATGCATGATCTCGGGCCTTTATGACGTACTCGCGTTGACAAACTCTTGATGTGCAAGGTGGCAAGCTGCGATGACGTAATCGCGGTCTTCAAACTCCCGCGGGATCCCGCAGCAAGATCCAAAATGGCGCAGCACACGCAAACATGGAGAAAAACAACTCTTCAAACGCTGAATGACGGTAAGTAAACGCCGCACGCCGCAATATTGAATCACCAAGCAAAAAAATCTGCTGCGTGCAAATTTTCGGCAAATTCGTGAGAATTCGCGGATCGTGAATTTGCCGAAAATCCGCAAATTCCGCGAGCGGAACGGATTTTACGCCCATACTTAATGGAGATAATTATAATACCATCTATATAATGTCATCAAATTGATGTCTTTTTAAAGAAACAACTGTTTCAATATGAATGTCATATCTGGTTTTTTTTAAATCAAAAACAAATTTCTTTTATATGGTATACACTGAACTGTTTTCTTGTAAACTGTTCCATTGTGATTTTGACAACTTGTATATTGTCTAGGAATTTTATTTTCAATTGCATATTTGCCCTGTCCTAGGAATTACACTTAGGACAAATGTAAGTATGAAGGACCCCCTGTATTACTATCAGCGACCTATGCATCCCGGGCCCCCTTCCCTCACCCACACATCCTTCTCCGCCAATCATATATTACATGTCACCCGTCCTTCCTCCTTCCATCCTTCTTTGCCTTTTCGTTCAACCCATCCATCAAGGTCATCTGACTTTTAGCCTTCTTCATAAAACTTTCCCAGATGAGTTGAAGTCAATAGTCTATTAGTTACTAAACTCCAGCCGCTAATGCTATTGCTAATGCTAAGTAAAGGGTGTCTTCTTCAACCTTTGTTCACAACATCTGTCTCTCTCAACAGTACAGTGTACACCGTTGCAGCGAGTGTGTATTGTCAATAAGTAAGGAAGATAACTTCCCACCGCCCGCCACTGCTGCTAGCTCACAGTAGCCATTCTGAACTGGGGTGGCGGAGTGGGCTAAAGAACGGTGATGGTTTAAACCCAGATCTTTTGACTGTGTGTAAATGTTTGATTGATTCAAATGCTCCGTCCATCGCCACCCCCTTTTGTACAGCTCACACCCTGCAGCTGCTGCATCTGCTCCCTCCTGCCTGGCGTTGCCTTCCCTGCTGGCCCCGGCACTGGTGGTCGGTATGCCTAGACAAAACATTACACATTTTTTAGATGCCATATATGCCTCCCCCTATTTTTTCTCTAGCACGATTGAAAATACAATACATACATACACCATTCACATCACTAGTACAAATCGGGTACTAGAGTAGAGTAGACCGTAGACCGTATGTCCTATTGTATCAAAAATAATAAAATATCGGGTTGGACATTTTGTTGGTGCCAGTTCTCGAAAAGCCTCTCAAGAAGAGGACAATCCAAAGGACTAGACTCCGTTGCACGAGCTATTGGTAAATCTGAGTTTTAAAACTTTTTAAAAAGACAAAGTGTGGCAAAATGGGCGGACAATTGGACATGAGGTCTCTTGAGTCTCCTCTTTTGGTTGGAAAATATAATTGTGCCCTCCTCCTCCTCATACTACCTTCCAGACATGGTGCACTCTAATCAGTTGTTCACAAGCAACCGCTGCTAATAATAATAGTACTAGGCCTAGATGAGAAAAGGTAAACATATACCACTTTGGGGTGTCCAACGTGACCATCATTTAATTTACTGATTGAGCATGAGAAAGAAAGTAAAAGGAAAGCCTTCTAATCTCAACAAACATGCGTAGAATACCTTAGTTGGGCATGCAATCTGCACAGCAGAGTAGTAGTAGTAGTAGTAGTAGTAGTAGTAGTAGTAGTAGTAGTAGTAAAGGACCAATGTGGTCTCTGAGTCTTATAGTAGTAACACCACTAGACAGTCCACAAAATAAGAGGAGAGGGAAAGCTGACTGAAAAATCGGAATAAATTATAAAGCAAGCTCCAGACAGACTAATTGTATTAGAGTCGGAGGCAGTTAGATAGATGTAAAAAAAAATGGCATTAGAAATATAAATAACTAAGTTGGTAGATAATGCAGGGATAACAAGAATTTAGAAACGGATAGATCAAAGAAGATTTGGTAAAAATTTGAATTAGGAAACAGAATTTATTCGTTCGAAAAACATAAGGTGCAGTAAAAGTTAGGGAAATATAATTATTAACAACAGGAGGACTTACTGGGGCCAGCAGCAGAGCCAAATGTAGAAGAGTGATCCTGGGAGGCACCTCCAGCTCCCGCCTCGGCAGACCCCAAATAATAAATATTTGAGAAATCTCTCCAAAAGATTTTTTGACAGGAAATTGCAATAAAATTGACCTATGTAATCAGATCAACTAGTAGTAATAGACTAGTGTTGCGGGCCGTCCTATCTCTTTATTATTCCACTGTTCCATTCCGATTCCAGAAGCCTAAACCTAAGTACCACCTAGTTTAATCATTAAATATTTATCCCAGCACTCGCAAGTGTCAGCATACATTACATAAATTACAGATATCAACGATTCTGGTTTTTCTTTGTATTGTTAGATTTGTTCTCTTACTTCTTGTTTAGTTCTCTTTTTAGCCAACACGCGTTTCGTCGCCAACGGTAAGAGATGGCGACTTCATCAGGGCTAAAAGATACAAGCATATTTATTTGCTACAAGGATATGATGCTTTAAAAGTCTTTAGGTATAAATGACTTGTGTGCCTCTAACCTTTGTTCTCATTCAAGTGACTTTATAGTGGCAACCCATGCACATTAATTAGAGCGTAATAATGTAATTACACAAAAAAATAATTTTCAAAAAGTTTCCAAATTTAGTACACAGACTTAGGGGGCCATTATGATGACGGCGGTGGCGATCCGATCACCATAACTCCCCGCCAGCCCGCCATTTACCCCTGCCATATTACCATGGCGGGGGTACCGCGGCGGACGGAAAGTCCGTTGGGCGCATTTACACTGGTCAGCAATCATCACGATTGCCGGCCGGGCGGAACTCGGACATTATATTGTGGCGGTGTCTGGAAGACCGCCATCCATATTAGGATGCCTGGCGGTGAAGGTCTTTCCATGGCGGCAATGCCGCCATGGAAGGGCATGCAGGAATTGGTTTGAGGGCCCGTTACAGACCTGCTTGGGGCTGCATTGGGTGGGGGGTACCATATACATTGACATACACAAGGTGGCAGGCACCGCTCAGTGCCTGTCACGTTGTGCATGGCAATGCACAACATGTCTATTTAACATTGCTGTGGGTGCTGTTTACCTCACTGCCTGCCGCAATGTTAAAATCCAGAATGCGCCCGGCGGACCCATCCTAATTGGCCTTGTGGTACCGCCACACTTCTGGCGGTCGGTTCCGTTTTCCGTTACGGTGGCGGGCGGACTTTGTATTTGATTTTCTCACCTTTGATTGTTCAACTTATGTCCCCGATTTTTCAAAGTTCCAGCTCAGTTAAATATTTGGATTGACACCATAATCTATAAAATCCTGAAATGCATTTAAAATCGCTTCACACATTGGTTACCTTCATTTTCTTATATCCTACATTTATCTAGGAAACATGCTCCCCAGTAAAACAAATTGCAGGCCTGTTTACCTGTATATGAAACGCCAAATGTTTGATAACCCAAATATCTTATTTTCTGTGACGCCATTATAACATATAGTGTACCTGTTGCATTGGTGCATTAGTGTTACTTGAAAATATATCGAATAGATACAATAAGTTTGTCCATTAAAAAGTCCATAATTTGCTATTGAAATCCTAATGTCAATATGTTAAGTTCAGCCTGTAAGGGCTAAATGTCCCTATCTTTCAGCTGGTTTTAATTCAGTCCCGGTCTCCACAAATCATCCTGTGTTTTCGATTATGTTTTCTGTTCCAACAGTATCAATGGTGTTGTCTCAAATAAGTTTTTTCTCAATTTTCCCGGATTCTGAAATTTTAATAGGATTGAATTTTCAGACTTATGTCCCATATATAAATCTAGCTGAACTTTTAACCCCCTCCTCTGCGGGAAATGTTTGAATATTTTACCCGAGTAATTACTCGTGCAGCCTTCCATCATCTAAGCGAGTACGCTTTGACAGTTTCCCACGATAAGCAAGCATTTTAAGTAAATACGCGTGGGAGTAGCAAGGGGACTACCCACTCATCAGTCTATGTTTCTATTTTCGCCATTTTGAAATGGCATAGAAACTACTTTCACAATTCAATTTAACACAATATATGTGCTTGGATATGCCGAAGTACATGTCTAATGTAAGACATGTTTTCTACCTAATCAAATTTAACAAAATGAGGAGCCAACAAATTAAGGCAGTAGTTTCGCTTCTATGTTAGCGATCAGGTTTTTGACTTGTTTCATCTTTTCCAGGGCCGCCATCTTTACGTGGCATCTAGTATTTTCTTACATTGAGGCCGAATATGTATGTCAATATGTGTCAATCCTCTCAGTCGTTCTTTGTAAGGTTTAATATTATAGTGTAGTGTTACTTCAGTAATTTCCCCTAAGAAGTGGTGGCTGAAGCCAGAAATTCCTTTTGTCTCGATTGTTTTCTTGGGTCTTATGTATGTATTGAATAGTGGTGATTGTTTACCAAGACTTGTAAAGCTATATAAGCATCAGCAATTCAGCATGTGTCCAGATCTGTGTTAAGACCCATTTCAACACATCTCAAGCATAATACCCACATAGCTTCCTTCCTTCTGAGGGTGAGTTCCCCGTTTCCTCCACGAGGGTCTCTAGGAATGTGCTCCATACCATAGAAGGTGAAAGATCTGTGTTCCCCTTGCTTGTTTCAATTCAGTTTGTGTGGCTATGCGGTATCTCATGTCATTCTGTATGACAGCTTTCATATGTTCACTGATTCTTTCCCGGAAAGTCCTTATTGAACTGCCCACATACCTCAACTTACATTTACATACAATTGAATATATCACGTATTTAGTGTTACAGTTAATGTTTGAGGTAATCTCAAATATGTGTTTATGGACACCCTCAAACTCCTTCTTTTTATCTGAAGCCCATTTCCATGTGACACAGTGGCCCCACTTGATAACGCCTTGTATGTGTTCCTGCATCCAATGGTGTTGTGAGGTGTAAGTCCGACAGCTGGGACTCAAAATATTTCTGAGAGAGATTCCCTCACGAAAGGTAAAGTCAGGTTTGTCTAAGGTGAATCTTTCAAAGCTTTTATCCGCCTAGAGGATATGCCAGTGTTTGCTCATGATGTGTGTCAATATTTTGGAGCTGTTGCAGAAGTCAGTCACCATGTGTACCTTGTTTTTGTTGTCTTGTTTCTTTATCTTTCAGTTTATCCGTTATATGCATCTTGTATATTCTCTTGGTAGCTTTCATTAATGTGTTTTTATTGTAACCTCTATTAGTGAATCTTGTGTATATATTAATTACAAAGTATGAAACTCCAAATCACGACTGCGGTTGCGTGATGCACATACCAGCTCTCCATATGGGATGGCATTAATCTAATGTTTGAGATGGGAGCTGCTGGCATGGAGTAATAATACATTGCAGGAGCTTGGCTTGCTGTACAGTTTACTGTGTATCCTGTCCTTCTCTATGTAAAGTTCTACATCCAAAAATACCAGTCTTTGTGTACTGGGTCGGTACATAAATTTAATGTTGCTCTCATTATTGTTTAAGTGGTGACTGAATTTGTGTAATTTATCTATGGATCCAGTCCAAATCATGAGACAATTGTCTATAAATCTGCCGCAGTATAGGATGAATTATTCCATTGTGATGCCTTATGACCCCAAATCCATTCCACCTCTAAGCGGCACATAAACAAATTGGCGTACGAGGGGAAAAATCTTGAGCCCAAAGCCAGTCCTTGTGTTTGCTTATACCAATCATTTTTAAATAGAAAAACATTATTGGACAGAATCAGTCTCGTCATTTCCACCAGCAATTACTGTATGTTCCCATAAGGTTGCAGATCTTGTATTTAACATATGTTCCAAAGCCTGGATCCCCAGGTCATATTTAATGTGCGTGTATAAGGAAACAACGTCTAATGTTACTAGTCATGTTGGGAAAGGGAGATTTTTATGTATTTACGATAGGGTGTATATGCATGGATATCTAGGGTGGTTTATTTTGAGATACATGTATTCATTTTAGTCTTTAAGACATCCATTGTGCCTTTGCCTTAATGAGTGGTTGATTTTATTCATCAAGACCCATATTTGGTTGTTATCTATTTTTTTATGGCATATTTGGTCATTCAGCTTTGGGAGTATGTTATGTTCATAGTCCTTAGTGTTTATAGGAACTATGTTGCCCCCTTTACCAGCTTCTCGAATAGTAAGGATCGTCCTTCTTTAGTACTTTTAGTGCATTATGTTCCACTTTGGTAAGGTTATCTGGTGTACTGTAACATGTTACTTTTTTGGCATGTATTTTGTCCAGGTCGTTTAGGACTAATGTGTGAAAGATATCAATATTGCAACCCAAAAATAGATTGGGTGTCCATTTTGATTTATCTATTAGTCCACTGATAGTCCATTCGTATATTTAAGTCTTTAAGAACTCTAATGGTTGTCGTTGGGTCTCCCTCAAAGTCTGTTTTTTTTAACTTATTTTTTTTATATTAGAAATGCATCTTCCACATTGCATTAGTCCACATCATCCTTACAACAATAATTATCAATTTTCTTTTCATCACACAATATAATCAAGTGTGCCCCAAATTGTACTGTATTAATATCGTAATTTAATCTTCATCAGAAATTGAAAATCTACTCTGGACAACTGGAGCTGTGCATAGGAGTCCCCGATATTCATTCCGTTTGTTCCATATCTTTCTCCACTTCTGGGGGTAGCCTCTGTTAGCATAGATTGTCTTTTTGGCCACCATACATCAATCTACATCTTTTTCCCAATAATACTGCTATCTGTTCCCCCTCCCCTGGTCCGTCGCATCCCATACATTGAGCAGGCACCATTTGGCCGAAAGTTGCAAACACAATGGGTCTGGATGCTGCCCATTTTACCCAGTGTGGTACATGGTCCTGTGCAATATCTTCAGCTGAATTAGGCAGAAGCAGGACCTAATAGCTATCTCTCTAGGGGAGGCTAGGGCTTCTGGCCATTCCTCCTCTTGTATATCCAGGATATCTCTTCCCCAGTTTTCACGCAATGCGTTAACCTATCTGGTGTGTTATTCACTAGTTTCTTGTATGCTAGTGATATCGCTTTCTGGGGCATGTGTTCCTCAAGTAGCCTGTTTTCCAGTGGTGATGATTCTGGTAAGTTATCCCCCTTCGGAATCTTTGCCTTCAGGGAGTTGTATATAACGGAATATAAAGGAATGCCTCGGTTGGGTCTAAGCTAAATGGTTTCCGCAGATCCACTAATGGAGTTATCCCCTTTCCTAAGTATATGTCACCCACCCGTGAGATACCCAACAGGTTCCATTTATCAAATCCCTGTCTCTTGTCCATATCTCCGAGCAAGTCTGAATCCAATAAGGGTGTTGCTTGGGTTATCTTGTTTTTCCAGCATAGCGATTTGAGCGTGAAGTACCATGTCTGAATTGTTAGGGCCGTAGGTCCCTCTAAATGGTCAGTTCTAGGTTTAGTGTGCAGTGTTCGAAGGTATTCCCATGGTTGTAAGACTAAGCGATCCATTCGGAATGCTGGTTCCGTCATAGGTTGGTGCCCCCATTGGTTTATGACAGTCAATTGCGCCGCCCAGAAGAATGTTTGGATGTACAGAAGTGCAATCCCACCATCGTACCATACCAGGGTTAATTTGTTTAGGGCAATTCCAGGTGCCCCCATCCCACAGTAGTGTTCTGACATCACCCTGTTTGGCACTAAACTAATTATTAGAGACGGGGAATGGCGTGTTCTGCAAAATGTATAGAAAACTTGGCAGAGCCTTCATTTCAAAGAGTGCTGCTCTTCCCAGAAGCAAGAGGGGGAGTGAGCACCATTTCCGCACATTTTCCTTCAAATGGTTTAGTGGCACGTGTAACTTTTTTATGGTGAATAGGTCTTGGTGAGGCTAAACACACCCAAATAACGGAATCCTTCAGTCACAACCTGTGCCTCACAGTATTGGAGCAGACGTGACATTGGTCTGTATTACACAAAGATTACTGAATTGGACCAATTGATCGTTAATCCGTAATATCTCATGAACGTCCAGAACCAGTGCCAATAATAAGGGGCAGAGAGGACAGCCCTGTCTATCGATGAATCGGATATACCTTCAATATTTTCCCGTTCACCACCACCTGGATAGGTATCAGGACCCAGACCTCGGTGTTCAAACACTGTCATTTGGTATGGCTACTCAGTGGTGTTAAAGGCCATGCGGGCATCAAGCAAAAGAACCACTGCATCCTCCTTGATCCTATTTATACACCCTAGCACCCAATGCAGCCGGTGCAGATTGAGGGCTGTATTTCTTCCTGGCATGAACCCGGATTGGTCAGGGTGTACTAGTTGGGCACTGATTGGAATATGTCAGAGAGCTAATAGTTTGGCCAGAATTTTTGCACCGCCGTTAAGTAAGGATATGGGTCGGTATTACCCACATTGATCTGGTGCATTACTGAGATTGAGGCAAGTCTTTGGTCTCTAGGTAAACCACCCTTTACCACACTGCAGATAGGATGCTGTGCATTTTGTTGTGTGTGTATATAGTTCAATTGGTAGGCCATTGGGACCCAATGCATCCCCCGATGCAAGCGCCGCAATGGCCAGCGCTACTTACTCGGAAGTCAAATCCTTATCCAGATGTTTTTTGTCTGCAATTGGGAGCACTGGCATGGGTCTGTCCCTAAGGAGGTATAGGGCATCTTGTGTGGTAGTTGTCATCTTAGAAGTGTAGATCTGTTCATAGTGGGCAGAAAATGTCTCCGCTATTACCTGAGGATCAGTGCAGTTTTCACCCGGCTTGCTTTTCCCCGCTTCTCTAGACAACCGAGCGATCTACCCGCCTTATCCCCCCGTTCATAAATTCAGTGTTGCACTAGTTTGTGGCTACAGCCTCTCCTGTTGTCAGGTCCTTATATTTCTGTTGTTTAAGGCTCAGTAGGTTTTTTGTGTTATCATTAACTCTGGTTAATTGTATTTCTAATTTTAGGAGGTCACTTTCCAACTAGTCTACCTCTTTTTTTGTGTCTCTTTTATGCCCTACCATCAGGAAGAGGGCTTTGCCTCTTATTACTGTTTTGTATGCCTCACCGTAGTGTTACTGCTGAGACTACTGAGCTAAATTTTCAATAAAATATTGTTTTATTGCATTTGTAATCTCTTTCTTGAAACTTGTCCTGAAAAGTGAACAGGGTTAATGGCGAAAGTTTTACTAGTTCTCTCCCGTCTCGTACCATATTTCATCCAGATTGGGGAGTGGTCGGAAATCCCTCGAGGTAAGTGCCGTACATCACTAAAGCCTGGTAGTTGTGGTGCTAGGGAGATTAGCTGATCAATACGTGAGAAGCTGGCGTGGACACCTGAGTATAAGGTAATTCTCAACAGGTTGCATTCAGTGTTCTCCAAACATCCACCAATCACAGGGCATTGAAAAACTCTGCCAACTGTGTTTGTGTTGTGTATTGTCTCCTTGCCGGAAGTCAGTCCAGCGTATCTTTTAATGACATGTTGAAATCTCCACCCATGATCAAGTGCCCTGTGGGTAAGCCCAACACGAATTTCCTGAGCTCTGGGAGTGGCGTGGCAGGTAGTAATGAAGAGGTGTACACCAAAGGGATATTAATCTTTTCACCCTCCCATCTTCCAGAGATTGCTGCATATCTACCCTCTTTGCCCACGTGTTCTTTATGATAAATGGGAAGCCTTTCTTAAACAGTATACCCACTCCTCTGGACCCAGATGTGAATCCTGTGTACACTACCATTTTATATCCTCAGAGGTCTAATGCTTTACACGTGTTGCTGAATAGGTGTGTTTCTTACCGGAGAGTGACGTCTGGGAAGTGTCTTTTCAGAAACTGGAGTACTACTCCACGTTTAACTTTGTCTCCTAAGCCATTCACGTTTTGGGACTACACTAGAAGCCATGTTGGATAAATATGCTGTCAACACATCGGATCTTAGGTAAGTCTACTTTACTTTTTGGCCCACGTGTGGCTTTTAATGCTGGCTCTAGGTGTGTCAGTTGCTGTGCTATGGCTTGCAGGATTGTGTTGTTGTCGTGTTGTGTATCCAAAAATGCAATGTGCACATATAATTTAACTAACCTCCCCCAACAAGTTTACCCTTCCAAATGAACCTCCCTTCCTGCATCCCTGCTTGACGAGACCATTGTGACCCGCCACCCCCAACTTAGAAGAGTGCCTGTTGACCCCTTCAACTTGATTACCTACTGTAGAGGAACGTTGACCACCGCAATCCCAACCCTCCTGCTTAGAGGCAATTTATCTCTTCTCCCTAGCCCCGGACTCAAGAGATGGGGCAATGAGTATTGCGCCCCTCACTGCGCTCACCCAGTCCTTGGTTGTGTCTCTTCTTAGTCTTCATCCCGGGGGCCTCCTAGGAAATTCTCATTCACTCCTGGGCCCTGTTTGTAGACCGAATTTTCTGTGCATATTACAACTTGCAGACCTTCAGATCTGTGCAAACATTCAGTCCTCTTGGTGTGTTGGGGATAATTCCTCCCCTCGGTTTGCTCCGTGGCAGCTGTATTGCAGAGGTTGCTGGTTCCAGATGATGTCTTCCATGCTGCTGTTTGGCTGAAGCGCCCCCAACAGTGTGCCATCCCTAAAGCCATTTCCACGCCAACTCTGGTGTGTCAAAGTCCCATGCTTTGCCTTCACCTTCAATTTGTGACTTTGCTGGAAAGAGCATAGAGTATTTTACACTTTTGGCCCTTAATTTTTGTTTTAATGATTGGAAGCTGCTTCTTTGTCTTTGCACCTTCAGGGTGAAGTCTGGAAAGAAGGTTATTCTTCCTTTTTCGTAAAGCACCGGCCGAGCTATCAGTCATCTGCAGTTTTACATCTCGATCTCTGAAGTTGAGGGTAGGTCTAGGTGGTGCACCCGGTTGGCTTTTACCTCCTGGCACTCTGTGGGCTTCCTCAACTGAAAAGAATTTCGATAAGCCATGTGGCTGCAGATGTTTGAGGATTAGTTCTTCCACAAATTGGTCTGCATTTGGCCCTTCGGCTCGCTCACGGACCCCTAATATGCACATGTTATCATGTCGCGACCTGCCCTCATAATCATCTAATCTTGCTTCCAGATTCGCCATGGCTGCCTGTAGGGCTCTGTAGGTCTCCAACCTGGTCTTTGAGCATTTTAGAGTCTTGCTGCAGGTCCACCGTGGTGTCTTCAACTTCCTTAACCCTTGCCCCCATGTTCGGGAGGTCTGCTGGAATGAGGGATATTTCCGTCGTGATGATGTCCATGCATCCCTCTAGGGTTGTTTGTACTCCTTGAATCGCTACCATTATATCACTAAGCGACACTGCGTTCAAGGTTGAGGTATGAGATGGTACACCGGATGTCTTATCCCCAGGGCCTACTGGTCTGTATGTTCCTTTGGGGAGGGCAAATTTGTTTGATGAATTCCTTTCATATTTTTGCAGCTGGACATTTCTACTGGGTCTGTTTCTAAATTAGTGCCAAGGGTAAAGGTCATCAGGTTCCTACCTGCTGCCTGCTACCAGGCTTAGCTGTATCTGGGTGGCATGTCAGGTTTCTCCTGGTGTATTGATGCCTCCTGGATGTTGTAAGTACCTTTGCTGTCGTGTTGCTGGGTTTTCAGTCACTGTTGCTGCCCCAGAGTTGTGATGTTCATGGTGTTACTTCTTGGGCAGACAGGGCTAGTGTCTCAGTGGCCACTCTCATTTGTATTCCTTTCACACGTTCCATTTCACGTTCTCCACAAACAATGGGAGGGAAAGGAGCGCGCCGAGTCCCAACCATCAGACAACCGAAAGCAGTGCCGGCCCTCAGACCTCATCCTTATGACAATTCAGTGCACACCTGTCACTACGCTCGGGAATTGGCACAAGTCTGCTATGTTCACTCACCTGTGTTGGAATCTCCGGTGTCTTTGCAACATGGCTGTGTCCTTCTCTACCACACCCTTGCTGGCTCGCTGGCTGGTGTCCCGGCCCTGCGATCCTAATTTTGACTGCTGCCATCACCTCCGCAGCCCTGCCGCATCGTGTTTATCCCATAGGCCGATGTTGCCGGTTTCGGGAACAAGCTCATCAGGTGCCCGCTTAGTTTACATGCCTCCGATCACACAGGCCAGGGCCTTTGATTCTGATTATGGTACAGATATTGGAGGGAAAGGTGTCGGGTTTCGGAGCCTCTTTAGAATGCAGCCATCTTCTCTGGCGGTTGCCCACGCCTCAAAGTCTGTTATTGAGAGTACTGTCTGTGTCATGATTTCCTGTATAGATAAGTCACTCAGCATACCATCATGTTGAAATTCCTTTATTGGTTTATTGAGCTGTGGGTTGAGTACAAAATATTTCTTAATTTTCAACCGTCTGATGAATTTAAAAACTGCGATTTTCATTTTGCAGATATCCTCGACACTGTTAGGGCATAAGCTCATTCGCTTTTGTAGTAGTGAGATCATGTCCTGACTGAGTGTTTTGTTAGTTGAGTTAAACACTGTGATATCTAGTTTCTTTTGTTTCAAGAGCGTGTTTTCATTCTCTCGTATCCTGCCTCCTGTGCCGCCCCCTCTCTTTCCCATCCTTGTGTCCTTATAGTGTCCACACGTTGCGTTTGTTCCCAGTTGCTCTTTTTTATCCTCTGTACTTCCCTTAAAAAACGATTGCTGGAGGAGGTGTCATGGGAAGCTCCCTGTCTCGGAGCCGATTCACTTTCACTAGTCTGTGCTGTGGTATTGAAGTAGAGCTTTAGCTCCTTGATATATTCCCTGATGTCTTGTTAAGCTTATCATGAGGTATGAGATGATCATATTTTTTAGCAAATGTGAAGACCCTCCCTCTTTCATTTTGGATTTCATGCAATATTTTGTAACTTTTTGTCAGTCGCCTCAGTAAGGTTTAGGTTTCTTATCTATAATTTTAAAGTTTCTATTTCTGTTTGCACCTTTCTGATTTTTATTTTTGAATTCTCTATAAGGATGTCCATCAAATTGTTAGAGTTAGATGTCAATTCATTCTCCCAGCTGTTAATAGGTCTGGGTCTTAACAAAAATCATGAGCTTCAGTACTTCCTGGGTGAATACGAATGCTTGAGAAGTAAATAAAATATATGTCTGTGTTAAAAGATTGGTATTTAAAAAAAATGTGATTAAGGGATGTTCATTGCAACGATTGATTCAAGTATGTCATATCAACTGGCATATAATTACATGCTGAGTCATAAAATATAATGTATTCTATACCCATTGCTTGTAATGTCTAATGTTCTGATATGTAATGTGATGAATATAGACATCTGGACATGTGGATGCTTATATAGCTTTACAAGTCTTGGTAAACGCGCACTACTATTCAATACATACATAAGACACAAGAATACAATCAAGGCAAAAGGAATTTACTTGCTTCAGCCGCCATTTATCAGGGGACATTACTGAAGTAACACTACACTATAATATCAAACCTTATAACGAATGACTGAGAGGATTGACACATATTGACATACGTATTTGGCCTCAATGTAAGCATATACTAGATAGCACATAAAGATGGCGGCCATAGAAAAGTTTGAGCCCTGGGGGTGGCTGTCCTCGGGGCTTGGGGGGGCCTTAGCCCGGGGGTGGCAGTCACCGTGGCTGCCGGGGAGTCTGCGTGCCCCCCGCAACTCATCAAACACATTTTTTTCAGTGCCCCTGGGACCTGGCCCACCCGGGTGCTTCAATACAACAAAGCACGGGAGGCCGCATCTTTTTTTTTTTCTTTTTTTCTCGGCCTGATTTGCAACCCCTGTGTGAATTCGACCGATTAAAAACAAAAAAATGCTTTTTTGGTCCCTGGAGGACCTTGTGGGACCCCCTGAGGGGGCCTAGGGGGTCAGGATGTTTCTACCCTGCCACCTTTTCTTGTTTTTGGCGTTTGTTTAACTGTTTTCTTGTGACTCGGTTTTACCGAGTCATAAGATGACTGCCAGCACTTCCTGGTTTGGAGTGTTGACAGCCAATTAGAATAAAGCTAGTGGTCGAGAGGATCTACTATGCCTCTAGATATCGATATATTTTTTTTAAATTTCCCAGCAACTACTGAACGGATTTACACCATTTTAAAAAAGGTTGCTTTCTGAACAAAGCACTACCTTTTAGCAAAATGTGGTGTCATTTGGTTCAGCAGTTTGGGCTGTAGCCCTGGTTAAAGTTAACATGGAGAAAACACTTTTTGGGACCCCCCTTATTTCTCAGCCCCTGCTTGACGAATCACCCCGAAACTTTCAGGATAGGAGCTGACCTGGATAGACTCTTTTTTGGAGGATTTCGAGAAGATTCGGCAAACCACGACAACGTTATTAGCAAATCAAAAATGCTTTTCCTATGGGAACTAGGTTCTAACTATAACTATCTACTGACTGCCAGTAGGTAATATATGTATGTATATATGTATGTATATATGTATATATATATATATATATATATATATATATATATATATATATATTACCTACCGGCGATAGCCAGTAGGTATATATAGTTAGGATTTTTTCTCTATGGAACTTTTGAAAATTCTATGCCTAATAACTTTGGCGTTTGTGGACGGAATTGGCTGAAATTTTCAGGAAAATGGCACATTTTGTTTCTGAGCAGCTCCTGGAAATTTGGGGGGGGTTCGTCAAGGGGGGGCCGAGAAAAAAGGGGGGTCCCAAAACGCGTTTTTCCCATGTTAATTTCCATAGGGCGGTTGGCCTCACTTTTAGCTCGAACGGCTGAATGGATTTGCACGAAACTTGGCAAAATTGTAGGGACTGTTAGCCCGATGTGCCTTTGCTAGGTCTCAATATATGTGCTCCAGTGGATTTTGAGAAAATAACGTTCAAAACAAGATATATATCTGTAACAGCGCTCCGGGCTGCGCTCCGGTCCGCTTACTTTTCGCGAAACGGAACTTTGCGATGCGAAGCTGATTGGCTCCCCGGTATCTGTCAACATTCTAAACAGTCCGGAGCGGCCGCCATCTTGTCTCTCGGTAGGATCGAGAGACAAGAGGAGGCCAAAACAAACGGGGAAATGAAGGAAAGGGGGCAAGGTAGACCCCTTCTGACCCCCTAGGATTGATGAGGGGGATATTATAGAGCCACGCGGGGCCCAAAAAAAAAAAAAAAAATCCGATTTTTTTCGCCGTAGAGACGCGTCTTGGTACGCGAACCGGGCAGCTAACAGGGAAGCTAACCGGCAGTGTAACGGGAGTCTGAGGAGAAGCTGATTGGCTGTTATCATTGTAAACAGTCTGGAGCGGCCGCCATCTTGTCTCTCTGTGGGATCGAGAGACAAGAGGTGGAAAAAAAAAGGTGTAAATGAATGAAAGGCGTAAGGCAGACCCCTCCTGAACCCCTAGGATTGATGAGGGGGCTATTAAAGTTCCCTGCTGGGCAAAAGAAAAAAAAATTGCGATTTTTCGCGGTAAAGGTGCTTCCTGGTACGTTAACCGGGCAGCTAACCGGCAGCGTAACGGGAGTCCGACATATTGTGTTTTTTGAACGTTTGTGATATGTGCACGTGTGGATTTTGTCTAATTAAGGTTAAAAAAATATATATATATCTTTAAGCGTGTTCTGGCGCGCTTACGTTTTGGGTTTGGTTTGCGCTGCAGAGACGATACATCACGGTTATGCGATGCATCATGAGGCATCTCACGGGCTACGTGATACGTCACTTAATAAAGAATATATTTTCCAGCTATAGATATTAGCTTTTAAAAAACCAATGAAATTCACAGAAAAAACCATAGGTTATAGACCATATATAGTTAGGAATTAGCACTTACAAAACCTTGAAAATTCAATGAAAAAACCATAGGTTATAGACCATATATAGTTAGGGATTAGCATTTAAAAAACCTTATTTTATTTGCACAAAACCATTGAAATTCCATATATAGTTAGTTGCACTAACTATATATCGCGCACCCGCAATCCACTGCTGATGATGTCACATATTACATCATTCATGACATGGTCAGTGACATCACTGATGACATCACTGATGACATCTCAAATGACATCACTGATGACATCTCAAATGACATCGAGAATTGGTTTTATGACAGTAAAATTTCCAGTTAACTATAACTGGTGTGAAACCTATGTTTTTTTCAGTGAATTTCTTAGGTTTTTTAAATGCTAATTCCTAACTATAACTGGTGTGAAACCTATGGTTTTTTCAGTGAATATATATATATATATATATCTATATATATATGTGCATCTATGTATATGCATGTATATGTATGTGTGTATATATATAGAATTCTGTGGATCGGATCGGATTCTCAATTTGCATATATATATATATATATAAATTGCAAAATCCTTGTTATACATTTCTATCTTCAAAAAAAAGGAGCGTGGTCCCAATTTTGTGCTTCAAAGTTGTTTATTGCCACCAAGTTAGTCCACCATGACGCGTTTCGGCCGTCCCACGTCCTTGATCACATGACACGACTCATACTGTGCTGATCATTTTTAAAGTGTTAGTGCTCTATTCAGTGGCGGCTGGTGACATTTGAAAGTGGTGAGGCGTAAATGCTGGGTATAAGTGTTATGTCGCAAGCGTGCGAAGTGCAGAAGCCCAACCAACAGAAAGGGTGTTTTGGGTTCTTCCCCAGAGAAAAGTTTGAAGAAAATAGTGGCAAATAGTACATTTTAAAGCAAATTTGAGAATGGAAGAATGTTTATATAGCAATTGTGAACGTGTGGTGGTAAAATATTTAAACATATCAGAACTGACCCATATCTTACTGCATTAAAAACATTCAACAGTTTCTGTAGTGAGCCACTTGTACAAGTGGACATTAGTACACCAAAACTCGAACTGTCACACATAAGCAACCTGAAGACTTGGCAGCTGTAAACAAACACTTTGACTGTCGGATCACCAATTAGCAATTAAAAAGCTTAAAAGCTCACAAAAGGAAACTTAATTGTTCCAAATGTGAATGTCACCTCAGACCAGCTTTCACCTTTCCCCTCTTTAATTTCACTCTAGTCTACACACTCCAGCAGGCGGCATTGACCATGGACGGACACATCCAGCTCACAATTTATGACTTCCCAACAATAAAACCAGCAATTTACAGAGTTTTTGATTGCGACAATCAAGGGTTCACTGATTTGGACAAATGCCAAGCCCCTTCCCAAGCATTCATATAATAAAATCTCTTAGCTTCCCAAGACTCTGCAGCCTTCAATATTTATGCTGTCTGTACGCCATATGCAGAGCTCTTTTATGCCATGCAGAAGATAGATGGTGCAGTCCTGTTACATACACACAATCCAGGCACTGAGAAACATTGTTCCAGCTTCAAGAGATTACTATTGAATTCCAGTGACATCTAAACTCCTTCGAAATTGTTATGAAAAATGTGAGATAAAGTCGTTGCCAGCTCAAGCACATTTTGTCTGTGAGACTTTCAATTATCCTAATGAATAGGGTGAGGCCGAGACTCAAACAGCGCTCACTGATTTTGTTTATTTTTTTCACAAATCTCCAGTTCGCCTCGTGTGTTACATGTATAATATTTTCACTGTATGGAGCTATAATCTGTACGTAAATATGTATACATGTAGCACACGACTCAATGTGAAACGGAAGCTCAAGAAAAAGAACTAAGTGCTTGACACCTTTTGTAGAAAGATGTGTAAGGTCACAGTTCTCTTGAAACCATGTCAAGCAGAGCAGAAGTTCCCAATTGTAATGAGTTGATGAATAAGAGGTACACTTTGTGTCAGAAGGCTCGAAATCATTACTGAAGGAACTGTGTCCCACAGGCTTTCAGAGCTGGCAGCTCACCGCTAGTTTTCAGGACTCAATCTGCTTCCAGAACTATTCCCCCAAATCACAATACACACTTGCAGTATCATTCATTCTGAATGTTGGCGCAGTTCAATCTCGGAGTGCAGCAACTCTTTCTCATCTTGGGAGTAAACAAGGAAGTCAACGCCACAGGCGAAAGTGCAGCACGTGTGTAGGTTTGGGGTCCGAGTCTCTGCTTTCTAAGGTTGCTGGTGCGACAGGTAACAGTCCAGTGGGAGAAATCATGACATGAGTCAGGCCTATTCTTCTGAACGGCTGGTGAGGCTGGGGAAGAGTCAGTCACAGGCCACACAGAGCTTGGACATCATTAATATGCCTTGTCTTCAGTCCTTTTAGAGGCTCCCGCCTTTGGGGCTATCCTACTGGGCATGTAATCCAATCTTCGTAGGAGGAAGCAGAAAGGGGGTTCCTGCAGACTGCTGTTGGCTCTAATAGATCCTGTAATTCTGGGCAAATCGCTTAGCCTCGTGGTGCTTACAAACAACCTCTGAGCTTGTGTAATGTATCAAGAGCGCACATGTAACACCCACCATACATTCGCCATTGTTTGATTAGTCAGTGAAAGATGTGTTTGCATTGCACAAAAATACAGCGTTTGAATAAACGTTTTGTTTAATTTATGAAGGGCAAAGAATAGATATGCAATTGTTGAACTCTGAACGGAAGTAAAATATTTGGCGATGTACTGTGTCTGCCCTCCTACCCACCCCGACATCAATCAATGTGACAAGGCCTTAAGGCTAAACGAACCTACATAAGTAAAAAAAAATGCCCACCTGAGCCTTACCTTGTGAACTGCCGGAACGTAATGTTGAATACGAGTCTGATTGCCTGCCTCCGGCCCTGGCCTCGGCTCCAAATCCAAGCAGTCTGAACTTCTGCAGTGACACAGACAGCAGTGGTGAAATGGCTTCCATCACTTTAATTGATGAAGACTCGTGTGCGGGAAGTAGACTCAGAGTCTGCGCAGACTTCACCTGCCACAGCCACACCCATTCCCAAGTTGTCACAGAGTGGGTTTACTCCCACCACGCCCGGTGACGAGTTGGAAAAGGGAGGGGTAACAAGCTCTCCAGTCTCCACTCTCTGATTGACGTGGAGAGTTTGCTATACCGGGCTTAAAATTAAAATGCCCGGGGCTAACTCTACCTTCACGCCATCAGGGGGTGGAGACTGGGCCTTGAAGCTCAGTCTTTGCTGAGCTGATGACCTCACAGACTTCAGGGCTGTGAGGTTTTCAGCCGGCAAACGCTTAAGCTTCTATGGGCCCGCTCAGAGACGGAGCAAGCAAGCAGTCAAGCAGAGTCACGTGACAGGGTTCACTGCACAACGCAGCGGTGTCAGTAAATGGGGCAGACAGTGCCCGGTGTTCCAAAAACAAGTATGTACAGTATACATTACCAAATACCAAAGGGGGTATTTTTTTTTAATTCAAATAAAATGTATGTGGGCATTGCTGTCATATTGTAGAATGTAAGCCCCGACGCCCTTGGTGAGAAACCGCCACTGGCTCTATTTGCATAGGATAGACATGGACAACATACTATAATAGCATTGCAAACAAAATTCTATGTATTGTACACATTTAAATAAATATATAAATATATGTACATAACTATTTACAATGCAAAAGGTAAAACATTATTGCAGTTTAATACAAAATCAACCTTTTAAACCAGACAGATCCCTGTGTGGTATGCTTATGTCATAGTTGTCCGGGTTCTACTGGGACAGGGTATTCACTTAATGAATGCTTAAATGCAAATAGAACTCCCGGTCCCAATGAATATCTAAAGAAAGGTCTACAAACAAGCACATACTATCATATAATCAGAAGATGTCGTTTTGATTATATCTAAATCTAAATCTAAATTAATAAACAATTTTAAAAAGTGCAAAATTAAAATTGTGTCCAAAAGTTTCTTATTATAAAGTGCTACGTGCTTTATTTTTACGTACATCGTAAACTATTCTGTCTAATACAATGAATCGTGGATACTATTATGATGTACTAGTGCATTTAATGCAATTAATTAACTCGTAAGCATATTCCTATATTCTTTAATATATATAAGCTTTGTAGTCTTTCTTGTATTGCAATATGCTTATTTATTGCAAAGGGTGTGAGGGCCAAGCTGAAATATGTAAACATTAAAATGAATTGAGATCCAACAATTTAGGGTATCTTACTGATGTACTAAATGACACTATAGTTTCTTGTTGTGATGCTGATACAAAATCCTAATTAGTTGTAAAATAACTCTCATAAATATTTATAATATATTCATGAAAATGCTGCATATATATATATATATATATATATATATATATATATATATTTTTTTTTTTTTTTTTTTTCATTTAAAAGAAGAATACATTTTACAGCTTTTGATATTTGCTATTAAAAAACCATTGAAATTCACTGAAAAAACCATAGGTTATAGACCATATATAGTTAGGAATTAGCATTTACAAAACCTTGAAAATTCACTGAGAAAACCACAGGTTATAGACCATATATAGTTAGGGATTAGCATTTACAAAACCTTATTTTACTCACACAAAACCATTGAAATTCGCATATATAGTTAGTTGCACTAACTATATATCGCGCACCCGCAATCCAGTGCTGATGATGTCACATATTACATCATTCATGACATGGTCACGGAAACATGTGAATAAATCTCTTTCTGCTTACATGAGAGACTTTAGACTGGGTTCAATATACAACAATAACTTGCATTACAACATGCAAGACATCTACAGAGGAGACGGTGTGCACTTCTCAGATGAGGGGAATAGAATATTCCTCCTGAATTTAAAACTGTGCATTGGAACCTACTTGTAGGTACCTAAATCAGCCACAGAACCCAATAACTCTTTTCAGAGCTACCTTACCTCTGATCATTCTAAACGTTTATCTTTTTCTAACTTTTTTCACTATTTTTCACCAAAGTACGCTCCCCGGTTTGCTTACCAGTGCGCGTACCGGGCGCTCCCCCGTGAAATTTTTCAAATTATTTATTTTTTTTGCCTATATGAGCGTCCTAAGCCCCCCTTAGAAAACCTAGAGGGTCACAAAGTATCTACCGTGCCCCCTTCTACCCATTCCGAACATTGTTTCCCCTCCATCTTGTGTCTCAATTCTACCGATACACAAAATGGAGGACTCCCGTAACGCTGTCGGTTCGCGTACCGGTGCGCGTACCGGTGAACGCTCACAAAAAAAAGGTGGGAAAGTAATCTACAGAAAAACCACTGAAGACACTTTCATCAAATATAGAATAGGCCCTACTACATAGCAGTCCCTACCATTTACCCAAATTTTATGGAATTCCATTGAGAAAATTATGCTGTAGGACTGACTAAATATCCTGAGGTAAATTACATGACAGAAACACATATGAAGTGTTAGAATTGACAACCAATTAAAATGTTACTTTCATTTTCTACTATTATTTCATGACATTTGATTGGTTATGCACCTGAATATATATAAAGAAAGAGAGAAACACAGCCATTTTGACTACTACTTCCTGAAGTACATTTCAAGAGCATTTTGACTGTGAACTTTAACTTCTTTTTCAAAGGTAAATTATAATTTTAAAAATTTGAAAGGAGAACTATGTTATGCACTTTAAATTAAATAAGGAAAACATTTTCAGATAGTTACATACTGTCCCTCTATAAGAGTTAGTCATTGAGAAAGACTTAATGATTTAAATTATTGATTGAGTTAGGCTTCTGTGGTATAATTATGAATTTACTTAGGCTTCATCACAGGCACTTTTTAATAGTTTTACTTCCTGCCTGAAAACATGCACTGCCCAAAGATTACTTCACTGTTAAAAACTCACAAGCACCTGTCTGAACTTAAACCCAACAGTGCCCTATCTCCACTGATATATTTTTTTAATGCAATTTACAGCACGAAAATGGAAGCACAGCCAAAAGAAAATACAATTTCATTTGAAATTAGGATTGAAAGCAATCCAAACCAAGAAAAAGAAGAACTAGACTTTATGGATGAATCAGTAGACCAAGAATTATTAAAATGGGCTGAAGAATGTGAATGTGATTCTTGGAATGCAAAGGAGGACATTCCTGATGATTTAAAGCTACAAATTCTCTTAGATTATGAAAAATCAGAACAATAAATTTAAATGTCAAAAGTTAAAATTGTTTGAGACATTATTCTTTTTAATATGAAAATTATGAAATAGTACCCAAAAAGATAAAATATAAACTGAGACTTAAAATATACTGTGCAACTTTTTTTGTGTTACATAGTAAGTTTGCTCATAGTTACTTCCTTCTCCCACTATATTATCTCCAATGTGTATTTAACATCTCTTTATCATCTCTTTCTGCTTTCCTCACAGACTATGCTATGAATTCCATATACCACAATAACTTCTGAAACAACATGCAAGATATCTACAAAGGAAACGGTGTATATTTATTTTTAGACTCTGCATTGGTACCTACATGTTGGTACTTAAATAAAAAAATAAAAAAAAATACAACAAAAAGAACAATCAATAAACATACAATATTTGAACATTCTTTCATTCTTTTTTCCGTATATTACGCTCCCCGGACCGCTTCCCGGTGCGCGTACCGGGCGCTCCCCCCGCAAAAAAACGATAATAAAATATATTATTTTTGCCCCGCGGGGCCCTTTTAAAGCCCCCTCATCAAACCTAGGGGGGTCAGGGAGGATGTACTCTGCCCCCTTATGCTCATTTCCCACTTTGTTTTTTCCACCTCTTGTGTCTCGATCCTACGGAGACACAAGATGGCGGCCGCTCCGGACTGTTTAGAATGTTGACAGTCACCGGGGAGCCAATCCGCTTCTCCTTGCGAAGTTCCGTTACGAGTCAGGTACGCGAAATGATGAGGGGGGGTCCAAGGTCCCCAAAGCCGCGGGGACCATCACCCCCTGGGGCTTTATGTATTGTGGGAGGGGAACTGCGTGGCCCCCCTCCTGGAGCACTCGAGGGCCCGTCTCTCCCCGAGGCTACAAAAAAAATGGGTGGGGGGCTGCAAGTTCTCTAAAGCCCCGGGGACCACCACTCCCCGGGGCTTTATGTATTGTGGGAGGGCTCCTGCAGTGTCCCGGGGTGCCCATCCCGCCCTCCCATAGCAAGGAAATCTGTTCTCTCTTTCAAAATCTAAATCAGATTGCTTTTTCACATGGGGAGCTTCATGTTAGTAGCTCCCCATGTGTAAAACCAATGCCGGCTCCCAAACGCGTAGAAGTTGTGCACGAAAGGCGCTTGAGCCGTGCACCCTACAGATTGAGTTGTGCATCCAGCGCATGCACACCAGGGGGCCTCACTGAGCGCAGCGCTGGTTGTGCAACTTCTAATTTTACCGTAAAAAAATAGCCCCTATCAGTAATTTCTAATATACCTGGGGACTCCATCCCCCGGGTCTTATAACAAATGTTGGGGACCGTGGGAGGAGCCAAAATACTCTCACGGCCCCACCGGCTCCCCACGACCTTTGGTAGCCAGCATTGCTTTTCCACATGGGGAGATGCTAACATGCATATGGAAAAGCAATCTAGTTTGGATTTTGAAAGAGAAAACAGATTTTCCTGCTCTCTTTCAAAATCTGAACCAACTTTGCTATGGGAGGTCGGGAGCCGCAAGACTCCCGTCCTCTCATAGGAAACAGCAGTGTCCCGGGGGTAGTCACCATTTATTTTATAGCCCCGGGGGTTAGCTCTCACTCTTGAATAGCAAACAGCAATGTTGAAAAAATCTTCCGGTAAAATAACAAAGGATTTTGAAGTCTATTTTCGCAGTTTTTGTTGTAGTTTGCTGCCGTTAAAGCGACGACAATTTTAACGCCGTGTTTGTAAATATGCCCCTAAGTTTTGTAATGTCGACAATCCCATTTAAAAAGGCACAAAGTATTTATTGAAGTGCATTGTGAATCATGAAGCAACACTGTCTAATTGTGATCGATAACGATTTGAAAGAGTTGTGTACTTCTTTTGCGCGTAATGTGCATAGGGGCGGATTTACAAGTTTATTGTGTTACTGTTGCATAATTTTTAAGCTGGGCAAAGTTACGCAAAAATGGCTCAAGGGGATTGTAAATCTGCCACACAGTGTTCTGTCTTACTTTGCTTTCCTTTCTGTTATATAAAGAATCCAGGGTAAATATAAAGGTTTCTGTACAGCCAGTACTTTTCAACCCTACTCCCAAACTGCTTACTGCCTGTTACCATAGTAACAGTTCATGGACCAGTTAAGTGAGAACAGAGGTTAGAAGTTCACCACACAATGTTGGTAATCGAAATAGTTACAGTGCTGGAGTTTTAATTTTTTTCCATAGGAACTGTTAGTCGTAGAAGAAGTCAGTGGAAAATATAATAAAAATAATTGCCGGGGTTCGCTGGGGCCCTTACAGTCCATGGGCTTTACTCATGTTGGGAGGGAGGTGCAGTAGGCTGCAGAAAATATATTGGGAAAACAACAATGCGGCTTATTGCGGCATTTCTTCAATATAATGTGGAATAATGTTTATTTATTAGGCAGTGTTCACTTTTGTTACGGATATAGTCACTTTGTTACAGGAAATGTATTAATATGTAGGACTGTATGTGTGCGTGGAACAAATTTAACGTTTAATTCGCTAAGGTGTTCCAACAACAAGCTTAATGTTCATTGGGTGCGAACTATTGAAAGTAGAAGTGTTTTCTGCAATTCACTTGTGCTCCGGAGAGTAGCAAGGACATCTAATTGGCTTACATGTTGTAAGGAGGACTTTCCTGAGCTTTATGTTGGTTGGTTGCGAACTATTGAAAGTAGAAGTGTTGCCAGCCATTCACTTCCGCTCTGTGGAGTAGGAAGGACATATGATTTGCTGACGTGCTCCAAGGAGGACTTTCCCAAGCTTAATGTTTTTTGGCTGTAAACTGTTGAAAGTAGAAGTGTTGTCAGCGATTCCTTCCCTCTTAGCGGAGTATTAGGGACATTCCATTGGGTAACGTGTTCCAAGCAGGACCTTAAGAAGCTTAATGTTCATTGGCTATGAAGCATTAAAAGTAGAAGTTTTGGCAGTCATTCCTTCCTCCTCTGCGGAACAACATGGACATTTTATTGGCTAAGGTGTTTCGAGCACAAGTTTGCTCCTTATTGGGTGGGAACGGTTCACTGTTGATTTTGTGACGCACTTCCAAAGGAGTATGGGAAAAGAAAGTAGTAGAGGGGAGGTTAGGAACACTATTAACTCTGTACAGTGGTCACAAGGTGGTGGACAGGGATTATGAAGGTAAAATTGTTTTTATATGTTTTAAGGGCCATTTACATAATAATCCGTATGGTGTACAAATCACGGCGGAAAAATGACAGTGTCTTGCGGTGTTTTTTTTATCAAGTTTGCGGGTGGGATACTTCCCAGGAGCACTATTTACTTATAATGTGGTGTTTACTTTTCTGATGGGGAGGTGTGGTTGCGCAGCAAAAATTTCAGTCTAGCTTTGAAACAGTTTTTTTTTAGCAAATACAAATAAACTTACTTCAGAAACTGACGCTGTATATATAAAAGGGGTGATAATTAAAAATGGAATTTAATAAAATATCAGTTAAGATTGGCGATACCCTCCTTTTTTCTGCTTTGGTTTGTAAAAGTGTTGCCCCATATTCTTGATAATGTAAGAGGGTATCAGTTACTGTTAGATAAAGTAGAATAGAAGTGATACAACAAACACTCCCGCACTACATTATCTGAGGTCAGAAGAGCAAGTAAAAACCTGTTAAATACAAGTGACTTCATATCACAAGAAATGTATGCATTATTATTTTTCAAATTTGTATTCTGTAGAATTCAGGAACGTTCGGTCCTAGTGCTTAGAGGTCGCACACTGCTCCGCTAACAAATCACATACTCACTTAAGAATATATAGGATAGCACTATTATAATATACAGTTCTGGTCCTATATATTCTTTTGGGAGAAGGTGAATAGGAACCGCAAATGAGAAGAATAGAAATTAGAAAATAACATACAGAAATGTAGGGTTTATCAAATAATTAAAGTAACAAAGTATGTATGAAAACTATTTTTTATTCAGCAATTTCGTAAAATATGCTCCCTCAAAAAAAATTTCTGATCAAGTGCGTTCTCATGTTTCGTAAACTGTATTACAGATGGCGCCGAAAAATCTTCTATTCCTCTTCTGTAACAATAAGAAAATCTATTACAATATAACGATTGATACCATTGTTACAGTAAAAAGAAAAGGAAAATAAAGTAATCTATTTAACAGAACATCCATAACGAAATACTTTTGAGCAGTAATTATTTTCTGAGCTTCTTTTCTCCAGGAGGTCAAAAAGTTTGATCTTCATGGTGACGGGTCATAAACTCCTCTGAGATCATGACTGAAAATTATAATATATATATTCACAGTACATAATCAAAAAGGGGGAACAGACTAAAAACCAGAAGCTGGTGACATTGCTTATATATCTTTACTCTTTGTGCCGACGGGTCATGAACTCCACTGAGATCAGGATAACTGTTAATATTATAATATACATATTAACAGTATATGACCCTAGGGGAAAACACACTAACAACTGGAAGGTGGTGACGTTGATTGTAAATGTTTAGGGTTTGCACCGACGGGTCACCAACACCTCTGAAGCGAATTACAGTGTCAATATTATAATATAGAAAGTCAATGTATAAGCTGAAAGGAGCCAGAAAAGGAGCAGTGTTTGTTGTAATCTATCTGTTTTTGAAAACAAGCTGCTGACGTTAGATAGAAAAATGGAAAAACATGGATTAACTCTTTTTTTCTAGATATAAATGTTTAAATATTGACAAATAGCCTCAAATTGTAACTATCGACTATGCCATAATGAAACAACTTACAACTCTGGAATATGTTTGTTGACGCAAAACAAGAATCCGATGCTAGAAAAGGGAACCTGCATCACAGATTGGCGACGCAGAAATAACTACAAAAATGAAACTAATCGCACAATAGGTGTGGTTTATATAGTTTTTGGTTGTTTAGAAGTCTAAGGAAGGAAGATTCGGCTCCGCCTATGTCGATGTCATGTTTTATATTTTACACGTGCTCAAGTTTTAATTGTTTTACTTGTGCACATGTTGGGAAAAGTTACAAACTGTGAAGCTGTAAAGGTTTCGATTTCCATAGTAACACGTATAAGGTCATTATTATCTACATACGTTGGAGAGTTTAAAAAGTGTTACCCGGTAAACTGTGTCTTTTGCATTCTCATGATTAAAAAGATCTAAATAGAAGACAAAAAAAATATTGTTTACCATAGAAGAAAAAAATACGTATTATTTGTTATCACTATTCTTTTTAATTTTAAAAAATGCCAGCATTTGTAAAACGTGAAGCTACCCCCAGTATGGTGTGCCGGCGCTTGGGGCATTGGGAAGATTAAGCAATGCTACCTACAGTGAGATAGTGGTGGGCCAAGATGCGGATGGACTTTGGAATCTAACTGTGAAAGCTGTTCTTGAATGTCCGGTATTATAGGTGCTGTATCATACTTTTACCACACTTATATTTTAATTACTGCTAATTAAGTTGAAAATATTCTTAAATTATAAGTAGGGCTCCTTGATTTATGTTTTTACTGATTTTTACAGATAAATACAGACGGAAAAGTATTTATTTTTTGAGCGTTTGTAGTTGCTGTCAATGATGAGTAGTAGGCCAATAGGTCTGTCGTTCTAAAAGTAAAAGGGTAAAAACAATAAAAGACTTTTAGTAAAGAGCCTTAAAGAGCAATATATATCCTCGTATAAGAAAACTTGCACATTTTAATATGAAGGTTGTGTATAGTTTATCATCTAAGAGTGTTTACATGAGTGAAACAGTCAGTCTTTCAGCCATGAGTGCATATTTATCAGTAAAATAAATGTGGAAATATACTAATTTCAGATTCATTTTTTTACAAAACCCGAAATATATATGGGTAAATACACATACAATTATTATTTTTTAAATATGGATAAATATAGATGCAAATGTCCCAAAAATATACACCATAAAACCAGGAGGTATATATAAGTTATAAAGCACTACTGTTAAGTTTGTTTTTACTATAAAAAGTATACACGTGTTTTTAAATTTTACTCAACAAACACTATAGGTTATAGGGATATTGTAGTTAAATATTGACATTTAAAAAACCTTTGAAATTAACTGAAAAAACCATAGGTTTCAGGCAGGTTATAGTTATGAATTAGCATTCAAAAAACCTTAGAAATTCACTGAAAAAACCACAGGTTTCAGGCAGGTTATGGTTAGGAATTATCATTAAAAAAACCTTAGAAATTCACTGAAAAAAGCATAGGTTTCAGGGGTGTTATAGTTAGCTGGACATTTTACTCATACGCAACCATTAAAATTCCTCCGTTATAGTTAGTTGTATGAAGTATAACTTGAGCGCCCGTAATCCACTGCTGATGATGTCACATTTTATATCATTCATGACATCTCAAAGGACATCACTGATGACATCATGCACATGACAATCAGATACACCTCATCATACACTTGTATAACCTTTGATCACTCACTGTAAAATACAGAGTACCATATTTGAATTCATTGACACACCAATACAACTTTCTAAAAACCCACTCAGTGATTCCTAGATCTACACACACATCTAAACACTTGCCTATAGATCCACTCATACATGCTAACAAAGATCAATAGAACACTATTAAATATACTTATACACCTACATCGACATTACACACCAGCACACACCCTATTCACATATGCAGTCATCCTACCCAGTTATGCAAACAATTGATCATACTTACATTTACTAAGCTACCCACTTATACAAACACCACTTTATTTATTCATATAGATAATAACTCATACTTAGTGTGTTATTTTTTGGGCCCCCCTGAGCAGGCCTAGGGGGTCAGGGTGTGTCTACACTGCCCCCTTTTTACGTTTTGCGGCATTTTGGGTTTCTTTTGCCTCGGTTGTACCGAGGCACAAGATGGCTGCCAAAACTTCCTGCTTTTCACTGTTAACAGCCAATTAGCATACAGCTCATGCACTGTATTGTACGTGCAGGCTGCGCTTAGGGTACGCGGATCCACCACGCCCATAGATATATAAATGATTTTAACTGTCATTTTCTCAGGAACTACTGAACGGATTTACACCAATAAGCAAAAGGCATAAGTCTGAACCAAGGACTACCTCTTTGCCAAATTTGGTGTCATTCCGTTTAGCAGTTCGGGCTGTAGCTGCGGCTAAAGGTCCTACGGGAAATTGCATAAGGAAAACGCATTTTGGGACATCCCTTTTTTTTCTGCCCCTGCTTTATGAATCATCAGGAAACTTTCATGAAAGGAGAGGACCGGAGCTGTCCAAAAGTTTGGAAAATTTCACACAGATTCGTAAACCGGTGGTATAGTTATTGGGAATAGAATGTTCTGGATTTCCGATGGGTAATAGGTCCTAACTATAAATACCTTCTGGCGACCGCCAGTAGGAGATATTTATATTTATATATATATTACCTACTGGCGGTAGCCAGTAGGTATATATAGTTAGGACCTAGTTTCCATAGAAAATCCCCAACATTCTATTGGGAATAACTTTGGCGCTGGTTGATGAATCTTCGCAAATTTCTCAAAGAAGATGGCTTGCTCCGCTCCGCTCCTTCCCTGAAAATTTGGGGGGGATTCGTCAAGTGGGGGCTGAGGAAAAAGGGGGTCCCAAAACGTGTTTTCCCCATGTTAATTTCCATAGGACCTTTAGACTCGGCTACAGCCTGAACGGAATTATTTGAAATTTGGTAAAATGGAAGAGACTGGTTCGCAGATTACGCTTTTCTTTAAATGGTGTAAATCCGTCCAGTATTTGCTGAGAAAATTGCATTTAAATTCAATTATATATCTATACGCGCGCACGCGTGCACGCACTGTCCCCGCCTGCCTGCCTGAAATTGGGCCGCCGCGCTGCCCGCGGCGACCCGGAAGTGCTGCGCGGCCGGCTGGAAATGTCCGCCCCCGCCGCGAGGGGGGAAGAAGGATGATGGCGGCTGACTCTGCAGGGCTCCCGTGATGGGAGGGAGCCCTGCCATCCGCAAAAGAAGCGGCTAAGTGCCCACCTCGTTTTTGTCTCCGCCTACCTGCCTAAACTCGGGCCGCCGCGCAGCCCGCGGCGACCCGGAAGTGCTGGGGCCGGCCGGCCAATCCCAGCGCGGCCGGCCGGGAATGCCCGCCCCCGCCGCGAGGAGAGAAGAAGGAAGTCGGCGGCTGACTCTACAGGGCTCCCGTGCACGGTACCGAGGCCGGAGCTGCTGAGCCAGTGGCGGTTCGTCCATGCCGGTCTATAGCTTTCATATATATATATATAATGAAAGCATTGTTTGGAGCTTCCTCTTTGAGTCTGTGTAGATAGCCATCTCGAAACGCCTGACACCTTCCTCTTTCACCTATTTTAGTAATTCTGGTAGGTTCTCGCTCACCGCAGAGTAAGGGAGCGGAATGGTTCTGAGGAGTGTGGGGGTTGAGGGGAGTCACGGTCTGATTGCAAGTTTACTCAGAGAAGGCAGAGGAAGTGGTGCATCTCTTCCTCAGCCATGAATGAGCGCGGCGTGCCGCAGGCGCTTGAATCATCCTCACAGAGAGGCTCCGGGCTGCTGACTTGCAGGGCCGTCTTTGAGCCTCCTCCTCCGCCTCTTCCTGGCGGAGGGCTGTGGAAATGCCGAGGCTCGGCAGCGGCTGACTGTCAGCGCCGAACTCCTCACAGCGGCGCAGTGACGTACACCATACTTCACATACCTGAGAGGCCCCGGCTCCCCGTCATATCTGGGCCAATGCACAGAGAGAGGTGACAGGTCATGGCAAAAACATGGCATCCCCGGGTATTATCAAACCCAGCGTAATGGGAACTGCGAGAGCTGTTGAAACACACACCGCCACTCCGGGCTGTCGTCCAGGAGATGACAACTTACTTTCGGTGTAAAAACGTCACCTTTACTAGTTTAGATTTCAATTTATTTAGGAGTTTTGAAAAGCTATCACAGGATAATTACATCATGCTAATGCATTTTGTGAGTTTTGTAGAGTGCAAACTGGCAGTGAATCCAAGCCTACAATAAGAATTTTAGTTTGTCTCGACAAAATAGGGCTACAAGTGAACGGTAATATTGAACCTAGGTGCATATTCCACATGCCATTTTCTTTATCTTTTCTGAGCACTGTATTTTTATGTATTTTAAAGATTCTTTTGTATTTTGTAAAATTGATTGATCTGACCTGTGCTTTTATTGACACGATAAAAAAATCCGAATAAAGATTAAAAAAAATAAAACAATAAATAAGAAATTGCAGTAGGAAACAACACTTACAACGCAACTTTTACAACTTACTACCTTTACAACAAAACTTTTACAATGTAACATCCATTACAACGCATGCCAACACAACGCAACCATTACAACGCATGTCACTACAACTCATACCACTACAATGCATGTCATTACAATGCAGTCATTACAACGCATACCTACACTATCCAACACTTACCCTACTGTTGCACCCCCTGGAGTTAGAATAGTAATTTTTACCCCTACACTATCCAATACTTACCCTACTGTTGCACCCCCTGGAGTTAGAATAGTAATTTTTACCACTACACTATCCAATACTTACCATACATGCTATGTAATGGTATGCGTTGTACTGGTATACGTTGTAAATGTAGTATGCGTTGTAGTGGAATGCGTTGTAAAGGTAGTTTCAAAGAATTCGTTGTAATGGCATGCGTTGTAATGGGATGCGTTGTAATGGATGTTGCAGCGTAAAAAATGCGTTGTAAAGGTAGGCGTTGTAAAAGTATGCGTTGTAACAACATACATCCAATTGCAGTGAATGGTATCATGGCAGAAAGCTAAATCTTGGTCCTGAAATAGTGCTTTATGTGATTTAGTGTAAACCTGTTCTGTACCTTTGGAGAACTTTTGAATCAAAACATTTGTATATTTCACACTGCTACTGATCCGCGTGGCCAACAAATCTCAAGATGAGATCTGATTGGCTACCACCACATCAACAAATATTTAGCAGCAGCTATGTTTAGGACGTGGGAACTGAGTCTACAGTCCTAAAAAAAATTAGCAAAAAAGGTGGAATGGGGCAGGGTAGTGATACCCTGTCCCCCTTGAGCACCTTCGGCCAAAAACATATTTTTCTTAACATTTTACTGCAAATTTGTAGTGGATCCACACATCTGGATTAACATTAAAAAAACACAATGGTGGGTTCCTGCTGTAAAATAAAAATGCAGGGTTGGGAAGGGCCCAGGGGGAGGGGGAAATGCACACAGGGCCGGACTGGGAACCACAACCGGCCCTGGCAAAGAGCTCGGCCGCCCCCTCCCCACTCGGGGGGGGGGGGGGGTTGGAGTTGCCACCGAGCTCTTTGCAGGGGGCGGTTTTCAGCCAATTTTGGTACAGGGTCGATTTTGCAGCTATGCCGCAAAAACGTCCCTGTAACAAAAACGTCCCCAGGGGCAAAAATCGGCCCCCACCCATACGGCGCACCGGGGGATTGCCCGGTGACCGCTTTAGCCAGTCTGGCCCTAAATACACACTTTAGTTAATAGAGGAAGGGGGCATATGGCACTGTCCATGTGGTTGTCCGCCACCGTAGAGTTGGTTGCTTGCAGGGTTTGGATGCAGGGCCTTGCCATAGGTCATGCCCTGTGCCCTATGCCTTGCTGCAAACGGTCAAAGGGTATGTGCAGAAGGGAGCTGGGAACCTGCAAGGGGTTGGAAGGAGGGCCTGGCAAAAAGCCAGGTCATACGTCCAGTCTCATGCCACATACATTTATGGGCACCTTACTGTATGTTAAAAAAACATAGAAACTCATATATATATATATATATATATTGGCTTTTAAAAAACCAATGAAATTCACTGAAAAAACCATAGGTTATACACTATATATAGTTAGGAATTCGCCTTTAAAAAACCTTGGAAGTTCACTGAAAAAACCATAGGTTTAAGGCCTTATATAGTTAGGAATTAACATATAAAAAACCATTGAAATTCCTCCTATATAGTTAGCTGGACATTTTATTGATATAAAACCAATGAAATTCCACATATAGTTAGTTGCACTAACTATATATTTCGCGCATCCGCAATCCAATGCTGATGATGTCACATATTACATCATTCTTGACATGGTCAGTGACATCACTGATGACATCACTGATGACAGCTCATTTAACATCAATGATCACACCACTGATGATATACTTCATGTGATAATACAATGCACCTCCTTACACTCTAATATAACCTCTGCTACACCTAGTGTAAAATACAGAGTATCATTTTTGAAACTATTGACACACCAATACCATTTACTACATACACCCTCACTGATTCCTACGTCTACATGCACATTCATTCATTCACCCATAAGGTCACTCGTACATACAGTCACTCATCATTACAACACTATCATATGCACTCATACACCTATGCAGACACTCACACACTGCCACTCATCCATGGAGTTACTCACACACCTAGTCGGTCCTGTAAAGAATCAATCACACTTTGATTTCTTCATCTATACAGTTAAACACAGAACAGCTTACATTTTCACAGATATACTAACACATACTTACTCACTTATACAATCAAATACTTCATCCATACTCTTATACATCCACTCATTCTTCAATATGTAAAACATATTTAAACTTTACAAAAACACACAGACACTGGATGATGTCATCAGTGATGTCATTTGAGATGTCATCAGTGATGTCATCAGTGATGTCATTGACCATGTCATGAATGATGTAATATGTGACATCATCAGCATTGGATTGCGGATGCGCGAAATATATAGTTAGTGCAACTAACTATATGTGGAATTTCATTGGTTTTATATCAATAAAATGTCCAGCTAACTATATAGGAGGAATTTCAATGGTTTTTTATATGTTAATTCCTAACTATATAAGGCCTAAAACCTATGGTTTTTTCAGTGAATTTCCAAGGTTTTTTAAAGGCGAATTCCTAACTATATATAGTGTATAACCTATGTTTTTTTCAGTGAATATATATATACATATATCTTTTATATGTATTGACTGAGAAAACCAAAAGCTACAGTGACATTATAGCTTGAAAATGGAATTTTTCAAAAAAGTTGAGATTCATTGAAAAAACAAAAGGTTACAGAGATGTTATAGTTAGACTCAAACTTCACTCGCACAAAACCATGGAAATTCAGTAGTTATAGTTAGTTGAGCTAACTATAACTTGTGACAGCACAATGTACTGCTTATGACCTCACATATTACATCACTCATAACATGATCAGTGACATCACTCATGACATCACTGATGGCATCATACAGTGACTGTGAGGGTTTTATGGTTTAAATCTTATTCACATGGATCAAGAACATTAACATAGAGCGTTTGAGCACACTTGCTCATTACCTTCAATACTCATACAAATTACGGTGATAAGCGGCTCTTCACTTGTCATGTGGGTTTTATATAAACAAAAAGAAAGCTAAAACTAACCCAAAACTCCTCCCTCCTTCCTCCAGTAATCATCACGAGGTGCAGAACCTGTCTACTGTGAGGAGATGTATCTGCCTCTCCCGGCCTACAGTCATGTTGTGTTGTACTCAACTTTAGCGAGCCAAAGAATGTGTTGAAATGTATGACAAGTATGTTCCCTACACTTGTTGGACAGAAGTGGAAGGAATCGGAGCCATATCTCAGGGAAAGAGGCCTCAGAGGTTGTGAGGGTAGCAGACATCCTTACCATAACAAAACTATACCAAAATATATGGAGCCAAACCAAATGTGTGAGAGTAACTGGAACCCCCTAGTGAGCAAGAATATTCTGGAGGCTTCTCCTAGTGCCTATCCCATCTGTCTTCCTTTGCGGGATTTGAGTGGGAAAGTCAACTGGTTAGGTAAGCCCAGTACTGTATACTCAGAGAACCTAGGGATCTGAGTGTCAAAGTGTTTATCTACCTCTTCTAGAATTTGGGCCCAGTAAGCTGTAATATTCAGACATTTCCAGAGTAAGTGTAAGAGCATGGCTGCTGAGCCGCATCAACGCCAACCTTCAGGGCTGCGCTCTGGATTACCTTTGTTAAGACACACTGAGTTTAGGTACCAATAGGTGACTATTTTAGTGGCCGTCTCTATACTAGATGTGCTCCGGCTGTATGGCGAGCTCTATAATAGATCCCTCCCCATTTAGAAAATAGCTCTCTCACAAGTTCTTTTGCCCAACGCTGCTGGCTTGGTGTAGTCTGTGTGGAAGCAGGTTGGTGCAACAAAACATACAGTTCAGAGATCAGTCGTTTATCTGTGGTTTTGGTAACTAGCCACTTCTTGTAGCTGGTAAGGCGTCTGCTTACTGTGGGGAGGTTAGCGGGGTGTAGCAACTCATGCCGCACCTATAGTTAGGGAAGTCTTTAATCTCTGGCAGTTTATATTGTTGCCGCAGTTGTGTCGAAGGAGAAGATTCACCCCTCGATAAACATGTGGCCCGCTGTGCGGCATTGGGTCTGATGCCAAGCCGCAAATTATCCCCATTGTAAGCCCGTAGTAAAATCTATGCTCTCAAATAGAGGTGCCATGGGGAGGGTAATGTGGTGAGCTCTCTTCTCATTGCTACATAGTCCCACACTTCCATAACCGTCTTAGTGATAGTAGACTTCTCGAGGATTTGAGGCCTATCCGATCTCTTAAGGAACAGTACCTTCCAGAGGGGAAGCCGCACCATTACCCAGTCCTGAGATAGCCAGAACTTTTCATAGTCCACTTTAATCCACTCCACAAAGTATCTCATTTCTGTTGCCTGGAAGTACCACTGCAAATCTAGGATTCCTAACCCCACATCCTCTGGCCCTAGGTAGCTCAAATTCTTTCTCATGTGTGGTCGTGCCCCCATCCACACAAACCAGTGTATTTCCCTCTGCATTCCTTCAAGCGTCCCTCTGGGGACGTACTGGTTCCCCCAAAACTAGAAACAAAGAAAATCTAGAACATGTAACGTTCATGGTGAGTCCAAGTCCAGTGAATCGAGTCCACAAGCCCCTGGGAACTGGAAAAGGTTGGAGCAATATGTGGCCCATGGGGTACCTCCACCTCCCGGTAAGCCCCCTGCGCGACACCAGCTGGCTTCTTCTGAAATTTAATGTCTGCCCTGAAATTCAATATGGTCCTCCTGTTGCCTTTTTTCAGACTGTGGTCTGTCCCGTTCCTCCGCCCACACTTCCCCCAATGCCATGCCAAGTGGAGTCTGGCCATGGGCAGTATCTCTGCTTTCTCCCTTGGCTCACCTCTTCTCCTGCACGAGGCCCGATGAATCACGCCTGCTTCCAGCAGCAGATCTTTGGCAAGGTATCTTCCTGATTGGTGGCATATCTGGTGTCCGCCCACTGCCATGCCGTGTGGCAGCCACGAAATAGTTGTGAGGCTGCTGCTGCCATTACATGCGTCTAGACCTCTGCACCTCTCTGGCCTTTCGTCACGCTCGCTGGTAAGTGTGCCCTACTTGCTGCTCTAGCAGTCAACACCTCACCCCGGATGGGAAGCAGACCCCCAGGGCATTTGATGTGCCAGCTGTATTCACGGCAGGCATCGGGAAGCAGGGAGATGAGGAGAAACACTTTTTACCCACTCGCATCACCCTCCACTGTAAGTTGTAAAAAAAAATTGGAGTGTATATACCAAGGTGTATTGGTGAATCTGTGGTTGCATGAGTACCTGTATGGATGGTTCAGTGGGTACATGACTGACTGTATGAGTGAGCGATTAGGTATCTCAATGAATGTATGGGTGAGTGACTAGGTTGTATGAATGCCTGTATCATTCTGTCAGTTTGTGTCCAAGCCGCTGTATGGGTTGGTGAGTGGGTATGTGAGCTGTATGGGTGACTGATTGGTTGTCTAAGTACCTGTATGGGTGTATGAGTGTCTGTGTAGATGGGTGAGGGTGTGTTTGACTGCCTGCATGGATGAGTGAGTGGGAAAGTCAGTGGCTGTAAAGGTTGGCCAGTGCATCTGGCTCTATGGGTGACTGAGTGTGTGTATGTCTGTGTCACTGAGTAAATGGATGTGTGAGTAGCTGCATATGTGAAAGGCAGTATAGGTGAGTGTTGGGGTATATGAGTGATTGTATGTGTGAGTGAGTGATTGTGAGAGGGGCTGAGTAGGTGAGTGTGTGTTTGTGTCACTGACGGTATAGGTGAGTGAGTCTATGTTAGACTATGTATAAATAAGTGAGAGGGGGTATGTATAACTGTAAAGGTCAGTAAGTGGCTGTGAGTGAGTGGGTTGGTGGGGGTCCCCAGTGCCATTTTTCTTCAGGACAGGAGCCCCAGAGAGATGGTGAACCAAAAAAGGGATGTTTTTTGAAAATTTTGAGAAGATTTGTCTTGTGGTGCCAATTATTGGCAAAACAAAAAAATGCTTTTGGTCCTGATTATAACTAAGTACATATATATTTATATATTCACAGAAAAAACCATTGGTTATAGACCATATATAGTTAGGGATTAGCATTTACAAAACCTTAATTTACTCGCACAAAACCATAGAAATTCGCATAAATAGTTAGTTGCAATAACTATATATCGCGCACCCGCAATCCACTGCTGATGATGTCACATATTACATCATTCATGACATGGTCAGTGACATCACTGATGACATCACTGATGACATCTCAAATGACATCACTGATGACATCTCAAATGGCATCACTGATGACATCACTGATGACAACATCCAGTGACTGTATGTTTCTGTAAAGTTAAAATATGTCTTACATATTGAAGAATGAGTGGATGTATAAGTGTTTGGATGAAGGATTTAGTAGGTGCATGACTGACTGTATGAGAGAATAAATTAAATGTGTCTCACTGAGTGCATGGGTTAGTGACTAAACAGTCTTAATTTGCGCATCATTATTTCTGTAGTTCTGTAAACTGCTGCATGTGTTGATCAGTAGCTATATGAGTAACTATATGGGTTATTGATTGGTTGCCCAAATATTTGTATGGGAGTGTGTGTGTGTGGGGGGGTGGCTGGGAGGTATGTGACTCTGTGCATAGATGTGTGAGCAGTTGATTCAGTAGATGTATGGGTTCAAAAGTGCATGTGGAAACAGCTGTATGGGCGGTTGACTGTCTGCATGAGTGTATTGGTGAGTGATTGGATTTCTCAGTGCTACATGTCAAAGTAAGTACATATGTAAAACACAGTACATGTAAGAGTTGACATATATAAATAACTGTGCATAAGAGCCAGTGAATGTGTGAGTGGCTGTATGGATCATTGTGAACTTGTATCAGTGATTGTATAAGAGAGTAAATATGTGTTAGTATATGTTTGATTAAGTAAGGTGTGTATAACTGTATAGTTGAGGAAATGGAGGTGTGATTGATTCTTTGCATGACTGACTAGGTGTGTGAGTAACTCCATGGATGAGTGACAGTCTGTGAGTGTCTGTTTACACTGATTGTATCTAAGGTTATATTAGAGTCTGAAGAGGTTCATCGTATTATCACATAAATGATATCATCAGTGATGTGATCAGTAATGTCAAATGAGATGTTATCAGTGATTTCATCAGTGATGTCATTTTAGATGTCATCAGTGATGTCATTTGAGATGTCATCAGTGATGTCATCAGTGATGTCACTGACCATGTCATGAATGATGTAATATGTGACATCATCAGCAGTGGATTGCGGGTGCGCGATATATAGTTATTGCAACTAACTATATATGCGAATTTCTATGGTTTTGTGCGAGTAAATTAAGGTTTTGTAAATGCTAATCCCTAACTATATATGGTCTATAACCAATGGTTTTTCCAGTGAATTTTCATGGTTTTGTAAATGCAAATTCCTAACTATATATGGTCTATAACCTATGGTTTTTTCAGTGAATATATATATATATTATTTATATATATATATATATATATATATATATATATATTACCTACTGGCGGTCGCCAGTAGGTATATATAGTTAGGATTTTTTCTCTATGGGACTTTTGAAAATTCTATGTCTAATAACTTTGGCGTTTGTGGACGGAATCAGCTGAAATTTTCAGGAAAATTGCACATTTTGTTTCTGAGCAGCCCCTGAAAATTTGGGGGGGTTTCGTCAAGGGGGGCCGAGAAAAAAGGGGGGTCCCAAAACGCGTTTTTCCCATTCATTTTTCCATAGGGCGTTTGGCCTCACTTTTAGCTCGAACGGCTGAATGGATTTACACGAAACTTGGCAAAATTGCAGGGACTGTTAGCCCGATGTGCCTTTGCTGGGTCTCAATATATGTGCTCCAGTGGATTTTGAGAAATTAACGTTTAAAAAAACAGATATATCTGCAACAGCGTCCCGGATAGCGCTCCAGATCGCGTACTTTTCGCGTAACGGAGCTTTGCGAAGTGAAGCTGATTGGCTCTCCGGTGTCTGTCAACATTCTAAACAGTCCGGTGCGGCCGCCATCTTGTCTCTCGGTAGGATCGAGAGACAAGAGGAGGAGAAAAACGAAGGGGGAATTTAATGAAAGGGGGCAAGGTAGACTCCTCTTGACCCCCTAGGAATGATGTTGGGGTTATTAAAGGGTCAAATAAAAAAAATTTGATTTTTCGCGGTAGAAGCGCTTCTCGGTTCGCGAACCGGGTCGCAAACTGGTAGCGAAACGGGAATTTTGCCATTTTGTGTTTCGATTTAATTAAATTACAAGATGGAGGAAAAGCAATGTGAGTATTGGGTATAAGGGGGTATGGGAGACGTATCCTGACCCCTTATGTTTTCTGAGGGTGGTTGAGGAGGCTCATATATGTTGATACTTGTCTTCCAGCGGTTGCGCGTGAGCGTTTTTTTTTTTTGCCGCTTGACTTCTGTTAACGGTCAATTCGAAGGAAATCAGATAGTGTTGACCGCCATTTTGACACTGCGAGTAAATATATTGTTAAAAATAATTGTTATAAATTAATTCGTATTGATAAACATTGTCTGCGCCATCTTGCTTTTTTTCCAATGCCACACTTTTGTCGTGCACGGCAGCCATTTTAGATGCCTTGACCAGATCCTCAGCATGGCTCCCCACCCTCGCAAGCATCTCCCCCACGCACTGGTCACCCCTGCTCTCTCTCATGCATGGGCCATAAACCTCCCCCCATCTGCGCTGCTCTTCCCTGAGTATCACACCCTGTGCCTACCCGACACCTCCCTTTCACCCTATTCACTACTGCACCCTCTGACACTCCTCTTCCTCTGTGTCTGATTGTCCAGGCCGATCCCAGGCTATCACCTAGCCCTGCGGATGTAGTTTATGGCCCCAACTGTAAAGAATCACCCCTGTTCAAAGGAGTTACAGTAGATCAAGGCCCCCACCTCATGAGATCCGTCACACCACACGCGTTCCCACTATCTGATAACGATCCTGTATTGTGATTGGGGAGGGGATTCTCACTGTAAGGGTGTGTGGGACCGAGCCTGAAGCGGAAGATTCCAGGGATGCCTTTTTGTTCATCAAAGTCTTCACAATTATGTGTCACATAAAAAATATATAGCACTCCAACAAAGTAGTAGGATTATAACACTTTAATAACTTATAAATATATACAACGCTCCAACAAAGTAAACACGTTAAAAAAAAACTTTTTAAACAACTATTTACATGACACTGCTTTAACCAGGATAGACAAAGAAATGACACAGTGATGTAAAAGTTTCTGAAAGAAATGCCAAGAACGTCCCATGTGAAAGTGAATTTTATCTGGCAATTTTTTTCTTTTCCTTCTCATGAAAAGAAAGTTAAAGCCAGGTTCGTTACCTGCCTCATCTGCAAAAAAAAAACTCTCGAGAGAGACCGAAAAAAAATATAGCTATGGTAATCATACCATGCATCGGCACATGGAGAGGTGGCACCCTCTTAATTATTCTAAAGCACAACTTCGAGATTTGGTGGATAACCCCCGACCGGCAAAAACATCCACCAATGACTTAGCAATAAGTGAGTCAGAGGCAAGGGAAACGGTCCCAAATCTGCAAAAGAACTTTGGGCAGATGAGATTGACTTGTGTAGCATGTGGAAAATTAATTTCATGCGGAGAGATTACGTTAATAAATAGATCATATGAAAATCATCAACGTCCAAAACGTCCTAGAAAGTAATTTTTGTCATTTTTGAGGAAGAGAGATAACCTACAGTGGTACGGGGTCGTTTTCGTTCGTACTAGGGGGGGCAGGTGACATTCCTTTGGGGTGGCTTAGGGGCATTTAAAACAACTTCCCTGATACAGGTAGCATATAAAGTAGAGGCTAAATACCAGGATCTTTATCGATTGCTTTATGCTGTACAAAAATGAAAAACACATACAACAAACCTGGACCATTCATATTTTCAATGTTTCTGCGTACTATACTTTTTAACCCTTAACTAATTGAGCTGCTTCATTTCACCTGCTTTTTTTTTTTTTTTAAATCGGAAACAGTGGCCATTTATTCTAAACTTACCAATCTACACGTTACAACTACGTTTGCTTTTTCAAAAACCTTTAATAAAAATGTTGGTGCCCAAATACGGGCCTACAACCCCGTGGGCCGGCCACGGAGCAGGCTGGAACTGTAAATGGGGGGGGGGGTATTTATTTGTGGAAAACATAACAGAGAGTCAGTGGTCGTTGATTTCATAGTAAAAAGTGCGACAAGTGCAACAAAATCATATCGATAATTCATTGTGAGCAAGTACCAAAAGTGTCGACAATTCGAACCTTCAATAATAAATACAGTAATCAATGATGCATTAGAACTTAATATCAATTCATTGTTCGTACGTGTAATCAGTACTCGTCCCATGTCAATTCATTGTTCGAACGTATAATCAATACCCATCCTGGATCAATTCATTGTCCGAACATATAATCAGTCTTATCCCATATCAATTCATGTGCTAAAAACTGCATACATATCTCATGATGTCAAGGCTGAGCAATCGGTGCACAACAAGGAGTTGAGAGTTTCATTTGTACCGGCGCCATTTTGGGTGAGGTCAGGAAGGTCCAAGTATAGTCAAAATGTCTCCACCAACTCGTGGTTGGACCGGGACCTCTTTCGGCAGTCCAAAAGTTTTCGTTGAAGGGTAGCAGAGGGGACTGGCGACATGAACCAACAGTCAAAGTGGGGTGGGAGGCAACAATCTCTCCTACCGGGTCATACTGGTGTCCCACCGGAACTGATCAAGTTGGTAGTCTTGCAGGATTTTGGTCATTTCAAGACTGAGGCCGGCGCCGGCATGAGCGCGCCGACGTCCCACGGCTACGTCGTGGTCGTTCCGTGGGTGATCATGGCAGTCATTCCCCATCGGGGGTGTCTGCGGGGGTCGGGGGCCCCCGTGGCTCTTATAGAATCTTCAAAGTCGAGGAGAACGTTTTTGGACGCAGGACCCATTTTTTAGCTGAACTCAGAAGCGCCGTTGCACCGCAACAGTGGACGAGACCCCCGCTGGGTGAGCGGAGCATCATTGCCTCGCAATAGTGGACGAGACCTTTTGTCGGGTCAGTGGAGCACCGCTGCATCGCAAGAGTGGAGGCACCCTTGTCGGGTGAGTGGAGCGTTGGGGGTGCAGCTGAGGGGCCCCAACCTGGGGGGTTGGGAGAGGCTCGTTCGCGCCGCCTCTCCCTCCCAGCGCACCCCACGCCGACACCTGGCGTTGATATCCGTGATGTCCGGACCAGGCGATAAGAGGGGGGGGGGTCGGAGGCAGAGGCAAGACATCCCCCCCGTGGCCTGCAGGGCGCCAGAAGAGAATGGGAGGACCAGTACATTCCTGGCCGACCATCCCACGACTTCTCCGGCTGATGGCGGCTAGTCGGGCCCCGCCCTGCACGTGTCGAGGCCTCGTCTTCCGGATGGGCGTAACCGTGGACCTGTTGCACTTCGGGAGTTTCCGGAATGGGGTAGGTATCTGCTGATTTGTATCTATTTCATGTTACCGTTATTGGGCGTGGTGGGCGGTGGGACAGACATGCTTGGAGCAGTGGGGGGGGTGGCGGAGGTTAGCTACCTCGTGGCTGCCGTAACGTCAAGCTTGGCTTCTCTCACCACTTTCATGTTTCTTATTTCTAGCGAAGTCAAAAACTCATCAGTGGCCTACTGATTTTGTTCAATTTCTTTCCCTTCCTTTTCAAGTGTGTTTCATGTTTAAGTGTCTGTTTAACAGGATACAGTGATTACTTCGTATTTTACATATGTCTTCTTTATTAGGGGTACTCTCCGGTTGAGACAGATGATGTACCTCTAATAAATGATCCGGGTGGAACTAGTTTCTCAATCAGTGGGGAGTAGAGGGGCATGACAGATTACAACTGGGGACAAAAGTCCGCATTACCTATCCTTCACTATCAGAAAACAGAAACAACAATGACAACTAATAGTAGTGATATCCTGGGCGGGTGATGGAACTGGGATTGTTAATGGAAAAAGATCTACAGAGAAAGCTATTGGTGAATTATACTTCTCCGGAAATTTAAAACTCACAAATGTTTTATTTGTGTAATCGTTTCAGGTCAAACGGATTGTGGAAAAATGTTCAGAATGGAAGAGTCACCAAAAGGCAAAAAGTACACTCATGTATGAAAATCTTACTATTAATGCTTGACTGAGGCCAAGGAGATCAGAGTGCATGAGTCTCATGCTCGATCGATTGAGCTAGCCGGATCGGGCAACAAAAAGTATAAAATAGTTATGTAAATAGTTATTTAATAAAATGTTTTACCCTGTTACTTTGCTGGTGTGTTGTATATATTTATAATATTTGCATAGGGTTTGTCGTTATTTTGGGTGGGGTGGGTGGCGGAGCCGAGCTGTCTTGCAGCCATCATGGTGTGGAGCTCAGTTCATCTCACTAGTTTCGTATTTCTCATGAGGGGTTGTTCTTAATGTTTCTATTTTAGCGAGGTCAAAAAGAGATCCCATTAGTGGCCTACTGATTTTGCTCCATTCCTTTTGTTTTCTTAAAGATTTTTCACTATCTGCAAAGACTAAACAGAGTATTGCGACTCTGTGCTTGTTTGTAAATAGAGAATGAACCAAAGAGAACCAATTCTAAAACAGTAAATGCTTGGATAACAATCAATCAAATAGAGAGAGAAGCAGGCACGACGGATTACAACGGGGCAAAGACCTGCGTTAACTACCCTTCACTATCTGCAAAGAGAGAGTACTCCTAGGAGAAAACAGGGGGGGGGGGACAGCGTTCAAAGCACATCAGCGTGCATAAACACGAAAATGTTTTTACCTATCACGTACTTGACATTTAACAGCTTTTGATATTTGCTATTAAAAAACCATTGAAATTCACTGAAAAAACCATAGGTTATAGACCATATATAGTTAGGAATTAGCATTTACAAAACCTTGAAAATTCACTGAAAAAACCATTGGTTATAGACCATATATAGTTAGGAATTAGCATTTACAAAACCTTAATTTACTCGCACAAAACCATAGAAATTCGCATATATAGTTAAATGCAATAACTATATATCGTGCACCCGCAATCCACTGCTGATGATGTCACATATTACATCATTCATGACCTGGTCAGTGACATCACTGATGACATCACTGATGACAACTCAAATGACATCACTGACAACATCACTGATGACATCAATCATGTGATAATACGATCAACCTCTTCAGACTCTAATATAACCTTAGATACACTCAGAGTAAACAGACACTCACAGACTGTCACTCATCCATGGAGTTACTCACACACCTAGTCAGTCATGCACTGAATCAATCACACCTCCATTTCCTCAACTATACAGTTATACACACCTTACTTATTCAAACCTATACTAACACATATTTACTCTCTTATACAATCCCTGATACAAGTTTTCAATGATCCATTCAGCCACTCACACATTCACTGGCTCTTATACACAGTAATTTATATATGTGAACTCTCACATGTATTGTGTTTTACATATGTACTTACTTTGACGTGTAGCACTGAGATATCCATTCACTCACCAATACACTCGTACACAGTCAACCACCCATACAGCTGTTTCCACATGCACTTTTGAACCCATACATCTAGTGAATCAACTGCTCACACATCTATGCACAGAGTCATACACCTCCCAGCCACCCACACACACTCAGTCTCCCATACAAATACTTGGGCAACCAATCAATAACCCATATAGTTACTCATATAGCTACTGATCAACACATGCAGCAGTTCATAGAACAACAGATATAATGATGCACAAATTAAGACAGTTTAGTCACTAACCCATGCACTCAGTGAGACACATTTAATCACTCTCTCATACAGTCAGTCATGCACCTACTAAATCCTTCATCCAGACACTTATACATCCACTCATTCTTCAATATGTAAGACATATTTTAACTTTACAGAAACATACAGTCACTGGATGATGTCATCAGTGATGTCATCAGTGATGTCACTGACCATGTCATGAATGATGTAATATGTGACATCAGCAGCAGTGGATTGCGGGTGCGCGATATATAGTTATTGCATTTAACTATATATGCGAATTTCTATGGTTTTGTGCGAGTAAATTAAGGTTTTGTAAATGCTAATTCCTAACTATATATGGTCTATAACCAATGGTTTTTTCAGTGAATTTTCAAGGTTTTGTAAATGCTAATTCCTAACTATGGGGGTCATTATGATGGAGGATTTTCCGCATCCTCTGGGCCGGCGGAAGCCACTGCCGGCCCGGAGGATGCGGAAAATCCTCTGCGGACCCACCAGGACCCACCGCCACATTAGGATGGCTGGTGGGTCATGGTTTAGGTCCGCAGCTTTTCCGCCGCGGCTGGCTTACAACCGCGGCGGAAAAGCACTAAAATGGTGAAGGTGTCTCTTAGACACCGTCAGCCAGATTAGGATGCGCTTGGGAACATGCTTTTCCACGGCGGCTTTTCCGCCGTGGAAAAGCATGTGTAACTGCACTGCAGGGGCCCGTTGCGGGCCCCTAGGTGTAGTGGGGGGGTGGGGGGTGCACATGGGGGGTACCTATGGTACCCCCCTGCATTTGCGTGCCCAATGCAGCAGGCACCGCGCGGTGCCTGCCACTTTGTGCACGCAAATGCTGTGCGTGCATTTTTAACATTGCTGCGGGTGCAGCTTGAAGCTCCACCCGCAGCAATGTTAAAAATAGAGGATGTGACCGCCACCCTGGCGGTCACATCCTAATCTGCACAGAGGGAACGCCGCAGCCCATGCGGATGTTCCCTCATGCTCTGGGGTCGCGGACGGACTCAAGTCCGTCCGCGATCCTAATGACCCCCTAAATATGGTCTATAACCTATGGTTTTTTCAGTGAATATATATATATATATATATATATATATATATATATATATATATATTACGCTGCCACAGTTGGAGGTGCACGCAATGACAGGCGAACACACCCACCAAGGGCCTGTCATTGCGTGCATCTCCAACTGTGGCAGCGTAATGGAACATATTTACTGGCCGAGCCAGGTCGGGGAGGTAGCAACATCACGAAAATGTTTGTGGACGGCAGAATTTGAAATATTGAGAAACCGTATTGCAGAATGACCGGGTTTATGCATGTAACTTTCAACGAACACATATTTGGAGTCCCGACTAAGGGCTTGATTTTATCTTGCCAGAGGCAGAGCCCAACATGGGCCATATGGTGGTTGGAGGACTACGAATCCGATAAGTTCAAAGATTACGTCAGCAATAACTGCTATGAAACAGGACGAACCAGGGACTTGTTCTCTTCCTACGTCTGCCTCTGCATGCCCGCCCCGTTAGCAAGGAGCATAAGGAGCTCCGAAACGCGTTGGGGCTGCATGAAATATCCAGCGCTATGTCCCGTTGTGCCTCAATAAAGGACTTAACCATGGTGGCTGAGTTCGCCTGTCATTGCGTGCACCTCCAGCTGTGGCAGCATAATGGAACATATTTACCGGCCGAGCCAGGTCGGGGAGGTAGTAACTTCACGAAAATGTTTGTGGACTGCAGGATTCGAAATATTGAGAAACCGTATTGCAGAATGACAGGTTTTATGCATGTAACTTTCAACGGTCACAGATTTGGAGACCCGACTAAGGGTTTGATACAACTTGACGGAGGCAGAGCCCAACATGGGCCATATGGTGGTTGGAGGACTACGAATCCCATAAGTCCAAAGGTGATGTCAGCAATAACTGCTATGAAACAGGACGAACCAGGGATGTGTTCTCTTCCTACGTCTGCCTCTGTATGCCCGCCCCGTGAGCAAGGAGCATAAGGAGCTCCGAAACGCATTAGGGCTGAATGAAATATCCAGCGCTGTGTCCCGTTGTGCCTCAATAAAGGACTTAACTGTGGTGGCTGAGTTTGTCTGTCATTGCGTGCACCTCCAACTGTGGCTGCGTAGTGGAATATATATATATATATATATATATATATATATATATATATATATATATATATATATATATAGATATATATATATATATATATATCCTGGGATGAAAGCAGCAAGGAAGATCACCAATTTTATGACGTGCAGTACCACATTAGTGGTATACTGCCTGACCTGTCCTTGCGACCTCAGATATGTGGGGAGCACCATCAACCGGGTAAAAATGTGGGTCCTTGAACATCAAAAGGCCATCGCCAGCAGTTACACTAATTATCCGGTGGCGCGGCATTTTGCCAGCCCCCACATGAGAGACAGATCCCTGTTACAGTTTTTCTGCCTGGACCACGTCCCCAGAGATGTCAGAGGAGGGGGAAAGGGAGAAGAGACTAAGGAGATTGGTATTTAGATTCATTATAGACCTCCAAAGCAAGTTTCCAGGAGATTTAAATAGTGAGGAAGAACTCGCTGTACATCTGGGAACATAAGTACTCCTTTAGAAGAGCTGGGCCTAATAAGAACGTTGGTATGGGACCGAAGTCAGCGGCCATCCTGTTGGTAAAACAGTGGCCCATATAGGGCAATATAACCTCAATGTATGACCGGGTATTACCTGTGATATGGTAGCGTCAAACCAAACAGTGGATCTGATTAAAAGGCGCAATCTATATGCCCATACAGGGCGAGAGAAAGGCCTATAATCCACTGACAATACACTGAGATTGGTACTCAGTGTAATATGTTTAAGGAACTGAGAAGTCCCCACTAGGATTTGCCGTGTAAATATGTACATGGAATCACTGGAACAAATGTGTATAATGTGAATAATCTACACAGGATGCGCTTGGACAGAGAATGAATTTAATTTAATTTAACTCACACTCTCTGATTTTATTGTATTGATGATATGAGTTGAGAAATGAAATAGAATATTCAAATTCATTTTAGTGTTCAGAGAGTGTAATGCAATATAATACTGTATCCCGCAGTTCGTTCAAAGATGGCACCCATAGATTTGTATTTTAAAATGTCTGTTTTCGAATTATTGCGAGAATCAAGCGTTGAAATGTCACCATGACAATGGGGCCGCCGACATTGACAAAGGCAGGATTGCCGAAACACGTTTGTTGTGTTTATTTTTTCGCCCAATAAATCTATAAACAGATTTACAGTAACGCAAGTGCTGGTCAATTTTTACTTGTATGGGGAGCTGAAATATATATATGTATATATATATATATATCTGTGTGTGGGTGTTTATATATATATATATATATATATATATAATTACCTACTGGCTGTCGCCAGTAGGTATATATAGTTAGGATTTTTTGTCTATGGAACTTTTGAAAATTCTATGTCTAATAACTTTGGCGTTTGTGGATGGAATCGGCTGAAATTTTCAGGAAAATGGCACATTTTGTTTCTGAGCAGCCCCTGAAAATTTGTGGGGGTTTCTTCAAGGGGGGGGCCGAGAAAAAAGGGGGGTCCCAAAACACGTTTTTCCCATGTTAATTTCCATAGGGCGGTTGGCCTCACTTTTAGCTCGAACGGCTGAATGGATTTGCACGAAACTTGGCAAAATTATAGGGACTGTTAGCCCGATGTGCCTTTGCTAGGTCTCAATACATGTGCTCCAGTGGATTTTGAGAAATTAACGTTCAAAACAAGATATATATCTGTAACAGCGCTCCGGGCTGCGCTCCGGTCCGCTTACTTTTCGCGAAACGGAACTTTGCGATGCGAAGCTGATTGGCTCCCCGGTGTCTGTCAACATTCTAAACAGTCCGGAGCGGCCGCCATCTTATCTCTCGGTAGGATCGAGAGAGAAGAAGAGGTGAAAAACGAAGGGGGAATTTAATGAAAGGGGGCAAGGTATACCCCTCTTGACCCCCTAGGAATGTTGTTGGGGTTATTAAAGGGTCCCGTGGGGAAAATAAAAAAAAAATGATTTTTCACGGTAGAAGCGCTTCACGGGCCGCGAACTGGGCCGCAAACTGGTAGCGAAACGGGAATTCGCCATTTTGTGCTTCGTTTTAATTAAATTACTAGGTATAAGGGGGTGCGGGAGACGTATCCTAATCCCCTATGTTTTCTGAGGGTGGCTGAGGAGGCTCATATATGTTGATACATCTCTTCCAGCGGCTGTGCGTGAGCTTTTTTTTTTTTTGCTGCGTGACGTCTGTTAACGTTCGATTCGATGGAAATCAGGAAGTGTTGACCGCCAATTTGTCACTGCGATAAAATATTTTGTTATAAATGAATCCTTATTGATAAACATTGTCTGCGGCATCTTGCCTTTTTTCCAATGCCACAATTTTGTCGTGCACGGCAGCCATTTTAGATGCCAGGCTGGTCCCAGGCTATCACCTAGCCCTGCGGATGTAGTTTATGGCCCCAGCTGTAGAGAATCCAGACATGCCAACCCTCCCGATTCAGGCGTGAGACTACTGATTTCAGTGCTAGTCTCCCGCCTCCCGATTTCTGCAAGCAAAAACCCGGGGGCATATTACCAACAACTAGCGATAATTTTTGTCTCTAACTTGTTTAGAGACAAAAATTATCGCCGCACATCGGCGATTTTTATCGCAGATAAACCTTGCTATTAGCAAGGTTTATCGCAAATGCGATAAAAAACGGCCGCAATGCATGAATATCGCAGAAAAGTCAGCGATATTCATGTATTATCGAGCAAATGCTCTTAGCCATGTTATCCACCTCCCATTGGATAACATGGCTAAGAATTGCTCAGGTCAGGTGTTAGCTTTTGGAGATATTCGCGCTTAGCGCGAATATCTCCAAAAGTTGGTAATAGGAGATAGCGATGTTAGGGACTGTTTCCAGTCGCTAACATCTTGGCACGCCCACTTTGCATGTCATTAGTGATAAATATCACTGACATGCAAAGCGGGCCCCAAGATGGTCGCTATCTCCTTTTAGCTGTCACTAACTGGTGTTAGCGACAGCTTGGTAATAGGGAGATAATTTTATCTCCGCTTTCTTGGCTTTTAAAGCCAAAAAAGCGGAGATAAACCCCCTTGATAATATGCCCCACGATTCCTCGGGGGTTTCAGCTGACAAGGCTTGGTATTGTGTTACGTGGTAATTCTTCCAGGAAACGTCAAAGGGTCGATGCAGGGGTTCTAGAAGGGGTGATAAACCATTTAAGCCTCATGAACAAGCGCATGGTCTTTTAAAGATCTGTGAAGTACTCGGGCGGCGGTGTGTGTGTGTCCTCTTTCAGGAGCGGGCGGGGGGGGGGCACTGCCAGCAACTTCCAGGCCAGGCAGTGTTCAACAGTTGCATCACCCTTTCTCTGCCTGCTATTGCGCTCCATGCTTCGGAAAGGTAAGAAAAAGAACGTGCATTTGAGTTTGAAATGTCCGATCCTGTAGCAGTACACTTGCAAAGCCCACACATGACAATAACCCGATTCAAGGCCCCATTCACCCGTTTTAAAAAAAATATATAACACTCCAACAAAGTAGGATTATAAAACTTTATTAACTTTTAAATATAACGAACGGAACAAAAACTGTAAAAACATTTAAACATTTTTCACAAAAAAAAGCAACAATGGTCAGAAGCTGTCTTTTGTGCGAATAGTCCCAAGGCAGCACAACGTGCTGAGTTCTGGACGGCACCCAGGTGATGTCACCTGGGTGCCGCACTGGTTTTTGGGATCCTACAATGCAGCAAAGAAAAACAGCGTGGGGCGTCCAGGGTGTTGCGGAGGGAGGCCTCGTCAGTAGCGGTCTGTTGTGCGAATAGTCCCAAGGCAGCAGAACGCGCTGAGATGTTGATGGCACCCAGGTGATGTCCAGTAAACTTCCGCACTGGTTTTGGTATCCTACAATGCTGCTCCGAAAATTGGCGTGGGGCGGCCCGGGGGGGGGGGTGTGGGGGAGGCGGCGTGAACGGGCCTCCCCAGGTGGCGGCCATCCAGCTGAGTTGCGCCCGCTCTTGCGGCTACAGCGTTTCGCTCACCATGTTGTTGAGTTGCTCCCACTCTTGCAGTGCAGCGATAGGCGGCTGCCACATGACTCTTAAAATGGCGGACGGCTCTTCGGTTTTGGGCCTGGTCCACTAAAATGGCCCTGGGACACCTTGGAACTCGGACGCTTGCCTGCTAGGGCTTGGGCTCCATTCTCGAAAGCGCCCCCTCAGCCGTGAAGATTCTACAAAAGTCTTGGGGGCCCTCGACTCCTGCAGGCTTCCGGTGGGGAGCGGCTGCCATGATTGCTCGCGGAATGACCACGACGGAGCCACGAGATGGTGGTGCTCTCATGCTGACGCCAGCTTCAGTCTGAATCATCCAGAAACAAGGTGGGACTTTCATCGTTTGGGAAAAAAAAATGTTCTAAACCAATGAAAAGTGTTATTTTTAGGTCATATGACCAAGCCTTCCATCTTTAGGAAACCAAAAGTAAAATGAACCAATGAAAAGTTTTATAAACAAGTCACATGACCTGTTATGCGGCATAGGGCTACAAAAAGCGTAGAAAATCCGTTGGCACGTGAGGCGGCGTCAGTAGCGGACCGATGTGCGAATAGGCCGAAGGCAGCACAACGCGCCGAGATCCGGATGGCACCGAGGTGGTGTCCAGCAAATTGCCGCACTGGTGTGGCCATCCTACAATACTGCGCCGAAAGACGGCGTGTCCAGCTGAGTTCCGGTCACTCTTGCGGTACAGTGACTCGAACGTGCCGAGATCCGGATGGCACCGAGGTTGTGTCCAGCAAGTTGCCGCACTGGTGTGGCCATCCTACAATGCTGTGCCGAAAGTCGGCGTGGGGTGCCCCGTTGGCTTATGAGGTGATGTCAGTAGTGGACCGATGTGTGAATAGGTCGGAACCAGCACAAGGCGCCAAGATCCGAATGGCAAGTCCTGGATGTTGAGTGCCATAGTTGAGAGTTCTGAGCAGTGCTTGTAAGACTATCTGAAGCTTATTTGCACCTGCTGCAGCTTCACTATTGCCCGAGGTGGTGTCCAGCAAATTGCTGCACTGGTGTGGCCATCCTACAATGCTGCGCCGAAAGACGGCGTGTTCAGCTGAGTTCCGGTCACTCTTGCGGTACAGTGACTCGAACGCGCCGAGATTCGGATGGCACCGAGGTGGTGTCCAGCAAGTTGCCGCACTGGTATGGCCATCCTACAATGCTGCGCCGAAAGACGGCGTGACCAGCTGAGTTCCGGTCACTCTTGCGGTACAGTGACTCGAACGCGCCGAGATCCGGATGGCACCGAGGTGGTGTCCAGCAAGTTGCCGCACTGGTATGGCCATCCTACAATGCTGCGCCGAAAGTCAGTGTGGGGTGCCCCGTTGGCTTATGAGGTGATGTCAGTAGTGGACCGATGTGTGAATAGGTCGGAACCAGCACAAGGCGCCCTGCACTGTTGAGCTTTTTTCAATGCCTGTTTTTTGTTGTTTCCCCTCCATCAAAAACAAAAAAAATATATAAAACTGTGCAAAAATACAAATAAATGTTTAGAAAAGCAGTGCTTGTAAGACTGTCTGAAGCTCTTTTGCACCTGCTGCAGCTTCACTATTGCCCTGGTGTGGCCAAAGATCGCCCATGACATAGGCGGCCGGCTCCCGAGGTCCGGCGGAACTTTTTTCCTTTTCCTTTCTGCTTCTTGTCCCACAATCCGTTTCACCTGAAGACACGACCAGGTTCCTGAATGTGTGCAGGGAGACGCTATTGATTGAATGAAAATGGCGGCTTGACACAAAGCTGACTCAAGCGTTGCTGTTGATGCTATACAGACAAAAATTGGTTTTCAGTTTGTACATTCTTCAGGATTTTTTTTTCCATCCAAGGCTGATTGAGAGTTTGTAGAAAAATGGCTTCAGATTTTCCACATATTACTCTTCAACATTCTTCCTAAATGTAACAATGTGAGACTCACTAGGAGAACGGCTGTTTATCTTTCCTTTCAAAATGCTGCCAACAATATTTTCTGAATGGAAGACACCATCTTGTAGCATAAAGGGCCGAAAGGGGTTCTGGTCTGGCCGATTGTTGGTGGAGACATTTTGACTATATCTTGGACCTGCCCGGCCTCGCCCAAAATGGCGCCGGTATAAATGGGACTCGTAACTCCTTGCCCGCAAATGTATATCTAGAAAATTTTATTGTAAGTGGCCCTGTCTTATTTTAATTACAAAATGTACGTCCACCGATTCCGCAACTGTTAGACACCTTAGTTCTTGCAACCTAATGGCCCGCTCGTTACGTTCCTCTACAGTGTAAATGTCTCCTCTTCATATACGATTTCAGTTTGCTCCGTGGCCGGCCCACGTGGTTATAGGCCCGTATTTGTATACTGACATTTTCACAATAAAGGTTTTTAAAACAAAACACGGTAGTAGTATTTACATTGGTAAAGTTTTTACTTTTAGTCACTGTTTTCGAATCAGTAAAAGGCAAGTGAAATAAAGCAGTCCAATTACATGACGGATAAAAGGTAGAATATGTAGGAACGCAGTAAAGATAAATGGTCAAGGGCAGTTGTGTTTTCCACTCCTGCAACATAAAGTGATCGATAAGAATCTGATAATCAGGCGTATCGGCGACTAAGACAGCAGGCCGAGTCTCTTTTACTCAACGGCTCCGTCATGGAACGAAGAAACGCCCTTTTTCTCGAAAAAGGAATATATTTTACTTGCAGGACAGTTGTAAATTTTCCGGGAAAGTACATTAGCCTGGAATATTATAACATATATGTTTAAAAAAAAATAATGTTCGAAAACAATAAAAAGCGTAATTTTTAGGTCATATGACCAAGCTTTTCATCATTAAAATAACAAAAGTAAAATGAACCAATGAAAAGTTTTATTAACAAGTCACATGACCTGTTATGCTTACGTTACGCGCTGCGCGCCGCGCCCCGGATCACTTCCGGGTGCGCTAACGCGGCGTGTCATATAACGCATTACGCGACAACGTAGGTCAAGAATATAGTCAAAATGTCTCCACCAACCAGCGTTCGGAACACAACCCCTTTCAGCAGTCCAAAAAGTTCTGTTAAATGACAACAGAGGGGACAGGCAACAAGAACCATCAGTCAAAGAGGGGAGGGCAAGTTCTTCTCTTCCGGGTCATGTTGGGGCGCTACCGGAACTGATCGAATTGGTAGTCTACAGTGTTTCTGGATGTTTCAGACTAAAGCTGGCGTCAGCATGAGAGCACTACCATCTCGTAGCTCCGTCGTGGCCATTCCACGAGCAGACATGGCAGCCGCTCCCCACCAGAAGCCTGCGGGAGTCGGGGGCCCCCAAGACTTTTGTAGAATCTTCACGGCTGAGGGGACGCTTTCGAGAATGGGACCCAAGCCTTATCAGGGAAGCGTCCGAGTTCCAAGGTGTCCCAGGGCCATTTTAGTGGACCAGGCCCAAAACCAAAGAGCCGGCCGCCATTTTGAGAGTCCTGTGGCAGCCGCCTATCGCTGCACCGCAAGAGCGGGAGCAACTTAACTACATGGTGAGCGAGACGCTGTAGTCGCAAGAGCGGGCGGTAAACAGCTGAATGGCGGAAGAGGCACAGTGTAGCAAAAGCGGGCGGAATGGCAACTAAAACGGTAAAGGGGCGCCCCACTACAGCGTGTCTTCAGGTCAAACGGATTGTGGGACAAAGTCCAGAATAGAAGAGTCATCAAAAGGCAACAAGTTCCGCCGGCCGCCTATGTCGGGGGCGATCTCAGGCTACACCAGTGCTATAAGACTTGGGGAGGGGGTCGGAGCCAAGCGTCTTCTCCGAGTCCGTGCCATCACACCGCCCCTCGGGGGCCTCCGTCAAGCGGTTTAGGGAGGTACCATATAACATTGTTTTCAAATGCAGTCAGGTCCACAAACGACCCTCACTTACTTTGAGAATAGTGAAGCTGCAGTAGGTGGAAATAAGCTTCAGACAGTCTTACAAGCACTGCTTTTGTAAACATTTTTAGATTTTTTTGTATTTTTGCACAGTTTTATATTTTTTTTTGTTTTTTATGGAGGGGAAACAACAAAGCACAGGCATTGAAAAAGGCTCAAACTCAGAACTCTGAACTATGGCACCCAACATCCAGGACTTGCCATCCGGATCTTGGCGCCTTGTGCTGCTTCCGACCTATTCACACATCAGTCCACTACTGACATCATCTTATAAACCAACGTTATGTAAATAGTTATTTAATAAAATGTTTTACCCTGTTTCTTTGCTGGTGTGTTGTCTATATTTTTAATATTTGCATAGGGTTTGTCGTTATTTTGGGCGGGATGGGTGACGGAGCCGAGCTGTCTTGCAGCCCTCATGGTGTGGAGCTCAGTTCATCTCACTATTTTCGTATTTCTCATGAAGGGTTGTTTATAATATTTCTATTTTAGCGAGGTCAAAAAGAGATCCAATTAGTGGCCTACTGATTTTGCTCGATTACTTTTATTTTTTTACACGATTTTTCACGATCTGCAAAGACTAAACAGAGTATTGCGACTTTGTGCTTGTTTGTAAATAGAGAATGAACCAAAGAGAATCAATTGTAAAACAGTAAATGCTTGGATAATAATCAATCAAATGGAGAGACAAGCAGGCAGGACGGATTACAACGGGGGTAAAGGCCTGCGTTAACTACTCTTCACTATCTGCAAAGAGAGAGTACTACTAAGAGAAAAGAGGGGGGGGGCAGCGTTCAAAGCACATCAGCGTGCATAAACACGAAAAAGTTTTTACCTATCACGTACTTGACATTTTACAGCTTTTGATATTTGCTATTAAAAAAACAATGAAAGTCACTGAAAAAACCATAGGTTATAGGCCATATATAGTTAGGAATTTGCATTTACAAAACCTTGAAAATTCACTGAAAAAACCATTGGTTATAGACCATATATAGTTAGGGATTAGCCTTTTCAAAACCTTATTTTACTCACACAAAACCATTGAAATTTCATATATAGTTAGTTCCACTAACTATATATCGCGCACCCGCAATCCACTGCTGATGATGTCACATATTACATCATTCATGACATGGTTAGTGACATCACTGATGACATCACTGATGACATCTCAAATGACATCAATGATGACATCTCAAATGACATCACTGATGACATCTCAAATGACATCACTGATGACTTCTCAAATGACATCACTGATAAAATCACTGATAACATCTCATTTGACATGACTGATCACATCACTGATGATATCATTCATGTGATAATACCATGAACCTCTTCAGACTCTAATATAACCTTAGATACAATCAGTGTAAATAGACAGTCACAGACTGTCACTCATCCATGGAGTTACTCACACACCTAGTCAGTTATGCAAAAAATCAATCACACCTCCATTTTCTCAACTATACAATTATACACACCTTACTTATTCAAACATATACTAACACATTTACTTTACTCTCTTATACAATCCCTGATACATGTTCACAATGATCCATACAGCCACTCACACATTCACTGGCTCTTATGCACAGTTATTTATATATGTCAACTCTCACATGTACTGTGTTTTACTTATGTACTTACTTTGACATGTAGTACTGAGATATCCATTCACTCACTAATACACTCATGCACAGTCAACCGCCCATACAGTTGTTTGCACATGCACTTTTGAAACCATACATATAGTGAATCAACTACTCACACATCTATGTACAGAGTCACACACCTCCCAGCCACCCATACACACACACTCAGTTTCCCATACAAATACTTGGACAACCAATGAATAACCCATACAGTTACTCATATAACTACTGATCAACATATGTAGCAGTTTGTAGAACAACAGATATAATGATGCACAAATTAAGACAGTTTAGTCACTAACCCATGCACTCAGTGAGACACATTTAATCACTCACTCATACAGTCAGTCATGCACCTACTAAATCCTTCATCCAGACACTTATACATCCACTCATTCTTCAATATGTAAGACATATTTTAACTTTACAGAAACATACAGTCACTGGATGTTGTCATCAGTGATGTCATTTGAGATGTCATCAGTGATGTCATTTGAGATGTCATCAGTGATGTCATCAGTGATGTCACTAACCATGTCATGAATGATGTAATATGTGACATCATCAGCAGTGGATTGCGGGTGCGCGATATATAGTTAGTGGAACTAACTATATATGAAATTTCAATGGTTTTGTGTGAGTAAAATAAGGTTTTGAAAAGGCTAATCCCTAACTATATATGGTCTATAACCAATGGTTTTTTCAGTGAATATATACATATATATATATATATATATATATATATATATATATATATATATATATATATATATAATCTTACAGACCACTATCCATGTTCAAGAAACGTACACTCTGCTTAGGACTCTCCTTCTGCCCTACTAACTCCTTTAATTATCCCGAAACCAGAGTTGATATGTTTAAATTTATCAGAAAGGTCAAACTGAAAAAATGGCACATGCTGAAAGGAACACCTCAGGTCCCGCAAGTTAGAGTCAGTGATGAAGAGAACACGTATCTCAGCATAAGAGATAGGGAAACGATGATGGCGATGCAAGGTCTATAACAGGAATCAGGACTACATGACCTGGATACTGAGCAAGAAGTAAGAACAGATAGACTGGCCAACACTAAATTCAAGCCTAAATCCATCTTCTCACCAACCATGCCACATAACAATATAGATGCCTTTCATGAGACCACCATCCATGACTTGATGAACCTTCGGAAAAGCAGAAACCACAGAAATCATGACTCCACTAACTTTTCCAAAAAACAATGGGAGTTCAAAAAATCCCTCAGTGAAGATTAGAATATCATCATCCGCCCTGCGAACAAAGGGGGAAATATTGTACTTTGGGACAGGGGGGTCATATATTTTTTAAGCTACTAGACAACTAACTGATACCAGATTCTATGTCACTACTACTACCATGCAGGAGTACAACGCCAGTACCATTAACATATGGGACACACTCAAAGGTTACAAAGATAAAGGGATTCTCCAATGGGAAGAATATTGTTACTTGATGTGTGATTACCCTAGAACCCCGATTTTTTACCTTCTACCGAAGGTGCACAAGGATCCCAGGGAACCTCCGGGGAGACCTATTGTGTCTTCCATTGGCTGTGTTACTGAGAATCTCAAAATACATTGACCACATTCTCTGTGAATATGTTGAGAAATTGCTGTCACATGTTAGGGATACTAAAAGATTTCCTGTACAAAGTTAAAGACATTGTATGGAAAGAGGGTTACCACATGATCTCCCTCGATGTGAACTCATTGTATTCTATAATTGATCACTCACTAGGAGTAAGATGCTGTCAATATTATCTTAAGAGACGTGAAATATGTTACCTCAAGCATACCGAAATGCAATTAGAACTGATGCAGTTCTGTTTCCTCAACAACATGTTCATATTTAATGGTACCATGTTTAAACATGTACTTGGAACGGCAATGGGCACGTGCTTTTCCCCCAGTTACGCTAACCTTTTTCTGGAGGTATAGGAGGGAGAGTTCCTCAAAAAACTATACCAAGACCCCAATGGCAGTAAAGTCGTCAAATGGTATAGGTACATCGACGACCTCTTCGTAGTATGGAATGTCAGCGAGTAGAGTGCTAAAGAGATGAATTGAACAACAACAATTTTAATCTCACCCTCACACACAACATCAGCACCAGTCAAATTGCATTATCGATGTGGTAGTGGAGATTCCAGAAAATAGAATAAACACCAAACTCTAAAGGAAATCCACGGCAGGGAACAGTTTGCTTCACGCTCTCAATAGCCATCCATGAACACTGAAATGGAGAATTCCATTTGGAGAACTACTGAGAGTGAAAAGAAACTGTAGAAACCAGGAAAGTGTTCATGCAGAACAAGAACCATGATAAAAAGATTCAGAGAAAGAGGGTATCTGAACTGGGTCCTACAGAGAGCCAGAGACAAGATTGGGAAAGTTGAAAGGGAGGCTACGTTGAGTGAGAAAATCACAGAGGAGGATAACACCACCAGAGTGATTCTAACTTACAACAAAGAATCGAAGGCCATATCTAAAATACTTACACGGAATTGGAACATTCTCACCACTGATCAGGTGGCACGCCATACCATACAGGAGAGACCCCGTATCACCTACAGGAAGGAGAGAAACCTTAAAGATTTCCTAGTCAAGGGGGATATCACTAATAAGAGCTTAAATTCACAGATTAACCTCCAAGGGTTCTTCCCCTGTGGCCACTGTAAAGCCTGTAGGAACAGTTCCATGAGAAAGAGCTACAGCACCGCAACTGGAGAATACAACAAAACAATTTCTCACATATGGCACAATCTTTACCATCTATATTATTGAGTGCCCATGTAAGATGAGGTATATAGGCAGCACTACTCTGGCCACAAAAAAACGGGTGTTGGATCACATGTGGGCTATAACCAATAAAGACCCACATTACCCTGTAGCCAAGCACTTTGCAGAGTTCCATCTCTCTAATAGCTCCCATTTGACATTCTTTGCCATTGAACAGATCGAATATACCCAGAGAGGGGGTAATAGAGTCCCACATTTGCGCAAAAAAGAATCCTGGCACATAATCAACTTCAAAACAAAGAGCCCAGTAGGGCTCAACCAGGATGAGGAGATGAGCATACATCTCCAAGAATAATGACAGTACATGCTTGAGACTTTACCATCTTTTTTTACATGATTATTACCCATGCAACTGTACACTTGTGTAACTGTAACTTTGTTTTGAAATGTTTTTAATCCTTAAATGAGACTGCTCATGGATCTTAATATGTGTGTTTTTTTCTTCTTTTTACAGGAGAAAAGGAAGGGGCAGATATTGAACGACAACCTCTCCTCTCACATCCCCTACCCTTTTCTTCTTAGCAATGGTGGAGGGCCCAACCACACAGATAAGAGACTTTATAAAAATCTTTTTTAACTCTGTTTATTTGTTTTCACACACATATATATCACTTTATTTCCTTGCTGGGTGTTTGTGTAGCTCTGATCTACGGGGAAGTGAGCATATATACACAGCATGATGGGAAGGCTTACCAGCAATTCTAAAAAGGCATTAGTCCGAATGAATTTTGTGCATCACACACAGTGGCCCAATGACATTTTTGCACCACACGCTGTGCTCAATGTTGGAAAGACCATGACACTGTTCTCATTATCTCCTTGTACATTTCCTGATACCTGTAGCATACATGTTACAAGATGCCACCTAGGTTTAAATGTATAATTCATTGTTTGCCTGGTTTTAGCCTTCACCTTTGTGATTGACTTTGATATTTAATTGTCAATATTACGTATATTGTGACTACTACATGAGAAGGAGGGAGTATGATGTAATACACCACCTTAATTCTCTATAGGCTACACACTACAAAATGGATGCGACTTGGCTATGTCTTAGTGCACCTTATGTTGGTCCTACGTTTATTTCTAATATGCCTATGTAATGCTTTCACTTTCCCCGGTTGCATTGTGTGAACAAGCTCGCTGGGTGAGCGAAATGCGTAACCTGGAATAAATTACCATCACTGGTGTATGCCTTAACTCGGAGTGATCACATTATTGAACCTTTTCTAAACTGGATGTCTATGTTGGCACGCTCCACCAACTTCATGCGATCCTGTACAAGGGCGGGGAAGGCAGAAGGAGCAAAAAAGTTAAAGATATATATATATATATATATATATATATATATATATATATATATATATATATATATATATATATATATATATATATATATATATTCACTGAAAAAAACATAGGTTTCACACCAGTTATAGTTAGGTGGAAATTTTACTCGCATAAAACCATTGAAATTCCCACGTTATAGTTAGTTAAACTCACTATAACTTGCGCGTGCAATGCACTGCTGATGACGTCACATATTACATCAGTCATGACATGGTCAGTGGCATCACTGATGACATCTCAAATAACATCACTGATGACAACATCCTTGTGACAAAGTGGCAGACCTCCTATCAGCATAAAATAACATTTGACACACACATTCAAAAATAGAAACTAACATTTTCTTAAAAAAGGAGAAACCAATACCAATTACAACAACTTATTAGGTAATTCCAACATCTACATACACATCCACTCATTCACCAACAGTTCTATATAGTCACTCATGCATGTACTTACTCATCATATGTACTCATACACCTATACATCCTGTTACACACTAATACTCATCCATATAGTTACTCACACACAAAATCACACATGCAAATAAACTATCAAAAAACCATTTACTTGATTATACTGCTATATACACACCACTACACAAACTTCTACAGAAACTGAAACATATTTACTCTCTTAAACAATCAATTATAAAAACACATACTCACTAACCCACCCATACACACAATCATCCACCCATACAGTCTTGCACACATGCTGTCTTCAAAATACATACAAATAGTGAGTCACTCATTTATGCATCTGTGCTCTAAGTAATATCCCCCACCGAACCATACAGACACTGATACTGATACTCAAAAAACAACTAATAACCCATATACACACTCATGTAGCTACTCACCAACCCATGCAGCCACTTATACACAAAGTGAGACACAGATACAGATATTTGATTATTTAAACATTACTCGCTAATATATGCATTCACTAAGATACATTTAATAAGTCAGTTAACCAATCAATTTTACACAAAATAAACATCCATTTAGACATTTATTTACCCATTTATTCTTCCATCAACCTTTAGATATACATATATAAAAAATATTTATTTTTCAGAAAGATACACATTCACTGGATGATGTCATCAGTGATGTCATTTGAGATGTCATCAGTGATGTCATGAGTGATGTCACTGACCATGTCATGAGTGATGTAATATGTGACGCCATCAGCAGTGCATTGCACGCGCAAGTTATAGTGAGTCCAACTAACTATAACATGGGAATTTCAATGGTTTTATGCGAGTAAAATTTCCACCTAACTATAACTGGTGTGAAACCTATGGTTTTTTCAGTGAATTTATTAGGTTTTTTAAATGCTAATTCCTAACTATAACTGGTGTGAAACCTATGGTTTTTTTCAGTGAATATATATATATATATATATATATATATATATATATATATAACATTTCTATGGCGAAATGAAACCCCTCATTTTGTTCCTTTTCAAATTAAATGTATTAAGTGTTACCACTTTATTCCAATCAAGATGACTTCAGGTGTGCCATACTTTTGTCATAAGTAAGACTGTTAGCATTCTAGTTGTTCTTTAGAACACTCTGTCATTGGGCTATAGTTGGGCTACATCTGGCTGGTATTTGGGCTACATTTGGGCTCTTTTGTCTCTGGTGGCCATCTTGGGAGACTGCATATCAGAATTTTTTTAATGAAATATAAGAGGATTTGAGAAGTCACTCAAAATGTGCCCTAATTTTTCTTTCTTCAGCACTAATCATAATTTCTATGGCAAAATGAACCCCCTCATTTTGTTCATTTGCAAATTAGATGTTTTAAGTGTTAACACTTTATTCCAATCAAGATGACTTCAGGTGTGCCATACTTTTGTCATAAGTAAGACTGTTAGCGCTCTAGTTGTTCTTTAGAACACTCTGGGACATTCTGTCATTGGGCTATAGTTGGGCTACATCTGGCTGATATTTGGGCTACATTTGTTTTTTTTTGTCTCTGGTGGCCATCTTTGGGCTACATTGGGCTACATTTGGACTCTAACATATATATATAGCCCAATATATATTTGTTCAAAGTTAATTTTCGTAAAAACCACTGGAGCACATATCTTGAGACATAGCAAAGGCACATCGGGCTACCAGTCCCTACAATTTTGCCAAGTTTGGTGGAAATCCATTCCGCCGTTCGGGCTAAAAGTGAGGTCGACCGCCCTATGGAAATTAACATGGGGAAAACACGTTTTGGGGCCCCCTTTTATCTCGGCCCCCGCTTGACGAATCCCCCCGAAACTTCCAGGGAAGGACCGGAGCTTCGCGAGGCAAATTATAGGAAATTTTCAAGCAGATTCGTCAACAGGCGCCAAAGTTATTCACAATAGAATTTTGAGATTTTGCATTGAAAAAAATCCTAACTATAACTACCTACTGGAGACCGCCAGTAGGAAATATATATCCTCGCAGCTTCTGCAAAACGGCGTTTGGACCACAGAATAACGGACCACCAAGCAGCAGGTAAGTATTCCAGGAAGATTTATTATCTCTTCATACGGTTCACTTCGGCATGATGCGTTTCGGTTAACAAGTAACCTTGATCACATATGTATATATATATATATATATTCACTGAAAAAATCATAGGTTATAGACCATATATAGTTAGGGATTAGCATTTACAAAACCTTAATTTACTCGCACAAAACCATAGAAATTCGCATATATAGTTAGTTGCAATAACTATATATCGCGCACCCACAATCCACTGCTGATGATGTCACATATTACATCATTCAAGACATGGTCAGTGACATCACTGATGACATTACTGATGACATCTCAAATGACATCACTGATGACATCTCAAATGTCATCAAAGATATTAGACATAGAATTTTCAAAAGTTCCATAGAGAAAAAATCCTAACTATATATACCTACTGGCGACCGCCAGTAGGTAATATATATATATATATATATATATATATATATATGTATGTGTATATATATATATATATAAATCGATGGTGAGGAACTCCAAAAAAAGATAGATATACTTGAGGAGAAAATAAAAACACTCCTAGGTGAGAAGGAAACCCCACAAACCACCAAAATGAGGGATGAAATGGTAACAAGATTATCCAAGGAGGAGGAAAAAATAAAGACAAGGAAAATATGCAAATTTAAAAGAGACCGGGACAACTACGCAAATGGCCAAATATTTACTTTTGCACGTCGCTATGATAACTTAAGAGCAGCAACAGCAAGTAAAAGAGGAGCAGCCAGTACGGGAGCATTACCAGCTGAGTCTGAGGATATATCTATATACAGCTCTGCCGCAGAAAGTGGCTCTGATAATCAAGGTGCAAGAGGCAAAAGCAATGTTGTTCTGACAATGGGGGAAGAGTTGGCGGTCTTGAAAGACAGCAGAAAGGCAACCCTAAGATCGCACTTCCAGGGAAAATTGTCCCAACCAAATCCCAACGCAGGAGGGGCAGAAGAAAAGCTGCCAAACAAAGGCGAGACAACCAAGCGGGGACGAGGCCGAGGACGGGGAGGAACAAGAAACCCCAGGCCTAGTCAGAGACAATATAATGGACCCTTTAAATAATGAGAGCTGTGATAGACATCAAGTCAGCAAGGAACAACAAGCAAAATCTATAATTAACCTGAGCTTAGTACAACTATCAGCTGCAGAACAGCAACTTCTAAGCTTAGGTTTAAGCTTCTGCCCTGAGTCCAATTTCTCCTATACCACAACGAGGGCGGATATCTACAGATATATAAGGAAATTAAAACTTAAGACACAATTCCTAAATAAAGCAGTCAGCACAGAAAATGCTCCGACAAGATCAGTGACAGGCACCTCTGAACTGGCAGTCAGTGACCTAAATCTATACCGTGATATGTGCCAGCTAGGGATTGATGAAACTATGGGGACACAGGAGATAGTGGCATCTAGTGGACAGATGAAACTAACTACCCCATTTAAGCCAAAGTCAAAATATATTCCTCTGGCGGCACGTGATGGTCTTGACTCCTTTAGCAACGCAGTGGTGCAACAAGTTAAAAAGATGGCTTTAAACACCAAAAACAATAAGTGACAATACACGAATCAGGAGAAAAAACTAAACCAACTGTCTACCAAGCTTAAAAATGCTGAAGTTATAGTTCGGAATTCGGACAAAGGCGGAAATATTGTTTTATGGCCTACCGCGGAATATCTTGAGGAGGCGCATAGACAATTGGATGATATACAATGTTATACTAAGAGCAACCCCCAGAAATACAGGGCAATGCTAGAGGCCCTGTGTAAGAACCTGGTGGCATGGAAGGGCCATGGCATGTTAAGTGGAGATGAGTTTAAGTATGTGAAGAAAGATCATCCACTCACTCCATATATATATTTCATACCAAAGGTCCACAAAAGTATTACCAAGCCACCTGGCAGACCAATAATTGCGGCTTGTGGTGGCCCACTGGAAAACCTCTCACGATACATTGACTATTTTTTGCAGCCACACATGAAATCTTTAAAGTCATATGTACAAGATTCAAGTGACTTTCTGCCAAAACTAGAGGAGGTAGTGTGGAGCCCAGATCTGCTGTTGGTAACATTGGACGTTAGCTCTTTATATACTTGTATAAAGCATAGGGATGGCCTGCGTGCATGTGAGTACTATCTGAGCCGCAGGCCCATCGAACTGGCCCAACATACTAAAATGCTTCTAGAAATGCTAACATTTTGCCTCAACGATAACTTCTTCATTTTTAACGGACAAATGTACCAACAGGTTCAGGGTGTAGCAATGGGGGCCAGTTTCTCCCCTAGTTACGCGTGCCTGTTTATGGGGTGGTGGGAGGAACTGGTCCTCAAGCGTAAATTTGAAAAATTCTGCACCACCAATATAACCTGTTGGCTTCGTTTTATTGATGACTTATTTATTGTATGGCGTGGTTCTGAGGAAAGTGTTTTAAATTTCATACATGAAATCAATGAAAATGATCTTAATTTGCATTTTACCTCTGATGTAAGCAGGGAATCGGTGACATTTTTAGATGTACAGGTTTTTATATCTAACAATATTCTTACCAGTACCCTTTTTAGGAAACCGACGGCAGGTAACACTCTTTTACATGCAACGAGTGCCCATCCCCAACATCTAATCAAATCAATACCTTACGGCGAGATGCTACGCATCCGCCGTATTTGCAGCAACAATGATGACATGATTGTTAAACAACATGAAAGTTTTTTGAGATTTGTAGATAGGGGCCAAGATACTGAATACTGCTGTAAGGAAATCCAGGCTTAAAAACAGAGGTGATTTGTTGACTGAGAAAATAAAGCAATGTGACAAAACCAATGAAGTCAGACTAGTACTGACATACTCCAAGCAGGAAAAAGAAATCAGGAGTATAGTTAGAAGAAATTGGCATTTTGTTAAAGATGATCCCACGATTGGTGATGTGATGCCCCTAAACCCTTCAATAACGTTTCGTAAAAGTCGAAGCATGGGCACTATCCTCTCAAAAAATAGTGAGGAACACATAGGTAAAGAGCCATGGCGACCTACTAGCAGGGGCTTCTACAAATGCCTGGCATGTAAGGCTTGCCAACATGGTGTCAACACCAAAAAATACACTACAGTAATTCCAAGAACTACCAGGGAGATAAAACAGCATCTAACCTGCAGAACTGAATACTGTGTGTATGTATTGGAATGTGACTGTAAACTCAAATACATTGGTAGTAGTAAATTACAAATCCACAAGCGTATTTTACAGCACCTCCGCGCCATTGTCAACAAAGACCAGAGTTACCCGGTGGCTAGACACTTTGAGGCATGTCACAATAGTAAGCCTCAGTGTCTTAAATACTTTGCCATAGAATCTATCCCTCTTACAAAAAGAGGAGGTGACAGAGAGGCGTGTATGCGCAGGCTTGAAACCAAATACATTCTCGAGTTTAATTCCAAGTGGCCGGGAGTTCTCAACACCACGGAGGACCTCCACACATATCTATGACCAGCCTATGTATATGCCGTATTACAGCCATATAGTTAACATCACCAAACCATAGTAAACCATAGTAAAAGAGGAGTTGGATCATACCCTGCACTTTTTGCACATATGTATTTATACTGTGATATATTGTGTATAATCTATATATATAGTGTGATGTATGTGTATATATATGAATTGATTGATTTTAGCCATCTTTTAAATATTGGGGTAGATTTTTATCCTAATGTTTTTTATGATAGCTGATTTTAGTCATGTCACCGATTCCCTCTTTTATAGATTGGTTTTATGGTGTGACTTTTTCTATATGTGTTTCATTGGTACTGTATGACTATATTTTGTCTTGAATCTAATGATTATAACTCTTGTTGAATAGTGTCAAGTTTTCCCCTCCCTATACCATTTCATTCCATTATAACCTCCTAGCACCAGTCACTTTATTCTTATTGCACTTTCTTGACACGATGTCCTTTATGGGAAAAAAATATATTTTTTTCTATTGACACGAAGTCACTTTAATAATATGTGCAATAATATGGTTGAAGGTGAGAATGTATCTACAGAACTAAATAATATCAAGTGGTATTATAATCCCTTCATCCAAGTACTTAGTGGCTGGCCAAATGTTCATTATGGACTCATCTTTTGTTGTATGGTCCTTATAGATAAAGTTTATTCTTTTTTGGATCTTCTTTTCTCTATTATTATGAAATAGTAGAAATTATTATTATTTTTGTTGTATTATGATTTAATACACGTTGGTGAGCACTGATTATGCACTTTAGTTATTAACTTATTTGATGGACAAGGTTGAATTAATTCTTTCAGTAAAAAATTTCCCTACCTTGAGGAGTAAAAGGCATTTATGCTGTTATGTATATGTTTGAAAAGTTAAAAACATATTCCCATAGGAAAATTAAAAATTGCAAATGTATTTTCAAAAAACTGCAAGATTAACTTATGTATTTATACAGTTAATAACTATCATTTGCAATGGTAAGGATGAGAGAGAAATAACATATATGTATTTATACATGTAGTATTTTGTTTATGTCCATCAAAGGAACATGTGACTGCACGATATCACTTTAAAAAGGGCAAAAGCAATATGTAACGCCATGTGACCAAGGCCGCTGGGACGGCCGAAACGCGTTATGACTACCTGTCTAATGGCTAAATAAACAAGAATGCTGAAAAAAGATGGTCCTTGCCTCGTGTTTCGCTAAGGAAGCGCCGCTGCTGCGAGGTATTTGCAGATATATATATATATATATATATATATATATATATATATATATATATATATATATATATATATATATATATATATATATATATTAATTACCTGCTGGCGGTCGCCAGTAGATATATATAGTTAGGACCTAGTTTCCACGTTTCCCCTGTTGTGGCCTTGTCTTCCTTGGAAGAGTGTTCTGGATATTATCTCAGCGCGATTTCCAGTGTCGCGCTCACAAGGCTCACGCATCATCTTGGGTTCAAGCCTCACTGGTTCCCGCCTTCGTGGAGGATTTTTGCTGTCCTGGTTACAGGAATGTCTTGAACCTGCCTACTCGCACTAGAGATGAAGAGGCGGAGTAGGTGTCATCGACATCACGCAGGACAAGGCTACTTTGTTTTCCAAGTCCCCGCTACAAAGTCTCCTGTGCTGTGGTAGGAGATGCGGTTGGGGACCCGAGGAAGGGGCTTGTTTCCAAAATTCCGGACTTTGGAGTTTCAGGCGGCGCTGCCCCACCCGTCGCATTGCCTGCCAGCAGTTTCCTGTGCATGCTGGTACCTGTAGGCGCTGGATGAGAGGCGTCCTGTAGGAGGCTAAGGCGATTGGCACTGACCAGAATGGGCGGAGCAGCAGTCCACGAAGCAGGTTGCGGGACGATATTTAAATCAGCTTACTCACCTGCTTCCTGTTCGTCACACCCACGGCGCTGAGGAAGGCTGATATGATGCCGAAATGCATTCGCCACTGCGGGTGTCTGTGAACTTCTTACCGGTTTGGTGAAATAAAGCTGCTTTCCACGTTTCCCCTGTTGTGGCCTTGTCTTCCTTGGAAGAGTGTTCTGGATATATATATATATATATATATATATATATATATATATATTAATTACCTGCTGGCGGTCGCCAGTAGATATATATAGTTAGGACCTAGTTTCCATAGGAAATCCGCAACATTCTATTGGGTATAACTTTGGCGCCGGTTGATGAATTTTCACGAATTTCTCAAACAAGATGGCCCACTCCGCTCCTTTCCTGAAAGTTTTGGGGGGATTCGTCAAGCGGGGGCTGAGAAAAAAGGGGGTTCCAAAACGTGTTTTCCCCATGTTATTTTCCATAGGACGATTAGACACGGCTACAGCCCGAATGGCTGAACGGAATGACACCAAATTTGGCAGAGAGGTAGAGTTCAGTTCGCAGATCGGCCTTTTGCTTAAATGGTGTAAATCCCTCCAGTAGTTCCTGAGTAAATCAAAAGGAAAAAAGTTATATATCTGGGCGGAGCCTAACCACACATCTCATCGTGAGATCTGGTTGGCTGTCAGCACTTCATCCAAGAATTGTTGGCAGCCATCTTGGGACCAATATACATGATAGCACCTCATTAAAAAGCAGTACAGTTAATAGAAGGTTTTAGGACTTTAGTTACATTATAAATCATTTGTTGATGGTACCATACACATTTTAGGAATTGTGGTGTGTTCTAAGGTGATTTTACCATGTGAAAAAGCCTTCTTCTGGGATATCATGAATCATGTTTGAAAGGAAACTATTATCTCATGATTTTCCCACAGTGGTTTGGAAGGGGATCTATAAGCTAAACTGAAAGCATATTTTCTGTAAATTCACATTATCTTTCCCAGTCATGTGAGACTGAAGTCTGGCATTCTCAGTAAAACATGTACATCCAATAAGGACAGAGACTGTCAGTTGATTCCTTTGTGTTCTACTGCAGCCTCCTAGAGTGTTCTAAAGAACAACTAGAGAGCTAACAGTCTTACTTATGACAAAAGTATGGCACACCAGAAGCCATCTTGATTGGAATGAAGTGGTAAGTCTAAAAACATTTTAATTTAAAAAGGAACAAAATGAGGGGGTTCATTTTGCCATAGAAAGTATGATTAGTGCTGCAGAAAGAAAAATGAGGGCACATTTTGAGGGACTTCTGAAATCCTCTTCCATTTCATTATAATAATTCTGATAATGCAGAGTGAAACATGCACTTTAAATACCAGCAGCAGACTTCCCTGGTGAGCAGTAGCTTTACTACAGTGATCTAATGAGCAACTAGAGTGCTAACATTCAGAATTTTATGGCATATGTGTGACACATCTGAATGCCTTCTTGATGGAACCAAAGTAAACAAGCATTGAAAATGCAATAGATCTCGCCCTTGTTTAAGTTAAAGCCATTCTGTTTGTAATGAGGTGGCAGTTTAGCTTTGCTTTTATTAGTGTTTTTCAAACTTTCATGTAAATAACATGCATATGTATGCATATATGTATATGTATGCATGCATTTATATTTGTATTTATATAGATATGCAGATTATATATGTTTATATATGTATGTATATATACTGCTCACAGCATCCACAGGTCCTCACCCTATATAATGATCGCAGCACTCGTGGGGGTGGTTCCTCAAATCAATTTTATTTGCAAACCTTACAGCATGGTAAGACGCGTTTCGGCATCGCCTTCGTCAATTGTTACATAAAGGTGCGCGGCGGCCATTAGTACTTTATAACCATTGCATGTTCACATTTCATCGAAATAGACAAGAGGCGCATAAACATCATGAAAAGGTGCCGCCATATTGTAACCTGCAATTCCCTCTTATGTAGAAAACTTTGTAAACATCATAAATGTTAAATCAGGCTACTCTGCCTAGAATATATCTCTTTAGTCAATACTCATGAGATGTTCTGTAAAATACAGGTCTCAGCTCTCAAATACCTGCCCTGGATGGGCAGCAGGTAGCCTGGGCCGATGACAATCAAGAGTGGAACAACAGAATCGTAGGGTGGTATCGTTATATCGACGATCTTTTAATCATCATGGATTGCCCCAAAGAATTAGCAGCCACCTACATAGAAATACTAAATAGAAATGACATTAACTTGAGGTTTTCGGGAGAAATCAGCAAAACATCAGTAAATTACTTAGATCTTACGGTGTATATAGATGAGAGAGGCAAAATGCAGACCAAACTTTACAGGAAGGCCACGGCGGGCAACTCGACATTGTATGCAACGAGTAGTCACCCCAAAAAATTGTTTGAAAGCATACCGTATGGTGAGCTGTTACGTATTAGGAGGAATAACTCGAATGACATAGTTTCATAAAGCTGTCAGACTAAGTCTTCAATGGTTCAGAATAAGGGGTTACAGTGTGAGGGTGTTCTCACACAGGCCCTTAGGAAGGTTAGCAATATTCAAAGGAAAGATCTATTGCAGTCCCAAAAGAAAGAGAAGAAGAATGGGGCATTCAGATTGATCACCACATTTTCTGAGAATGCAGGTGAATAAAAGAGAATACAACGCAAGAATTGGAACATCTTACTCACTGATTCAATCATTAGGGAAGATCAGCCTACCAATCCTTTAGTTACTTTCAGAAAGGCAAGGGCCCTAAAGGATCATCTAGTCAAAAGCCACCATGTAGGACATTCATTACAACCCAAACTGCCACCTCTAAAAGGTTTCTATCCTTGCGGCCGATGCAAGGCCTGCAAATATAGTAAGCGTACACTTACTTATAAGTTACCAGGGTTGACTACACCTAAACGCATACAGAAATTCCTGACATGTTCTACCCCCTATGCAATTTACTGTTTGATTTGTCCTTGTGGGCTCAGATACATTGGCAGCACAACCCATCCTGTGAAATTGCGTATTTTTGAGCACATACGTGCCATTAACAACAATGATGAGTCCTATCCTGTGGCTAGGCATTTTGATAAGGGACACAAACGCAACAGGGATCTGTTGTCTTATATCTGTCTAGATAGTGTTCCAGTGAATGTGAGAGGGGGACATCGTTTACAGAAATTAAGGCGAGTAGAATCGCGCTATATCGTAGATCTCCAGAGCAAAATGCCGAAGGGACTTAACATGCATGAGGAATTGTCGGTGCATTTGGGATAATATGTCTTTCGAAATGTCCAATGTTTGATGTGGAACTGTGGTCGGCTGGCCACGAATGAATTTCATAATCCTGCTGTATATTTATGAATTTATAGAATAACAAAGTTTAGCCAGTATGTTGTGGCCGGACGGCCAGGAATGACCTTTGAGAACCTGCTATAAATTGTCGAAGTGAATTTTATTATGTCTGAGTATTGTAGTATTGTTTCCATAATGATGGAGATAAATTGAATGTGGTAATAAGCATAACCATTGAAAAGCCCATACAGGACGTGATAGACTAATGAATTAACAACAAGGTCGCATTTACGGGCAAGGTCAGTAGAGTGAGTAGTAGAGTGAGTAGTAGAGTGAGTAGTAGTAGAGTGAGTAGTAGAGTGAGTAGTAGAGAGAGTAGTAGAGCGTAAGTAGTAGAGTAGTAGAGAGAGAGAGTAGTAGAGAGAGAGAGTAGTAGGGAGAGAGTAGTAGAGAGAGTAGTGAGTGAGTAGTAGAGAGTGAGTAGTAGAGAGTGAGTAGTAGAGAGTAGTAGAGAGTAGTAAAGAGTGAGTAGTAGAGAGTAGTAAGGAGTGAGTAGTAGAGAGTAGCAGAGAGTGAGTAGTAGAGAGTGAGTAGTAGAGAGTGAGTAGTAGAGAGTGAGTAGTAGAGAGTGAGTAGTAGAGTGAGTAGTAGAGTGAGTAGTAGAGAGTGAGTAGTAGAGAGTGAGTAGTAGAGAGTGAGTAGTAGAGAGTGAGTAGTAGAGAGTGAGTAGTAGAGTGAGTAGTAGAGAGAGTAGTAGAGAGTGAGTAGTAGAGAGTGAGTAGTAGAGAGTGAGTAGTAAAGAGTGAGTAGTAGAGAGTAGTAGAGAGTGAGTAGTAGAGTAAGTAGTAGAGAGTAGTAGAGTAAGTAGTAGAGAGTAGTAGAGAGAGAGTAGTAGAGAGAGAGTAGTAGAGAGAGAGTAGTAGAGAGTGAGTTAGAGAGTGAGTAGTAGAGAGTGAGTAGTAGAGAGTGAGAAGTAGAGAGAGTAGTAGATAGTGAGTAGTAGGGAATGAGTAGTAGAGAGAGAGTAGTAGAGAGTAGTAGAGAATGAGTAGTAGAGAGTAGTAGAGAGTGAGTATTAGAGAGTAGTGGAGTAGTAGAGAGTAGTGGAGAATATTCCAAAGTTTGGCACAGCACCACTTGCACAACAAGTCCAATCAAATCATATCACTTAGAGTCCTTAATGAAGAGCTGAATCTTGGTGTATATTCAAATGTTTTTTTTTCCTTAAGTTTATGTACCACAGCCAACCGACGCGTTTATTTCTGTACAACAGAACTTCTTCAGGGCGTACTTATTTCCTTCAAGTTATGTCGGTATCCTGTTGTCATATAACTAGATATTTCTTCCAATTGTTAGACGATACGTAAGTACATTCTTATTCAAAGTGACTAGGTATAAATTTTACCCACTCAATTCCGGCAGACTTGAGTAATTTATAGCATCCTCAAAGTCAGTCTTTCAAAAATTCCAAAGTATAGGACATGATAATCCAAATCTTTCTCAAGAAAAGTCATTTTCAATCGTTCGGAATATCGGCGTTTGGGCAGATATGACCCACAGACACGGTTTATGACTTTTCTTGAGAAACATTTGGATTTGGATTATCATTTCCTATACTTTGGAATTTTTGAAAGACTGACTTTGAGGATGCTATAAATTACTCCAGTCCATGGATGCTGCTGGGAACGCCCCCAGCAACACCCATTGCACACCCCTTTAACGCAGGACACTGCGTTAAAGGGACTGATACTGTTCAGGCAGTACTACGCCACAAAAAGTGGCTTAGTCCTGCCTGATAAATATCACTCAGTCTTCTGCGCCACCGGAACGTCACAAAAAGTGCATCATTCATGACATGGTCAGTGACATCCCTGATAACATCACTGACGACATCTCAAATGATATCACTGATGACATCATCCATGTGACAATCATACACCTCATCACACACTAGTATAATCTTTCATCACTCACTGTAAAATAGAAAGTGCCATATTTGAAACCATTGACGCACCAATAGAAATTTCCAAACACCCACTCAGTTATTCATAGAACTATACACATATGTAATCACTTACCTATAGATTCAGTGTTATATGCAGTGAATAATAACCTCAGAACACTATCAAATATACTTATACGCCTATTTCAACATTACACACCAGCACACATTGTATTCACTTATAAAGACATCCTTCTGACTTATGCAAACAATTGATTATACTTACATTTACTCAACTACACACTTATGCAAACACCACTTCATCTATTTATATAGATAGTAACTCACACTTAGTGTGTTATAAAATCACTATTACAAGTATACAGTTATCCATATAGTGACTCATACAATCACTAAGTCTTAGGACACTTAATTAGATATAACTGTCACATACACTGCCTTTTTTCAAGTTTAATGGAGATGTACCATTGAGAGGAATATTTCATCACCACCACACCCATAAACATATACACTCACTGAAACAACTGTTATAACATGTAGTCTTAACCTCATATGCCTACTGAATGAACTATTCACACATTTTTGGGCAATCACACACCCCCCACCAAACAACATAGACCTTCATTTACCCATGCAAATACTCAGTTAAGAAACCAATAACAAATATAGTCTTTAACATAGCATTTAAGACAAAGCAATAAAGACTTTCACACAGTTTAGTAACTACACATTATATATAGTGAGACTCTACAAATTAGTCAAGGAAACAATCAATGACACTGTTACTAAATCCACTATCCACACATTTATATTTATATATCCACTCATTCTTCAATGCAAAGTAGTGTATTTATAACACATATTTAAATATCAAAACAAACCACATTCACTGGATGATGTCATCAGCGATGTCATTTGAGATGTCATCAGTGATGTCACTGACCATGTCATGAATGATGTAATATGTGACATCATCTGCAGTGGATTGCGGGTGCGCGAGTTATAGTGAGTACAACTAACTACAACGGGGGAAGTTCAATGGTTTTATATGAGTAAAATGTCCAGCTAACTCTAATATATATATATATATTTATATATACGTGCGCGGACGTGCACGGACCTTCGCGTGCGCGAGCTGCATGGTGATTGGCTGCCAATGTCTGTCAATGTCTGTCCACACTCCAAAACAAAAATTGTTGGCAGCCATCTTGTGCCTCAGTAGACTGAGGCACAAGAAGCAGAAAAACAAACGTGTAGAACTAAAAAAGGGGGCAGGGTAGAAGCACCCTGACCCCCTAGGCCTGCTCAGGGGGTCCCACTAGGACCCCCCCCCAAGGCAAAAAAAAAAAGTTTGAAAAATCGCGGGTTGTGCGTACCGTGCGTGCACAGGTCCACGTACGTACGCGGACGGTGCGCGTACCTTTCCGAGAAAGCTGCTTGCTTATTGGCGGTCAACACTCCAAACCAGGAAGTGTCGGCAGCCATCTTGTGCTCATTAGACTGAGGCACACGAAAGCAGAAAAACAAACGTGTAGAACACAAAAAGGGGGCAGGGTAGAAACACCCTGACTCCCTAGGCCTGCTAAGGTGGTCCCACAAGGACCCCCAAGGCCAATTATTATTATTTTTTTTAAACCCAGTATGTTTTTTTAAAAATTACCCCCCAGGGGGACCAAATCGCAGTGGCATAGTGATAAAGAAGTGTGGGGGGTGCCCAATCCCCCCACACTTCCCCGGGGACCGCCGCCCTCTGGGGCAAAGCAACACAGCCCCCTGGTGCATACTGGAGGCTCCTGGTGGCCTACTTGCCCCCCAGGGACCCCCAGTATGCAAGGGGAATTAGTTCCCCCTCTGCAAACGCGCCAGTGGGCTGCGTTGCAGAGAGGTGTAAAAAGGGGCTTAATCTAATTACATCTCTGTGCAATGCAGCCCCCTGGCGCATACTGGAGGTTCCAGTTGGGCTAGTTGGCCCCCAGGGACCCCCAGTATGCAACAGGAATTAGTTCCCCTCTTCAAACGTGCACGGGGCTGCGTTGCAGAGAGGTGTAAAAAAGGGTGTGGCCTCATTACACCTCTCTGCAATGCAGCCCCCTGGTGCATACTGCAGGTTCAAGGTGGGCTAGTTGGCCCCCAGGGACCCCCAGTATACAAGGGGAATTAGTTCCCCCTCTGTAAACAGGCCCGGGGCTGCATTGCAGAGAGGTGTAAAAAGGGGCGTGGCTTCATTACACCTCTCTGCAATGCAGTCCGCTGGCGCATACTGGAGATTCCTGGTGGGCTTTCAGGTCTTATATAGTTAGGAATTAGCATTTAAAAAACTTTTGAAATACACTGAAAAAACCATAGGTTTCAGGCCTTATATAGTTAGGAATTAGCATTTGAAAAACCTTGCAAATTCACTGAAAAAACCATAGGTTTCAGGCCTTATATAGTTAGAAATTAACATTTAAAAAACCTTTGAAATTCACTGAAAAAACCATAAGTTTCAGGCCTTATATAGTTAGGAATTAGCATTTAAAAAACCTTTAAATTCGCTCAAAAAACTATAAGTTTTAGGGGTGTTATAGTTAGCTGTATATTTCACTCATACAAAACCATTGAAATTGCTCCTATATAGTTAGTTGTACTAACTATATTTCGCGCACCCGCAATCCACCGCTGATGATGTCACATATTACATCATTCATGACATGGTCAGTGACATCACTGATGACAACTCAAATGACAACTCGAGGCAAGTCAGAGCTTTGATAAATATATATATATATATATATATATATATATATATATATATATATATATATATATATATATATATATAATTACCTACTGGCGGTCGCCAGTAGGTATATATAGTTAGGATTTTTTTGAATAGGGATTTCTGAAAATTCTATGTTGAATAACTTTGGCGTTGATGGACGGAATTGGCTGAAATTTTCAGGAAAATGGCACATTTTGTTTCTGAGCGTCCCCTGAAAGTTTAAGGGGGGTTTCGTCAAGCGGGGGCCGAGAAAAAAGGGGGGTCCCAAAACGTGTTTTTAACATTGAGTTTTCCATAGGGCGGTTGGACTCACTTTTAGCTCGAACGGCTGAATGGATTTCTATGAAACTTGGCAAAATTGTAGAGACTGTTTGCCCGATGTGCCTTTCCTAGGTCTCAAGATATGTGCTCCAGTGGATTTTGAGAAATTAACGTTCAAAAAAATATATATATCTGTGACAGCGTCCCGGTTAGCGCCCCGGTTCGCGTACCAGACGCGTAACGGAAAATCGCGAGGAGAAGCGGATTGGCTCTCCGGTGACTCTCAACATTCTAAACAGTCCAGAGCGGCCACCATCTTTTCTCTCGGTAGGATCGAGAGACAAGAGGTGGAAATAAACTAAGGGGGAAATGAATGAAAGGGGCAAGGTAGACCCCTCCTGACCCCCTAGGATTGATGTGGGGGCTATTAAAGGGCCCGGCGGGGCAAAAAAATAAAAATAATTTTTTTTCGATTTTTCGCGGTGGAAGCGCTACCCGGTACGCGAACTGGGTAGCTCACCGGTAGCGTAACGGGAGTCCGCCATCTTGTGTTTTGGACGAATTTAGTCACAAGATGGAGGATAAACAATGTTGGGAATGGGTATAAGGGGGCACGGGAGACATATCCTGACCCCCTAGGTTTTCTGAGGGTGGCTGAAGAGGCCCATATATGTAAAGCACCGGGTAGCGTCCCGGAAAGCGTAACAAGGGGAAAACCAAGGGAAATAGTAAAATAATATTTTAGAGTGCTTTAAGGTAGGGTAGCTCTGAATAGAGCTGTTGTGTTGTGTGGGTGATGTAAGTACCAACATGTAGGTACCAATGAAGAGTCTAAAATTCAATGTACACCGTCTCCTCTGTAGATATTTTGTATGTTCTAATATGGATTATTTAAATGTAAATGTGTGGAAAAGCACTTCATGCTTTAAAGCAATTGTATTTTTGAACTGATTGTTCTTTTCTCTTAGTCCTCCTCTTTGTTTTTTTTTCCCCACACTCTTCTTCAGCATGATAGTTGATAAATTTGTTCCCTCAAAAAATGTATATACATAAAAAAATTATATTAAATACATATAAAATATATATTTCCTTTAAAAGAAGAATACATTTTACAGCTTTTGATATTTGCTATTAATAAACCATTGAAATTCACTGAAAAAACCATAGGTTATAGACCATATATAGTTAGGAATTAGCATTTACAAAACCTTGAAAATTCACTGAAAAAACCATCGGTTATAGACCATATATCGTTAGGAATTAGCATTTACAAAACCTTATTTTACTCACACAAAACCATTGAAATTCGCATATATAGTTAGTTGCACTAACTATATATCGCGCACCCGTAATCCACTGCTGATCATGTCACATATTATATCATTCATGACATGGTCAGTGACATCACTGATGACATCTCAAATGACATCACTGATGACTTCACTGATGACAACATCCAGTGACTGTATGTTTCTGTAAAGTTAAAATATGTCTTACATATTGAAGAATGAGTGGATGTATAAGTGTCTGGATGAAGGATTTAGTAGGTGCATGACTGACTGTATGAGTGAGTGATTAAATGTGTCTCACTGAGTGCATGGGTTAGTGACTAAACTGTCTTAATTTGTGCATCATTATGTCTGTTGTTCTGTAAACTGCTGCATTTGTTGATCAGTAGCTATATGAGTAACTATATGGGTTATTAATTGGTTGCCCAAGTATTTGTATGGGAGACTGAGTGTGTGTGTGGGTGGCTGGGAGGTGTATGACTCTGTGCATAGATGTGTGAGCAGTTGATTCACTAGATGTATGGGTTCAAAAGTGCATGTGGAAACAGCTGTATGGGCGGTTGACTGTGTGCATGAGTGTATTGGTGAGTGAATGGATATCTCAGTGCTACATGTCAAAGTAAGTACATATGTAAAACACAGTACATGTGAGAGTTGACATATATAAATAACTGTGCATAAGAGCCAGTGAATGTGTGAGTGGCTGTATGGATCATTGTGAACTTGTATCAGGGATTGTATAAGAGAGTAAATATGTGTTAGTATATGTTTGAATAAGTAAGGTGTGTATAACTGTATAGTTGAGGAAATGGAGGTGTGATTGATTCTTTGCATGACTGACTAGGTGTGTGAGTAACTCCATGGATGAGTGACCGTCTGTGAGTGTCTGTTTACACTGAGTGTATCTAAGGTTATATTAGAGTCTGAAGAGGTTCATCGTATTATCACATGAATGATGTCATCAGTGATGTCATCAGTGATGTCATCAGTGATGTCATCAGTGATGTCATTTGAGATGTCATCAGTGATGTCATCAGTGATGTCATTTGAGATGTCATCAGTGATGTCATTTGAGATGTCATCAGTGATGTCATCAGTGAAGTCACTGACCATGTCATGAATGATGTAATATGTGACATTGAGGTAATATGAATTTTTATGGTCAAATGTGTCCCCTAACGTAGACCCCAACGGCTCCATGTACGTGCTTCAAGTACATGTATGTTCCCTCCACTTCCAGCTATGAAGACGCAAATACATTTGCGTCCAACGTTAACATGTCCTCTTTCAGATCCACCATGAATGGGTCGGATATTCAGTTTCTAAATATGCCTTGCCACCGTCTTTACATGGTGCACTTTCACATTTTCCTGGCTCTGGTGAGTTAGGCCCTGATTCCTGCCATCGAGCCCTTTCTGCCTTTTGTCTCTGAAAGCTGCAGCCTACCGCTTCCATGACCCTTGCCTTACTCCCTGTGCGGCGAGCGGTGCCTGGCTCGACCTGCTTGCCTGCCAAGACTGTATTTTGCCTTCAAGTTATCTGCTCCGCTCCTCGAAAATACATTCCTATCTAGTGATTTAGGAAAACATCTCCCCAGCTGCAGAGCAAAGGGCCCGGCCTTTCTGTCTCCGTGCAAGTAATTCATAGCTCCCGTTACCATGGTAGGCCCATGGCCCCTCGCATCTCACGTAGACACGTAGTCACATATGCACACACTAGCAGTCAGTATAGAATAGCCTCTGCCCGAGAGACCTTTCCTTCTAGATAATACAGTTCCTCAAACACAAGATATTAGATATGATTTGGGTTTAGGTTGTTCTGACACACCAGACTTCTGTCTCCTCATGTAGGGCTAAATGTCAAGTCCCCTTCACCCTCCAGTTCCACGTCAATCACACGTCATGCTGCTGCGCGCGCATCTCTGCCATGTATTTGTAAATGTAAATGTAAATGTAAATGTATTGGCATTTATATAGCGCACTACTTACCCGTAGGGTCCCAAGGCGCTTCGACCGCTGCGAAACCCTTCCTGGCTTCCCTGAGAGATGGTCCCTTAATGGGTATCTCCAGGGTGAGACCAGGCATCCCCGGCGGTCTGGTGGGGCCGTTAGTGAAGATGAGGCAAGCTAATGCCCAGAGTTGCCGAGTGTGATCGCTGATCAGAGTGGGTACCGAGGCGAGAGAATTATCGAGTCCGCTGACCCTGGTCCAGAAACCTGCCACGCCGGGAATCGAACCCTGGTCCCGGGCCGTCCTCTGCTCTCGGGTCTGCCGCCTCTAACCAGTGAGCCACACTACTTCACTGTTTCTGCTGACACTGCAGGATTCCTCTATGGATCCACCTACCTGTGATACGTTTCATGTGACGTTGTCTAGCACACACCTCCGTGTACGCCCTCATGCACGCCTTCTGTTACGCACATGTGTTCTTATCTCTTTTCTCTCAGCTGTTACGTCTTCTGCATTCATCACCACTATATGCATTGACTATATATATGATATTCTGTTAATAAAGCATTGTACATGTCCATGTCCATTCCCTTCCTGAACCCTTGTGGTGATGGAACATGATACCTGGTTCGAACCAATTCCTTTTTAAGGAATAAAACCCTTATAAACTCAGATGCCACGGACTCTGCCTCTTATTTCTGATTGAGTTATTCTTATTGAACTTTACCGCATAGAAATTAAGTATAGGTAATTTAAATTTACCACATAATTGGCGCCCGAATAGGGACCCCTCCCCCACCTTACGCGCCGGCGGTGCGTTGCAGGCCTGGTCCCCGCCACAGCCGTGACGGACAACCACGCGTACCCGCAGGATTTCCTGTATCTCCATCAGGCCAACGGAGGTGACTGAGGCTGCGATCGACACCCAGACGAGGCGGTGAGGAGTGCGGAGGATCCCGACCAGAGCCCAGCCGAGAGAGCAAGGTCCGAGGTATTCAGAGGCCCACCAGTTCCGAAGTTCCGAAGTACCTACGTCACGAATCGAGTCGAGTCCAGTCCGGTCCAGTCCAGTGTCGAGTTTCCGAGGCCTTCCATTCCGTGCTTCCCGGTGAGTACCGTTGCTGGGGACGCATCTAGACGGGTGCATTAATTTGTGTCCGGTCAAGACGGGTTTGGGTACACAGATCCGGTCTGCACTGTTTAGCAGTGTATCTGTACTGTTTAGCAGTATATCCGGTATTCCGCCATCAAGTTATTGTTCGTTTTCCGAAATGTTTTTATGTGTTTTTAATGTCGTGGTATGAGTGATTGTTTGATTTTCATTACTGTGTTTATTGTATTAGTTGTGTCCAAGTCCGAGTAAGTATCAAGTATCAAGTATCACGGCTCAACATGCCGCTGTTTTCTAAACTGAAACAGATAGGAACTAGAAAAGGGATACTCGAGGAAGCTGTTCCCATCCCACCCAGGGACACTCCAGGATATTTTATGTACCACAAACACGGCTTAGATGCTGTATTATTTCTCGATTTGTGGGTGGACTACACCAAAGATCTAGCAGAGAATCAGAGATGGCCCGTTACAGGGACATGGGATGCCGATTGCATCATGAGAGTAGAATAAGCGTTATGGAAAAAGAAAGCCAGACAGTCACAGAAAGATGCCATTGAATTATGGCGTAAAGAATCGCACAGACGGACAGAGAAAGCACTCAGAAAAGCAGAGAGAAGTAAAGAGGATTCCGAAAAAGCCAAAGAAAAAGAACTACTAGAAGAAGGAGAACGAGTTAGGATAGAACAACACGATAGACGTAGTAATGCTATTATGACAGGATTGTATCCAGTCCTGGCCGAGGGCCTGCCCAAGGCGACCCCGGAAGTACCGAAAGATCAGCCCCCACCATTAGTTCCGACTAAATTACGTCACAAGACCGCAGCAGAGATTTTCCTTTCTTCGTATTTAGACGATGTAGCACCCGCATACACCAATGTTCCACCTGCACCTATACCACCCACTAATAACCGCCTTCCCCAACAACAGGCCACTCCTCCACCACTTCCTGCACCCCCATTAACCCTATTAATACGCTTAATCCTTTTGGGCCTGACACGGCCCTACCGACAGGTCATGCTCAAGCCTCCGTCACAGGAGGTGCAACAGGAGGTTTCAAGACCCCGCCACCAGTACATCGATTAAATACTAGAGAACTAGCAATGCAACGTACTCCGAAACCGATTACCAATGAAAAGGCAAAAGAACTTATCACATACTGTAGATATGACCCCATACCAGGCAAAGATGGTTGCATGTTATTAGCCTCAATACGTATAAGACGTGCTGCAGACTTTTTAGTTCTGTTTCCAGGAATAAAAGATAATCTAGACAGGATATATCATTTTGTTCAGACGGGGGAGGGTCAGGAATGTATTCAGGATGCTATGGCGCATCAGAAAGTAGACATTCAGAGCCTACTATTAAGATTCCTCATAAACTGTTTCATAAGAGAACGAGACCGGCCTGGTGTAAATGAAGAAGAGATGAAGGTACTAACTGCATGGAGTCAGAATATTTCAGACGGAAAACATGATAAACAAAATTGTATAGAGAGCATGTACAGAAAAATTCGTAAAGAAATAGTAGTATTCCATGCAAAAGAGAAAGCTGAAAGGGAAGCAGAATCAGATGCAAATAAATCCTCAGAGGAGGAAGAGCCAGAAGATAGAGGAACAATAGCATATGTAGGAAAGGGTAGATCCTTTAATAAACAGATACGCCCAGAAAGCAAGAGACTTTTTCACTCTACTATGTCAAATCCGAAGACTCCTGAACATCTGTTTCAGGCTACCGATAAAATACTTCAAGAACGAATGGGGTACCATGTACTCGATTCCATGGATGAACAAGAATTAGCCAGGTCAGCAGTACAATGGGCTGACAATTCTGATAAATATAGCGATGACGCATTAGCGCAGACCTTTTTGAATCTTTCCCCAGACGAACAGCGACTAGCTAGTATGTATATGATACAACACCTCCTTATATTGTATAAGAGCCAACATTCTGATCCAGGTCCCTTACCTGATGTATTAATAGAGTTACTCATGAATAAATGGAGGGGCCTGGGTACCGATTTAATTAAGGTAATTCTAGAACATCGACACAGATATAGTGCTTTCCTGAATCCACAGTTTGTTTCAGCTCCACCCCCAGAAAGAAAAATGTTTTACATAGACAGACAAAATCCCTTGCGAGAAGTGCATCCAGTCAGGAATGCTGATAATACCTTTAGACGTGTGTTTGTGTACACGCCCATAACTAAAATGGAATTATTGGAAATGAAGAAACTAGTGCCCAGTCACGATAAAGACCCTGCAGGTTTCCACCGTGAAATAAAAGACATGTTACTCATGGGAGATTATACCTATCCCGACATCATGAAAATATTGAAAGTATTATTGCCTGCCGGTATTTACGAGAAACTCAAAGAAAAAGAATGGGAGGTGGGAGAGCAAAAGATTGATTGGGCTGCATTAGAGAATGAAGAAAATACTCAAACCCCAGGCCTAGGGCTTGGGGATAAAACTAAAGCATTACCAGGATTGTTAGTGCAAGTATTGCCACGTTTATTAGCTACGAAAAAGGAGGACTGGGATGCAATCTCAGCCTGCAAACAGAAACCCGATGAAGACACTAGTGATTTTTATTCCCGATTTGAGAAATGTTTTATTATTAATAGTGGCCTGAAAGCAAGTAGCGAGTCATATCCACACCTTTTTGTATCCAAGTTAGTCGAAAATTCCCTGCCCCAAGTTAAGAATCGTGTACTGAAAGTCGAGAGCACATGGCAAGCAAACACGCCTTCCCAAATGTTACAAATGTTACAGTACCACCAGAACAGAATTAGAGAAGAACATGATCACGAACAAAGACGTATGAAAGACACGAAAATGAAAATGTTAGTGGCCCAGTCAGTTCCAGCTGACGGTCAGAAAAAGGGCATGACACAGTCCAATAATTCAGCAGCTCCTGTTAAAGGGACATGCAACTATTGTAAACAGCCAGGTCATTATATAAACGATTGTGCAGTTTTGAAACACAATATAGCTACAGGTAAAACTAAAGAAAGACTGCGTCCTCCTAGACAGGACCAGGTCCAACAACAAGTACCACAGAATATCCAGCCTATGCAGGCTCCACAACAGACAGTACAGACCGTAGCAGTACCACAGCCACAACCGATTGCTGCAACACAACATGCAACGCAACAGATGTACCAGTATGCCCAAACTGATTATCCCGATTATCAGCGATACACATGAAACAGCCTAGAGAGGGAAGTTGGCTTGCCTCTTATTGAGGTTCCTGTAGATCAAGAGGGTCCTTACGTTCATAGTCAAGTATTAGGTAAAGATAGAAAGTTTTTGATTGACACAGGGGCAAGCAGAACAACCATAAGTCACGACGAGGTTCCAGGGGCACCCCTCTCAGGCTCCCAGAATGTTTCCCTTGGATTTTCAGGCAAACCTATTGTAAATGAAGTATCGAAACCAGTACCTCTTTTAGTTGGTCCATTGTCTCGCACTACAGATTTGTTATTAACAAAATCATGTCCAGAAAACTTGTTAGGTATCAAGACACTGAAAGCTCTAGGAGCTGTGATTTGCTGTTCTCCGGAAGGAGTAAGATTGTTCTTACGTGACTTTAAGGGTCACTATGTGTTGAGAGATATTGATCCCAGATTACAGAATGTTCCTGCACATTTATGGGCACAAGGCCCCACTGATGTAGGTTGTATGCACATTACACCATATCGAGTCACACTCAGGCCAGGAGTGGTATTACCACGAATCCGACAATGCAAGCTACCCCCAGATGCTGTAGTGGCTTTACTGAAAATCATTGACGAGCTTATTGCACAAGGAGTGGTTGTAGAAACCGACTCAAATCTATGTAACTCCCCTATCATTCCAATTCTTAAACGTACTGATCCAAATGCACCCCCAGTTTATCGATTAGTGATCGATTTACGAGAACTAAATAAATGCATCGTACCACAGTATCCCGTGGTCCCAGACATCTCGTCTCTATTGACTGCCATTGATTCCGAAGCAGCGTTATTTACTGTAATTGATCTGAAGAACGCCTTCTTTAGTGTCCCCATTGATCCGGAAAGCCAATATCTCTTCGGATTCTGTTTAAGTGGTCGAAGCTTCAAATTTGCACGCGCACCTCAAGGATTCACAGAAAGCCCCAGCATTTATAGCCAAGCACTGAAAAGACAACTTGACAGTATACACATGCCTGACAACACTGCCCTGCTACAGTATGTCGATGATCTACTGATCACCGCCCGCAGCGAACCTGAATGTGAGCAAGCATCACTGACGGTTTTGCATTTCTTGGCTGACAAGGGACACAAGGTGTCCCCTTCGAAGCTGCAATTCTGTGTTCAGCAAGTGGTTTACCTTGGGCACTTGCTGTCCAAAGGGGGGAGACAGCTAACACCTGACCGTATCCAGTTAATTGTAAACATGTCACAGCCCAAGACACAAAAGGAGGTACGAGCCTTTATAGGCCTCACTTCTTACTGTAGACAATGGATCCCTCAGTTTGCATTTCTAGCGAAACCACTCATACAGTTGACAACCCAGGAGGCAGCGACATCGACTGTCCTCCCTTGGACTCAGGAACATACACAAGCTTTTGACGAATTAAAGAAAGCCTTATGTCAAGCACCAGTTTTAGCGACACCATGTTACAACAAGCCTTTTACACTTTTTGTCACAGAACGAGAAGGTACCGCATTGTCAGTACTCACCCAAGATCAAGCAGGTTCATACAAACCGTGTGCTTATTTTTCTAGTACATTGGATCCAGTAGCCCAGGCGCTGCCTGCGTGCTTGAAATCAGTAGCAGCGACAGCTCTAGCAATCAGACAAAGTGATTCCATAGTGTTAGGACATCAATTGACAGTACAAGTTCCACACTCCGTGGAAGTTCTTTTAAACCGAACACAGACTCAGCACTTGACTATAGCACGACTGACAGGTTATGAATTGACATTGTTTCAGCCACACATAGAAATCAGACGTTGTAATACATTGAACCCTGCTACACTTCTGCCATTAAGTGAGACAGATCCATTGGCACATGATTGTATTGAAGTCATTACCATCACGACGAAACCCAGACAAGACTAGACAGACACTGCATTACCAGATCCAGACCTGAGACTTTATGTGGATGGTTCATGTATGAGAACAAGTACAGGAGAATTAGTGGCCGCCTACGCAGTCACGACAGAAACTGAAGTCATAGAAACAAAATGTATTGACACCCTGTCAGCTCAAGCAGCAGAGCTCATCGCTCTGACTCAAGCCTGTATTCGAGCAAAGAACAAGAGAGTTAACATATACACAGATTCACGTTATGCATTCGGAGTCGTACACGACTTCGGTGTACTCTGGCGAGAGAGGGGTTTCTTGACCTCTCACGGGGCCAAAATCCAGCACGGTCCCCTCATTGAAGCTCTGTTAGACGCAATACATCTGCCTACAGCGATATCCATCATGAAGTGCAAGGCACATACGAAAGTCACAGATACAATTTCCCAGGGTAACGACCTGGCAGACCAAACAGCCAAGCATACAGCTCAGACTCGGACTCACGCAACTGATCTGACAAAGACAATAGTCCCGACACCGACACATTGCATGACAGTTAAGGATCCCGCCCTAGATGTAATTGACATACAGACACATGCTACACCAGACGAAATCAAGAAATGGATTGAACTAGGAGGGATCCAGACAGAACAGGGATGGATGACGAAGGGAAAATCTACATGGTTTCTCCCCGACTCTATGGTTCAAGTTATCATTAACACAGTACACAGTCCTTCACATTTAGGAGAAAAAGCCATGTTAGACAGTATTCAAAACCTCTGGTTCAACAAACATTTACGAGCAGCAGCCAAACAGAAAGTGCGTACTTGCATGATCTGTTGTCAGTTCAACCCAGGTAAAAGCATTCCTGTAGAGCAAGGTGGATTTCATCCTCCCGATCATCCTTTTGAAGTCCTCCAGATGGATTATATCCAGATGGAACGTTGTCGAGGATTCAAATATGTCCTCGTAGTTGTATGTGCACTCTCCCGTTGGACAGAAGCATATCCAGTCCCAGATTACACTGCTCCGACCACTGCCAAGCAGCTGGTTCGTGAATTCTTCCCCAGGTATGGTTTGCCCCGCATCATATACTCAGATAACGGTCAGCCATTCTCGTCCGAGCTTATGAAGCAGATATCACTCCTGCTAGGCTATCAATGGAAATTCCACTGTGTCCGACATCCCGAGGCAGCAGGTCTCGTGGAACGTCATAATCAGACTCTGAAAATTCGTCTTGCCAAGATCTGTAGAGAGAAAGGCGTCGACTGGATAGTAGCTTTACCATTGATTGATTGATTGATTGATAAAAATGTATAATGCGCATAAACAATAACCCGCAGGTATCAAGGCGCCTAACAATACGATCAAATTGAAACAGATGTCCTTACACATAGGCTTCTCGAAAGAGGTGAGTTTTTAAAACATTGCGGAAATTCTGTAGAGATGGAAGGGATCTCAAATCAAGCGGAAGGTCATTCCACCATTTGGGGGCTAGCGTCGAAAAAGCCCTGCCACCCCATTTGGCTCTTCGTACACGCGGGGCTTTAAGGAGCAATTTCCCGGAGGAACGCAGGCTCCTACCAGGGGTATAGTGGGAAATGATAGAGCCAAGACCTGTGTCGCTATTTTTTGCGATGGCTCTGTAGGTCATACATAGCACTTTGAACCGGATTCGAGATTCCACCGGTAACCAATGCAGCGATTTCCTGGCCGCAGTGGCTGAGGAGCGCCTGGGAATGTCCAGAACAAATCTGGCTATAGCGTTTTGGACCACCTGCAAGCGCTGTAAGTGGCTCCGATTTAGCCCAGCATACAGCGCATTGCAGTAATCCAAACGAGAGCCAATCAATGCAACAGCAATTTGCTTTCTTGCCTGCAGGGAAAGATATTTCCTGATCCTTCGCAGGGTGTGGATCAGGCCCCAGCAGGTAGAGACAGTTCTGCTCACCTGAGCGCCCATGTCAAGGGCTGGATCTAACATCACCCCAAGGTTCTTAGCAGACGTGGTGGGGGAGGGACATATTCCTAGTGAGTCAGGCCACCAAAGGGCTGACCAGATGTATTCTTTTCCCCCAAACACCAATATCTCAGTCTTCTCCCCATTCAGTTTAAGAGAGTTCTGAATCATCCAGTGGCCAACCGCCTCCATACAGGATCTAAACTTGGAGGCGGTAAGCACATCAGAATGGGGGAGAGAGACGAGTATTTGGGTGTCGTCTGCATAAGAGACTACCTCCATCCCGAAAGATCTTATTAATCTGGCTAGTGGGGTCACATAGATGTTGAAAAGGGTCGGACTAAGCGCCGACCCTTGAGGGACCCCACACTGCACTGGTCGGGATGGAGATAGGAACTCTCCCAGCTTGACTCTTTGTTCTCTCCCAGTAAGGAAGGAGGTCAAGAGATCCAAGGCTGCCCCTCTCACCCCCACCTCCTTCAGGCGAGATGTAAGCACTGAGGGGGAGAGGGTGTCGAAGGCCGCTGTTAGATCTAGCAGGACCAGGAGGGAGGTCTGGCCCCCATCTACTGTCGTGCGGATCTTATCAAGCAGTTGCACTCTTTTATATGAGAATGGTCGCACACTCTAGAACAGGGCTATCCCCGTACGAGGTGGTCTTTGGTAGGCCACCGAATATGTGGGGGACGCCTCTGCCGAGAAAAATTACTGATGTTGACTGTAACATGCTGACAGATTACCTTGCTTCCTTGATGTCTGCACTACAATCATGTCGTTCACAGGTTGCTGCAGCCTTTCCCGACAACACCGAGGTGAAGCCACATGAGGTTGTTCCGGGGGACCTGGTATTCGTGAGGAACTTCGACAGGAGAAGTCCGCTGGAGCCCCGTTGGCAGGCGCCGAAGCTAGTACTATTGACTACAAGGACTGCGATTAAAGTCGAGGGCCGTAAGGGCTGGCTTCACTCGAGTCATGTTAAAAAATGCCATGGACTGCCGCCAGATTTAGACTCCCAGCCCTGCCCTCCTCCACAGACTGACTCGAAACTCCCCCTGGTCGAGAAAACTTCTTCTCAAGAGTATAAAGTAAAGTTGAGGTCTAGCAAGTCAGACAGTTTAATTGTTTAAGTCCTCCCCTAGGTGAATCGGTTAGACGAGTTTCTGACATGTATCCCCTAGACCCCAATAGAGAGAGAGATAGACAGAAACAGCTCAAGAAACGTGAATATTGTAAATCACTTCGTAGTCACTGTATTGTGACACTATTGATTATGTTTTTTCTGAGTCTTTTGATTATTGCTGCAAGTATACTGTTACATATATATTATCCTATTTTCAAGCGTGCACATTCTTCCTTAAATGTCACTGTCGAGCACACTTTCAGTGAACTGCCCCCGCATGAGTTATCTTATCGACTTGCGCTGCGCAACAATACATTCATTAGTATGTTACATCATTCCCATCAGACCAGCAATGCTACCAATTGTTGGATATGTGGCCAACTCCCTCCCTATCAGAAATACAAGGGAGTTCTGCCCCTCTTCCCGTACCCGTTCACACACAATGGTTCCTGTGGTGCATGGTTTAGTTTAATGAACTCTTTAGATTCCAATTCCGTAGTTTACCAGGGCAACTGGGTATGGGGAAATCTGAACACAGTTCTGCATAAAGTATGTTTTCCTGACAAGGAGGGTCTTCCCAAAAGGACAGGGACTGATCTAGAAAACGAAGTATATGGATTAGGTAACTTTACACTTAACCTCATGATTCTGAATGTTGAATCCGAAACCGAACCAGTCTTGCCTGCTATGTCCGTATTACCAGTCAAAGGTGAATTATGTGTCAGAAAGAATGGTTCAGTACACCTGGGTCATAGTAAATGTACTACTGTGATCGAATTCAGTGATAAAGGCAAGTCTACATTTAAAGCTTCCCGTCATTCCTATTTCATTTGTGGTCATACTGCATATATACGCTTACCTCTAGATTGGGATGGCACCTGTTACATTGCATTCCTTCTGCCACCTGTTTTCCTAGCCCCTCCTGATTATCATAGGGACTCCCATCTAGTACACGTTAGACCCAAGAGAGATCTCCCGATTGTCGACTACACTGAAACGGCATGGGAGCAGTATACAGACTTCAATAAAGGTTTCTTTCCCTACTTAGGTGCTGTCTTTAATAGTAAACTGATACGTAAATTAACTAGAACCCTCGAAGCAGTAGTGAATGAAACTACTTCCGCCCTAGGCAACTTAACGGAGGAGCAGTCTGCTATGCGGATTGTTGTTCTTCAAAATCGTCTTGTCCTTGACGTCATCCTGGCCGATAGGGGCGGAGCTTGTAGAGTCATCGGATCGAGCTGCTGTGTTTTCATTCCAGAAAACGCGCCATCAGTATATAGAGCCATAACCCGTCTTCACAAGATTGCAAGTCAGATACACCAGAATCCAGGCACCTGGACTTGGTCCGGTTGGTTCTGGAGTGTACTATCAGCCTGGGGATGGAAGGTCCTATCCTTCCTAGGAATAGCCCTTCTCATAGTATTCAGTTGTTGCCTATGTTTACAATGTGGGCCAGCGATTTGCGGCTTGTGCGCCACATCATGTATTCCTCATTCAAGTCCACGTTCGAAATACCGTAAGAAGAAAGAAGAGCAAATGATGTTACATGAACAGATTGATAGATTAATGAGGATTGATATATCATGAAGGGTCCGTAGGGGACAAGGAGGGAATGAGGTAATATGAATTTTTATGGTCAAATGTGTCCCCTAACATAGACCCCAACGGCTCCATGTACGTGCTTCAAGTACATGTATGTTCCCTCCACTTCCAGCTATGAAGACGCAAATACATTTGCGTCCAACGTTAACATGTCCTCTTTCAGATCCACCATGAATGGGTCGGATATTCAGTTTCTAAATATGCCTTGCCACCGTCTTTACATGGTGCACTTTCACGTTTTCCTGGCTCTGGTGAGTTAGGCCCTGATTCCTGCCATCGAGCCCTTTCTGCCTTTTGTCTCTGAAAGCTGCAGCCTACCGCTTCCATGACCCTTGCCTTACTCCCTGTGCGGCGGGCGGTGCCTGGCTCGACCTGCTTGCCTGCCAAGACTGTATTTTGCCTTCAAGTTATCTGCTCCGCTCCTCGAAAATACATTCCTATCTAGTGATTTAGGAAAACATCTCCCCAGCTGCAGAGCAAAGGGCCCGGCCTTTCTGTCTCTGTGCAAGTAATTCATAGCTCCCGTTACCATGGTAGGCCCATGGCCCCTCGCATCTCACGTAGACACGTAGTCACATATGCACACACTAGCAGTCAGTATAGAATACCCTCTGCCCGAGAGACCTTTCCTTCTAGATAATACAGTTCCTCAAACACAAGATATTAGATATGATTTGGGTTTAGGTTGTTCTGACACACCAGACTTCTGTCTCCTCATGTAGGGCTAAATGTCAAGTCCCCTTCACCCTCCAGTTCCACGTCAATCACACGTCATGCTGCTGCGCGCGCATCTCTGCCATGTATTTCTGCTGACACTGCAGGATTCCTCTATGGATCCACCTACCTGTGATACGTTTCATGTGACGTTGTCTAGCACACACCTCCGTGTACGCCCTCATGCACGCCTTCTGTTACGCACATGTGTTCTTATCTCTTTTCTCTCAGCTGTTACGCCTTCTGCATTCATCACCACTATATGCATTGACTATATATATGATATTCTGATAATAAAGCATTGTACATGTCCATGTCCATTCCCTTCCTGAACCCTTGTGGCGATGGAACATGATACCTGGTTCGAACCAATTCCTTTTTAAGGAATAAAACCCTTATAAACTCAGATGCCACGGACTCTGCCTCTTATTTCTGATTGAGTTATTCTTATTGAACTTTACCGCATAGAAATTAAGTATAGGTAATTTAAATTTACCACAACATGATCAGCAGTGGATTGCGGATGCGTGATATATAGTTAGTGCAACTAACTATATGCGAATTTCAATGGTTTTGTGTGAGTAAAATAAGGTTTTGTAAATGCTAATTCCTAACTATATATGGTCTATAACCTATGGTTTTTTCAGTGAATATATATAATATATATATATATATATATATATATATATATATATATATATATATATATATATATATATATATATTCACTGAAAAAAACATAGGTTTCACACCAGTTATAGTTAGCTGGAAATTTTACTGACATAAAACCATTGAAATTCCCACGTTATAGTTAGTTGGACTCACTATAACTTGCGCGCCTGCAATGCACTGCTGATGACGTCACCTATTACATCACTCATGACATCACTGATGACACCATCCAGTGAATGTGTGTCTTTCTGAAAAATAAATGTTTTATTTATGTATATGTAAAGGTCGATGGAAGAAAATATTTAAATAAGTGTCTTAATGGATGTTTTAAAAAAAATTGATTGGTTAACTGGCTTAGTGTGTATGTGTGTGTTAGTGAGTGAATGACTGTCTCGCTAGTGTCTTTATCAGTAACTACATATGTTTTAGTCTAGTATATGTGAGTATTGATGTATATAAGTGAGTATATGTGAGAGTGAGAGATTGAAGAGTTCTTGTTTAAATAAGTATATGTTTCTATAAGTGATTGTTTAAGAGAGTAAGTATGTGTAAGTTTCCTTAGAAGTAAGGTGGTAGTGTGTGTATAGCTGTATATGCAAATAAATGGATGATCAATAGTTTATTTGCATGTTTGATTGTGTGTGAGTAACTTTTGGATGACTGTCTGTGTGTAACAAGATGTATAGGTGTTTCACTACATATGATGAGTGAATATATGTATGAGTGACTATATAGAACTGTTGGTGAATGAGTGGATGTGTATATAGATGGTGGTATTACTGAATTGGTTGTTGAAACTGGTATGGGTACCTCTATTTTTTTTGAACATTTTAGTTTCTATTTTTGAATATGTGTTTCAAGGGTTACATTACACTGAAAGGAGGTCTGTCACTCTGTCACAAGGATGGTGTCATCAGTGATGTAATGAGTGATGTCACTGATCATGTCATGAGTGATGTAATATGTGACGTCATCAGCAGTGCATTGCAGGCACGCAAGTTATAGTGAGTCCAACTAGCTATAACGTGGGAATTTCAATGGTTTTATGTCCGTAAAATTTCCAGCTAACTATAACTGGTGTGAAACCTATGGTTTTTTCAGTGAATTTAATATGTTTTTTAAATGCTAATTCCTAACTATAACTTGTGTGAAACCTATGGTTTTTTCAGTGAATTTCAAAGGTTTTTTATAAGCTAATTCCTTTCTATATCGAGTTTCTAACCTACGATTTTTTTAAAAATGTGCTGTTTTGTGTAAGTATTAATTATTTTTTTTAATAATATTTTAATTTTATTTTATTTTTATCATTTTTTCCTGGGGCGCTCTTGGTGCGCGCACCGGTAAGATCTCCGGAAAGCGCATCCAGAGCGCTACTTGCGTTCGTGAAAAAAAATACGAATGAAAAGTAAATAATAACGCAAGAAATTTAGTACCATACATATAAAAGCAGTTTTTTGAATAAGGAAATGAAAATGATTTTGCATTTCCGTGAAACTATCAAAATGTCACTTAGGTGGGCCGCGTAAGCGCCCCCGGAAGCGCCTTCGTTCGCGCCGCGTATGCGCCCCCGGAAGCGCCTACGTTTGCGCCGCGTTAGAGCCCCCGCAATCGCTTTAGTGCGCGCAGCGTAAGCGCGTCAAGTCATGTGACTTTAAAATAACACTCTTCATTGATTGCTAGTAGTTTTTTTTTACAAAGAATGAAATCCCCACCCATTTCCTTCACTTCTTCTTTCACTTTTGTGACTGAAAGACCTGCCTTTTTGCTCTCTGTTCTTTGTTGGATATCTTGGATTGTCATGGTGTTGTATCCTCGTGCATATCCTCGCGTTCACCGTGCGCACTGGAACTTGGAATACTTTGTACTTGTTATTCCATGAATGCCGGTGCAGCGGTTGGCGTGGGCTCCTATACTCTCTATCTTATCTAAAGAAATAAACTATCCTAATTCACCATACGCTGTGTTCCGAGCACCTTCTTTACCCGGATTCTTCACTGGCGACGAGGGAGAAGCGAACTCACGCGATTTGTGAGCCCACAGCCCCGGGAGCTCCGGACCAAGATTACCGTTGCTGAAATCGAGAGCTGAATCTCCGCTACCTACTTCGCGGAAGCTTCGTTATTCTTCAATTAATACGTTCCTGAAAATCCCGCTCTTTCTGGTCAAGCGGTGAGACTTTGATACATTTTCATCACTTTTACTATAACGCTGTTACTTTCTCTTGCGCGAGTTAACGCATGCGCACTGTCACGCGCTAAGAACACTATTCCTCGCGCGAATTAATGCATGCGCACAAGCTCATTCTCCTCATTCCACTTTACATCATAAAGGCAGCGTCAACACAAGCAAATTCTTGTAACAAACATCACTCGCCTTTGTGACATCACAAAGCTCTACTTCTAGGAAATTTTATTTGCTCAACAAAGAACTGCAGTTATGTCACAATGATCTTCTTCTTATAATGTGTTAAAGGAATTGATTCTATCCTGGATTTCTACCACGGTTGTTTATGACATCACTGTTATTTCTGAAAGCAATTCTTTGTTAATTATAATGGAGAGTTTCAACGCTCCTCCCCCATTTCTAGCAAGCCCTGGAGAACCTCCTTTAGAGTGGAAACAATGGCGTGAAGGTTTTGAAGCTTATCTAGAAGCCATTGGTGGTGAGAATTACACTGATAAATGCAAACTCGCTATTCTTAAACATTCACTAGGTGCTGAAGGAAGACAAGTTCTTTCTCATCTGCCTCCTCTAGCTTTGGACAATTCTTCCAAAGAAGAAACTGATGTCTATGAAAATGCCATTATGCAGCTCGACAAACAGTTTATCAAAAAAGTCAATGAGGTTGTGGCACGTCATAAATTTCTGAGTAGACAACAATTACTCGCTGAACCCATCGATTCTTTTGTGAAAGATTTAAGAATTCTTGCTGCCAAATGCAATTACCAACAATTTCATGATCAAATGGTGAGAGACCAGCTTGTACATAACGTTTCTGATGTGAAACTTCAAGAGAAATTACTTGATGCAAAAGATCTATCTCTTTCAAAAGCCCTTGACATTGCACACCGATTTGAAGACATGAAGTTGGGTATCAAAGAGTTGTCGGATAAGAAGCCAAAAGAATTCTCTTTAGAAAAACCCAACATTTCCGTAGTTCAAACCGTCAAAAAAAATCAAACTGAACCTGTTTCCAACAAACCAATGTTTTCGTCTTCAATGAATCGAGGCTTTAGAAAAGAAGTAGTTTGTTTCAAATGTGGTTTTCCCGGCCACGTTGCAACTGATAAAAGATGTCCTGCGATCGGACAGTTCTGCAACTATTGTAAATCTAGGGGTCATTTTGCTAGAATGTGCAAAAGTCGCAACAAGTCCAAAAACTTTTCGTCGGATCCTAGACGCACTAGACATTCCGATATTCAAGCCGTGGACAGTGATGATGATGAGTATGATGATATATGCACCGTATATGAAGTAGGAGAGGAGAAAAAGGATTCGCCTTTCTGTATGCTTCAGATTGGTTCCAAATCAATAAAAGTCATGGCAGACTCTGGTGCAAAATACACTTTGATTGGTGATGTTTTATTGAAAGAATTTCCTGATGTAATCTCTTTGTTTCCTTCTGACATTAGACTACTGGGTTATGGTAAAAAACCTATTGAAGTGTTTGGGTACTTTTGCTCCACTTTATCGTTCAAGGGCAAATCTATTACAGCGAAAGTATATGTGGCCAAAGATGGTTCATGTTTGTTGGGTTGGCCACAACAGAGAGAGTTAATGATGAAACTTGATCCCAACCACCCTGATCAAGTTTTGGGGTATTCTGATTTTGTCAATTCTGTTGATGTTCCTTCTGGCAACAAATGGGAAACACTTTTTCCTCAAGTTTTTTCCTCCAAGTTAGGTTTACTAAAAAAGTTTAAACATAAGATCATACTTAAACATAATGCTATTCCCAAGGTACATAAGGTACGCAATATTCCTTTGGCTTTAAGAGAATCTGTTAAAAAAAGAACTTCAGAGATTATGTGACCTTGATGTAATTGAAGAAATTGAATCTTCAGAGTGGCTTTCACCTGTGGTTGTTGCCCACAAACCTAATGGGAAGATTCGTCTTTGTGTTGATATGCGCGATTTAAATTCCAACGTGTGGGTTGATAGACATCCCCTTCCTAATATTGGATAGATGTTCTCCAAACTTAAGGATGCATCCATTTTCACCACGTTGGATTTATCTAACGCATATCATCAGATAGCCCTCCACGAGGATAGTAAACATCTTACATCTTTTATAACCACTGAGGGTGCTTACAGGTATAAGAGGATGCCTTTTGGCTTAGTGTCCGCGTCCTCAGTGTTTCAGCGTGTCATGCACAATATGTTCAAAAATGTTTCTAATGTTTTATATTTCCAGGACGATATATTAGTGTTCGGCAAAGATGAGTGTGAACATTCTGAAATTTTATTTAAAGTTTTGTCGATTCTACAAGACAACGGTCTTACTCTCACCAAAGAAAAATGTAAATTTGGCAGAAATTCTGTAGACTACCTAGGCCATTCCATCAGCAAAGAGGGTATTTCTCCCAAGACGAGTTTAGTTAAGGCTATTGAGAATGCTCCCGAACCAGTCAACAAGGATCAGCTCAGGTCCTTTCTTGGTTTAGCTGAATATTATGCAAAGTTCATCCCTTCTTTTTCTGACAAAACTTCTCACTTAAGGAAGTTAATGAAAAACCAACATCAATTCGTTTGGGATGCCAATTGTAAAGATCAATTTAATTTTGTGAAAAAATGCATTGTTTCTGCTCCTGCCTTATCCCCTTTTGACACCAATTCTAAATCATTCATTGTCACTGATGCAAGCAATGTTGGCATTGGTGCGGTGTTGATGCAGAAGCAAAAGAGTGGCTTTGAAACCATTGCTTTTGCATCAAGACCGTTACGTGGTGCTGAGATAAAATATTCTACCTTAGAAAAAGAAACTTTGGCTTGTTGGCGGGGAATTGAATATTTCCGTAGATATGTATATGGCACAAATTTTGTTGTACGCTCTGATCATCGTCCCCTAGTGGATCTTTTCACGACTAAAGGTTGTTGTAAAGCCACTTCCCGAATTGCAAGATGGCAGTATAAATTGCAAGACTTTCATTTCTCAGTTGAATACATTCCAGGTGCAAAAAATGTTCTAGCCGACTTTCTTTCAAGGTTACCTGTGGAAGATGATAACCATGTTGCCCCCGACGATGATCCTGATAAAGTTGTGTCAATTTGTGAGGTGTCCAATGGTTGCATCCGTGAGGACGATTGGATGAATGCTTGTGGTGGTGATCGTGATTACTTAGATGTTTTGTCCTTTGTCAAAAATGGTTGGCCTTCCAAAACCAATTTGTCTTCAAGTATTTTGCCTTATTTCCATGTAGCTCATGAATTATCCATCCAATGTGAAACTTTGTTGAGAGGTCTGCTTTTAGTTGTGCCACATGGCTTAAGAGACACCGTTTTAAACATGGCTCATGAGGGTCACCCGGGCATGTCCAGTATGAAAAGGAGAATTAGGAGCGAATTTTCGTGGCCAGGTGTCGACAGGTTTATTGAAAAAAAGGTAAGATCTTGTGTTGAGTGTTGTGTGAGTGATAAATTGCAAAAACCTATAAAATATCAACATGATACTGTTTCTAGACCTTCTAGACCCTGGGAATGTGTTTCTGTAGACATCGCTGGTCCAATGAGTTTAGGTTGTAGTCCCGTCTATGCCATCGTTTTGATAGATCAGTTCTCCAGTTGGCCTGAAGTGAAATTTGTTCCCCATGTGTCTTCTAGGGTCATTATTGACTTTCTAAATTCGATTTTTGAGAAAGAAGGTTTCCCGACTTCCATCCTATCTGATAACGGCACAGAGTTCACCTCTACGGAAATGAAGTCCTTTTGTTGCAATCATGGTATTTTACACAAACGTTCTTCTGTATACTATCCACAAGGTAACGGCATGGTAGAAAAGTGGATCAGAGTCCTTAAGGAAGGTTTACAACTTGCTGTGTGCAACGGTGGGAATTGCTACGATGCTGTTAGGAATCTTTTATGGAGTTATAGGAACACTCCTAGGTCTGACGGGGATTTGTCCCCTTTTGAAAAAATGCGGGGGAGGAAGGGTGTGTGTAATATGAGCCAACCCTGGATGAGAGATCTGGTTAATGGCAAATACCAACAATCCGTGCAAGGTTGGAGATTGGGTACGTGTGAGAAAGTCTGTTTTTATTAGATCTGGTGAGTCGCACTTCTCCGATCCCTTGCTGGTTGTTAGAGTGGGTAGACAGGTCGTGGAATTGTCGGACGGAAATGTTTGGAGCCTCTCCAAGGTTGTTAAAGTTCCGTCTCTGTGTATGAGGTCGTCACCCTCTGATGGTGGTGCTGCTTCTCATAACCTGTCCAGAACTTCCCTACAACTGTTTATCCGCACCTGCCTGTTCCCATTCCTTCACTCCAGAAGTGTAATCCCCGTTTAAGAAAACCCCCTACTTGGCTCAAAGACTACAAAGTTGGAGAGTAATTTTATCATATCAAACTGTTATGATTAGTTTCATCCATTGTATTTCATGTACGTATCTTTGTTGTTATTATGTTTTCTTTTCTTTTCTAGAAACGAGGATGTGTTGTATCCTCGTGCATATCCTCGCGTTCACCGCGCGCACTGGAACTTGGAATACTTTGTACTTGTTATTCCATGTATGCCGGTGCAGCGGTTGGCGTGGGCTCCTGTACTCTCTATCTTATCTAAAGAAATAAACTATCCTAATTCACCATACGCTGTGTTCCGAGCACCTTCTTTACCCGGATTCTTCACATGGCTGCCAGACCATCCAGCAGTGAAGATGACTCCAATGAATTCCTTGATGAAGAGCCTCCTCAGCCGAAAGTGAAAAGAATATTTCATCTGGAAGTTTTTTTCCATACCTGTTGACCAGAAGAAAGTAAATGCTCCAAAAGTGGAGGATCTGTCACACAGTCCTGTCACGGGGTGACCCCACTAAAAAATATTCTGGCACAAGAGGTCCCCATCAACCGGAGGACCAACATCATCGGTGAGGGGGAGATCACAAGAGCTGGTTCCGAACATTCAGCCTGCATTTAAGAAAGGCGTCCTTAAATGCAGATACTGTGATCAGCTACTTTGCTTTGGGGTGCAAAGTGTTCTGCTCATGGTTCGATCATTGGAGAACCATCGCTGCCGTTCCCAGCCCTAATTTTTTTTTTTTTGCTCCTGTTAAGCAGTTTCCATTCCCTGTTTTTGTTTTTGTTGAAAAAAGAAGAAAAAAAGTTCTTTTCAGAACTACCTCCAATTCTCATCAAAGAGCTATATTCTTAAAAAAATGAAAAAGAGTAAGCGAAGTCGAGTGCATTGATAAAGGAAAGGAAAATGAGTAAGAAAGAACAGAAAGGTATGAGAGGAGAAATGAAGTGAAGTAGGGGGACTGAAAGAAGGTGAGTGTTGGGAAGGAAAGTAAGGAGAAGGAGAGTGAACATGGGGAATGTAGATATTCAAAGGAAATGTAGAAAAGGAACAGGGGTGTGGAAGGGTAAGAAAAGATGCATTGCTGGAGTTGCATCATTTTGTGACGCACTCCAGCAATGCATCACTTTTGCGCTTACAGATACATCTGAAATACTGACGTATCTGTAAGTACTTGCGACATAATGCGTCATATATTTAATATGACGCATGAGTAGAAGACTGAAGGCCTCATTTATGAGGCCATGCGTCACTTTTACGCCACCGGTACGTCACTTTGTGTGACGCACCAGTGCTGTAAAAAATGCACCTTATTGAGTCATATTTACAAAGTGATGCATCTAGGTAGATGCGTCACTTTGTAAACCAATGTGCCACATTATACCTACGTCAGGTGTAATGTATGCAAAAGGGACGAATTGATGCAAGAAAGGGTCGTAGAGGTGACGCAGTGAAATCTATGAGATATCACTGCGTCACTTTTATGACGCTGTTACGTCCAAATCTTGCGCCTGTTTCACAGCAGGCGTAAGACTGATGCAGGCCCTTTCACATGGGCCTGGCCCCATGTGAAAGGATGCATTGCTGGAGTTGAATCATTTTTGTGACTCACTCCAGCAATGCATCACTTTTGTGCTTACAGATACGTCTGAAATACTGACGTATCTGTAAGTACTTGCGATAGAATACGTCATATATTTAATATGACGCATGAGTAGATATTTAATATGACGCATGAGACTGAAGGCCTCATTTATAAGGCCATGCGTCACTTTTACGCAGCGGTACGTCACTTTTTGTGACGCACCAGTGCTGTTAAAAATGCACCTTATTGAGTCATATTTACAAAGTGACACATCTATGTAGATGCGTCACTTTGTACTTTTACGCCACCGGTACGTCACTTACTGACAAAAAACCATTGAAATTCCAACGTTATAGTTAGTTGGACTCACTATTAATTGCGCGCCTGCAATGCACTGCTGATGACGTCACATATTACATCACTCATGACATGGTCAGTGACATCACTCATGACATCACTGATGACACCATCCAGTGAATGTTTGTCTTTCTTAAAAAAAAAAAATTTTTTATATGTAGTTGTAAAGTACGATGCAAGAATAAATGGTTAAATAAGACCACCACCTCCCAGGGGCTGTGTCCTGTAATGGAGGAAGTCTGCGCTCCCCCCTCCTGAAGCCAAGGAAGGCCCTGGGAACCGCCGCCCCCCAGGGCCGGCTCCAGCAATGTCCCGAGGTGCCCAGCCTAAGACATTGCAGTTTGCTATGGCTTGGCGGAAGCATTACGGCTCCCGCCAAGCCATAGCAAGCTCTACTCTGCTTATAGTAAGAGAGCAGAAAAATGCTCTTGCTGACTAGAAACTGAGCAGACAGAGCTTCATGTTCGGCAGCTCCCTCTGTTCAAAATCAATGCCGGCTCCGGCAGGACATGGAGAGCCGGCAAGGACAGCGGGAGCCTTAAGGCTCCCCCTGTCCCAGTCAGTGGGGGGACCTTAAGGCCCCCCTGTCCCAGTCAGTGGCAGTGGGTGCTCTGGGTTGGGACCCTGGCACCTGCAATGAGGATGGGCCCTGGGGGATAGGGTCCCCAGTGCCGAAATTGGCACAGAACGGGGGATGCGCAGTCCTCTCCCCTTATTGTTTTTAATAAAAAAATTATTAGGTCAGGCCCAGGAGGAGGGGGTCCCCGGGGTCGAATTCAGCCTGGGGAGGAGGGCCATGCAGCCACACTTCTGTAAAAAATAAAAAAATGCAGGACCAGAAAACTTGTTGGTGGCCCGCCCCCTTTCTCCACTACTCTGCAAACAGGCCTCCAGGCGTACTGCTCGTTGAGGGATGCCCTTGGATGCTGAGGGTTCTTGGGTGCCAGGAACCCCTTCTGTTACCTCCAGTAAGTTCCAGACAGCAGAATTGCTAAGAGGTCTTTGGAGGCCCTGCCCCCTTTCTCTCCAACTCTGTAAATGCTGTAAATGCATCTCTTGGCGCACCACTGGTTGGGGAAGGAATTCCACTTAACTCCTGAGGGCATCAGGAGTAAAGTGGACTTCTTCCCCAACTAGTAGTGTGCCAGGAGGAGCATTTGCTGAGTGGTGGAGAAAGGGGGTGTGGCCTCCAAAGACCTCTAAGCAATCCCGCTGTGTGGGACTCACTGGAGGTAATGAGAGAGGGCGTGTTGGCCCCCAAGGATTCTCAGCACCCAAGGGCACTTCATTCCCCAACCAGTAGTGCACCAGGAGACTGGTTTGCAGAGTGATGGAGAAAGGGGGCATGGCCTCTTACGACCTCTCAGCAATATCGCTGTGTGGGATGCACAGCTCCCCTCCCCCATTCACAAAAGTCTCGGCCCTGGGGGATGGGGTCTCCAGGGTCCAAATCATCCTAGGGAAGGGGGGCCACATGGCTCCCCTCAGGTAATAAAAAAAAAGCCAGACCGTTAAGTAGCCGGAAGCCCTGCCCCCTTTCACCACCACTCTGCAAACTCTCTTGCTTGGCAGGAGCATTTTCAAAACTACCACCAAGCGAGAGCAAAAACAGTCTGCTCGTAGTGGGTGAGAACATTGAAAATGCTCCGGACTGCTAGGAGCAGCCTTTTGGTCTATTTTATTGCGGTCAGGGAAAGAGATCAAAATATTGCACCTGCATGCAGGGAACAGCATTAGTAGCTGCTCCCTCCAGGCTGGAGCAGTGCCAGCTCCTGCTGCATGCAGAGAGCTGGCTGGGGCTTTCCCCCTCCGCAGCCCCTAACAAGAGAACTAGGGCACCCACTTAAAAAAAAAAAATGTGGGCCCCACAGAATGGGGTCCCCGGGGCCGATTGAAGGTTGGGGAGAGGGGCCTCTCCTTTCATGTGCAAAAAAAAAAGGCCCAAGGGGGATGAGGTCCCCGGGGCCTAACAAGACTTGGGAAGGAGTACCACTCGCCCCCTCTATATATAAATAAGTGGGGATGGGGTCCCCAGGGCATAACTAGGCTCGTGGCGGGGGTCCGTGAGTCCTTCCTTCCCTTTATTGAAACGAGTGACCCTGGGAGATGGGGGCCCAGGGCCTGATAAGGCTCGTGGAGGCGGACCACTCTGCTCCGCCTTCATTTAATTGAGTGACCCTAGGGATGGGGTTCCCAAGGCCTAAAATGGCTGAGAGAGGAGGGCCGTGTGGACCCCTTCCCTTTATTTTTAGTAATGGCCCTAGGGTATGGGGTCCGCAGGGCCTAATGAGGCTCGGAGGCTGCTGCCCCCTTCCATTCATTTTTAGTAATGGCTCTGGGGGGATGGGTCTGCAGTACCTAATAAGGCTAGGAGAGAGGGCTGCGGACCCCACCTCCCCTTTAAAATAAACTAGGCCCTGGTGGATGGGTTCCCAGAGCCATAATGGGTTCAGGAGGTGGTCCACACTGCCACCCTTCTCTTTAAAAAAAAATGGGATGGGGTCCCCTGGGTTAGGCCTTGTGGCCAACCCCTGCTGCGCATTGCAGAAGTCAGTGTGAGGTTGGTAGCATGCAGGCGGTTGACCCTGTGGCCAATCCCTTGCCGTGCACGACCAAAGGCCCGGCACAGTGTGGGATTGGCTGCCTTTACGGGGGTTGGCCACAGGGCCTGGCTGCATCAATGTTTTGAACTAAAAAAAACACAGAAATGTACCTGTTATTGTTAGCATAGCTAACCCCCCCAGCCACCCTGCCAGGATGGCCCATCCTGTCACACTTCAGTCCCCTTTGTGTTACTGTCTTGAGGCAGTACACAAAGCCCAAGAGAAGAGCTATTTACAGTCATGTGACCTAGGACACTGGCAGAAGGCACAAATAGTTGGGACAACAAAATGCCAACTTTCTAAAACTATAGAGCAATAAAGGGTTCTGGTCCTTAATCAGTAAGGCTGGACCAATGTATAATCGATACAACACAACCGTTGCCAATACTGATAATTATTCAACATTTCATTCCTGTCAATCATACGTGACACTCAGTGATTGAAAAAACATAAATTAATGAAAAAATCGTTTTATTTTCTTTTCGATTTTGTAATCTTTAAGAGCTATCCTTAGTTTGTTATTACTTACATAAACATTACACATATTTATCACACACAAACCACAATACAATTATAAAGCAATACTTTACACTTCTGAACAAAACACAATTACAGAATAGAGACTGGATGAGGTTCACCATCCCTCGTCACCAGATTAGTACGACATGTACGAGGCTCTGAAAACCAAGAACGCATTAAAATTTGACTAGCCCAGTCCCCTACACCAACGATGGTAACAATCAAGCTGACCGCTTGAGCGCAACCTTATTACCCCAGTTGAGAACTTGGGAATCTATCCACAAGCCACTTTCTAGCAAGTGATTGTGACATACAATTCGTAAATTGGTTCTAATGAGTTGAGGCACATGAAGTTAGAGTTCAGAAGCTCATCTTTCCAGGTCCTGAGGAAAACCCCCCAAAAAGTATTAAGGGTTTGAAACTCGTAGACATCTGTATTTGTCCAAACAAGTATTTCTACTACCTATTGTATATCGGGTCTCTCTTGAATAAGTAAAAGAAAGCAACAAACCTGAATATTGAACTGTTTGCCCATTACCCTCCCTGGGATTGTGTTGCATCGTAGTGTTTAACTGTGGTGTATCCTCTATAACCTTTCCCTTGGGCACTTTTCTTTCTTCTTTTTTATTTTTTTCTAATTTTGAGGGAACTTGAGCTTCTTAGAAGTTCGAAAACTTTTTAAATGTGATATGCAATGTATTGCTTTGTTCACAAGTGTAAAGTATTTCTTTATAATTGTATTGTGGTTTGTGTGTGATAAATATCTGTAATGTTTATGTAAGTAATAACATAAACTAAGGATTGCTCTTAAAGACTAAAAAATCTAAAAGAAAATAAAACGTTTTTTTAATCATTTGTTTTTTCAATCACTATGAGTGTCACTTGTGATTGACAGGAATGAAATGTTGAATAATTATCAGTATTGGCAACTTTCTAAAACTGGCATTTTCAGAATTGTGATTTAAAATACACTTTTACAATTAAAGAGTATTTTAAATTACAATTAATTTGAGTCAAAAAAGCATATCTCCATCAATTCCCAATCCAAAGTCAGCACTTATTCATGTAAAAAGGAAATTCAGTGTTAGTTGATGGGAACAATAAGCCTATCAGCAGTAAAAAATAACCTCAGGAGTTTTTCATGGTTAGGAAGGTAAAACTTAAACCCAAATGCCCACTTCTTAAATACTATGCACCTTGCCCTAGAAGCGTTTAGGTTCTGCCTTCGGGGTAACTAATATGTATTAAAGAGTGAGGTTTAAGCCTGGCAAAAATGTTATTTTCCAGGTCAAAAAAAGCAGTTTAAAACTGCATTACAAGCTGCAATAGCAGGCCTATAGCATGTTTAAAAAGGCTACTTTAGTGGATAGCACAATGAATGCTGCAGGCTCACTAGTAGCATTTAATTTACAGGCCCTCTGTACATGTAGTACCATATACCAGGTACTTACAAGTAAATTAAATGCATCAATCAGGTGTAGTTCAGGTTTACCATGTTTGAAGGAGAGAGCACATGCATTTAACCACTGCTAACCTGTGCTAAAGTGGAGTGTCCTAATGCCAACAAAAATGAATTCAGCAAAACAGGAGGCATTAAGGCAAAACATTTGGAGGAGTACCCCACAAAAAATGTCCGGTCTAACATGTGCCTTCCCAAAGCGAAAAACTGAGAGAACTACCCTCCCTAATGGGAGTTCTCAACGCTAAGGCGGAAGAACGTGGAAAGATCATCAGCATTGATGTGGTCAGTTCCAGGGTGTTGTTCCACCGTAAAGTCCATTCCCTGTAGGAAGATTGACCATCTTAACAGTTCAGGATTCTCACCCCTCTCTGCATTAATCATCTGTAGGGTCTGTGGTGTCTGAACCCACAAGTGAGTCCAAAACCAGTATTGTCTCCACTTCTTCAGTGCTCAAACCAGTGAAAAGGCTTCCTGTCAGTTGCACTTCACCACTGTTCCTTGGGAAGCAGTGTCCCACTGATTAAGGCTACTGCTTGGTCTAGGCCCTCCTCATTCAGCTATACCATGATCTAAGGTGTCCATCTGATCAATACATTCTTTGTAGAAGTCAGGGACACTAAGCATGGGTGCTGTACATACGGGCTCCTTCAAGGTATCAAGTGTTCTAGCATGCTTCTGTCCAGATCAGCTTTTTGGGTTGTTTTTTAAAAGGCAGCTCTGTCAAGGAAGCCACAATGGTGTTTTACCCTTTGACAAATCTCCTGTAATAACCAATGAGGCTCTCACCTCAGTCTGGTTCTTTGGGAGGTCCCCAACCAAGATGGATTGAACTTTGACCTGGAGGGGCTGTACCTTCCACCACCTCCTGCCCTATCTGGTACTTGCTGGCCTTGATAGGCCCGCCTTCTGCAGGACCTGGAGCACTTCCTGGAGGTAGAACAAGTGGTCTACCCAGCTGGAGCTGAAGACCTAAAAATTATCTAGATAGCAGGCACCTAAATCCTCCATCCCAGCCAGGACGCAATTGGTCAACCTCTGGAAGGTGGTAGGAGCAATTATTAACACAAAGGGAATCACTTTACAGTAGAAGTGTCCCTCTGGGGTAGAGAATGCAAATATCTTCTTGCCCCCCTTGCTTAAGGCAATCTGCCAGTACCTGGATATGAAGCCAAACGTGCTCAGGAACTTGGCAGCTCCTAGCTGATGAATAAGCTCATGAGCTATGGGAATGGGGTGGGCATCAGTCTCTGTGACTGAGTTTAGCCCTCTATAATCTACACAGAACCGGAGTTCTGGTGTTGCACCAGATGGGTCAACCTTGGGTGGGGGCCCCTCTGATGATCATTTGATTTGAGACTAATCTCCTGTATTGGGAGACTAAAGTTCCTGAGTCTGGTGCAACCCATGTGATGGTGGTCCCCCAGTGCTACAGGGCCTTCCTACTGGGTTACTTGATCTGGCTCATAATGTAGCCTGCTAGGAGGTTATGAAATTCGGGCATGACCTGAAGGCCACTCTGGTTGAGTTTCAGCACCACTGGGCCGCACCAAGGTCTGTTGGAGTGCTCAATCCCCCCTACCTCCAGCATCTTGGACACCTCCTCCTTCATGTTGGCTCTCACCTTGTCAGATATGCTGTAGATGTATTTTGTTCTTTACAGGCATGCTTTTCCAAGTTCCCACATCATGTGTGCACCAAGTGGTGAGCCCTGTCGTCAGTGAAACGAGAGAGGCAAACTGCCTAGCTAGTGACAACATTTCCTCTCTTGCTCAAGGGTCAGGGTAGGTGAAAGGATGATACTTTCCACTGACCCATCCTGCTCCTTGGAAGGTAAGAGGTCAGGGAGAGGTTCACTCTCCTCCTCTACCCCATCATCCGTCACCAGTAGCAGAATTACCTCGGACCTCTTAAAGTGAGGCTTGAAGGAATTGACATACAGGACCCTTAGGGCTCCCTCCCTCTTACAACCTTACAGGCGACAGTGGTCTCCCTTCCGAAACCGGGGAAGGACAGTAGAGATATGGCAAGTTGTCAACCCCTTTCACTCCTTAACACGGATTACAAGATTTTGAGTAAACTGTTGGCAACCAGGCTCTTGCCATATTCCCCCAGCTTGATACACACTGATCAGTGTGGGTATTTTCCCGAACAGAAGTATAGCACTCAATATTAGAAGTCTTCACCAGGTAATGTCCCAGATGCCTGCAGATGCTGCTCCGAGGAACTGCATCTCTTTGGATTTACGTCAAGCATTTGACTCCCTGCGATGGGAATATATGATGAATGCTCTGCCTAGATTTGGGATTCCGCCCGAGTTCACGAACTGGGTGCGACTGTTATCTACGAATCCAGTGGCACGGATTTGCACGGGGACCCACATTTCACAACAATACAAAGTAGCGCGGGGTACTTGACAGGGCTTGCAGCTCTCGCCCTTATTATTCATTTTAGCATTGGAACCTCTATTGCACAAGCTCCGTGTCATGGCAGGCCACAAGGCAAAACACATAAATGGGGAGGTGTATGTGGTTTCGGCATATGCAGACGATATCAGTTTATTTATTAACAATCTAGACTAGGACTATGACCCTATTCCTGCGCTTTTTTCGGTGTTCAGGAAAATCTCGGGACTCACAATTAATGAGAACAAATCATATGTCTTCTTTTTTAATGACGTAGCCAGGACAGAACCAATTCAATTCGGCTTTTGGATGTTTCAAACTGCGATGGTTACCTTTAAATATCTGGGTATCCAAATATACCGGGATGTGGAGGATGTGTTGGATGGTAATCTGACTTGCACTATAACATCGCTTCGGAAGCAAATACGGTTCTGGACTTCCTGACCTATATTGGTAGCTGGGCGGGTTGCCATTGATAAAATGGTGATGCTGCCAAGGCTGTCATATTATTTTGTTAATCTACCCATTATAATTCCGCTTCAGACGTATTAGTTGCTGGAGACCCTGCTCGTGGAATTGATAATGGGTTTGGGACGTAGACTTATAGGGCTTTCTAAACTACAGTAAATATAAATGTAAATTGATACTTGTATAGTGCACTACTCACCCGCAAGGGTCTCAAGGTGCTTGTACGAATACCGCTGTGGAACCCATCCTGGCTTTCCCTGTGAGGCTCCACTCCAGGGCACCCCTAAGGTGGAGGCCAGGCATCCTTAGCGTTGTGGGGGCCGTTGTGGAGATTAAGCCCAGAGTTGCAGAGTGGGACTCCATGATTGGAATAGACACTGAGGTGAGAATTATCAGGTCCGTGGAATTTTGAGCCCAAGACCCGCCGAGGCGGGGAATTGAACCCTGGTCCCGGGCTAGACCTCTGCATCAGGATCTGCTGCTCTAATCATTGAGCCACACTTCTCCAGTTAGCCTCAAAGCAAGGGGGTATGGGAGTCCCTGATATGAGAGCTTATTGTTACGCAGGCCAGCTGCAATGGTTGGCTTACCGGATCGCAGGTCGCAACTTGAGAGAAATATCTATGACCACCCAGGTGTGGGAACGGGGGGAAGAGCATGCACCGCTGCTACTGGGCAGCAAAATTTAGTTGACTGCGTCGCCACTTTTGCTGACAGCTCTGTTATATTGGAAGAAGGCAACGCGTTATACTAAAATAACAGCACCATACGGCCCCAACATACCCCTAATGGGCCTTCCACTACCATCGGGAGGGTGACCCTTAGACATATTGAGGCATGGGTAGAGATGGGTGTGTCCATGATAGACGCTTTCTTCTCCAACGGCACACTGATGAATTACGATGCATTTCTACGGGAGATGGGGGTACCGAGTAAATTGCTTCTGCTCCATGCACACGGTATACAACTGTTACAACACATTTTTTACAACGCAATACCATTACAACGCATACTTTTATAACTGAAACTGTTACAACGCTAGTACTTTTACAACGCAGGTACTTTTACAACGCATTTTTTTATGATATGTTTGGATTAAATTGAACTAATTTATATTTGAAATAATGAGTATTTAATTTTTTTTTAAAAGGGTATTATAGTATAAATTTTTTAAATAATTTTTTACTATTACTATTTCATATTTTACATTTGTAGTTTTAATTTAATAATTTATTAATTCGAGTATTTATTTGGGTACTATAGAATTAATTTATATAAAGTAATTTTTTTTTTTAAAGGGGGATTTAATTTATAAACTTTAAAGGGAAATATATTAGTAATTTAAATGTAGTAAATAGTAATTTATTTTAAAATAATATTTAAATTAGAATAAAAATTAGGGTACTATAGAAGTAATTTAAAAAATTACAATTTCAAATTTCAAAAAGGCAAAACCCATGACTAAGCGCTCATTTAAGGATATAACATTTTTTACTCGCCCAGATTTCTGCCACACGACGGTGGAGAGAAGGTGGCGCATGAGGCAACTAATAACGCCTTTTCAGAACCTGGGATGTGAAGTATATCTAATGTTTCCTTGCCGTCTCAGAGTTGGCCTTAATGGCCAATTCAGGGTCTTCTTTTCAGAAGTAGTCGCACAGGAGTATTTGAATTATTTAAAAGAAGTGAAAGCACAAAGAGATGGGAGGACACAAAATGAGAGAGCATAAGACAAACTGAGTACGTGACACAAAAAAAGAAAAAATGAAATGTAAAAAGAAGAAAATGAAGTATCAGGGGTGAGGCAGTATGGGTAAAATGTATTAATGATATAGATTGTACAACATGATTTTGACATTTCGGGAGGGTGGGAACGGAGAGGGCCGCTGGGGGAGGATCGGCTGTCAGACAGAGGTCAATATTGACCTCTTTGCCAGTAGGGAGGGGGGGCGGGAGGGATGGGGTCTAGGGTGGGGGGAGGAGAGGGAGGAGGGGGAGGGGGGAGGGACAGGGCACGACAATGCAGAAAAGGCAGAAAAAGACGGAGTTATTGACGGAAGCGGAAAGTAAAAGATATAGAGTGATAAAGCATGAGTATGAGTATGAGTATGAGTATGAGTACAAGTATATCTGGGTACACAATAGACATACAAAGAAACATTTATGGGGACGAAGTATGTGACATGGAACGTATGTGGGTTAAACGAGGCTCAAAAAAGACTTAATGTATCACTGTTGTTAAGGCGAATGAATCCAGATTTTATTTTTATTCAGGAAACGCATGTCATGAGCTCACAAGATTTTTTTTTGAAACAATTGGGGTTTCAACTATTGGTAGCTTCACAGCAAAATGTTAAAAAAAGAGGAGTTGCTATATTATCTAGGGATAAAAACATATGTTTGAGAAAAAAAGCATACGATCAATGGGGAAGATGGGCAATGGTTGAATGTATGATTGATGGGGAGTGGACAACAATGATAAGTGTATATGGGTCAACAGAGGATGACCCGGAGATTTTTCAGTTCCTAGATGTGGAATTAGCTACTTGGGCTCCAAGAATTATAATGGCGGGAGACTTGAATATTAAGGATTAGGTTTAGGCTCATTTGGCAAATACTGTGGTAGGAAAAAACGAGTGTGTTATGCCCTACAAGAATTAGCAACTAATAATTCTGTATATGATGTGTGGGGAAAAAGAATGCCAGGGAATAAGGGCTACACATATTATTCTGCCCCACACAAAATATGCGTGAGACTGGATTATTTCTTTGTTTCAAATGAAATATTAATAGAATCCAGGATAGATAGATTTCCGCGAATCTTAAGCGATCACAACCCCCTAATACTCACAGTGAGAAAATCAATAAATACTAAACAACATAGGCAATGGACCTTTGAAAGGGCACTCTTCTCGGAAGAAAAATACGTGGAGCATATGAAGCAATGGATAAAAGAATTTTTTGAGATTAATAGAGATAGCACCTCTGTGGGGGTGGTATGGGATGCTTTCAAGTCAGGGGTGCGGGGAGAGACGCTGAGTTTTAGTTCACATAAGAAAAAACAGGAACAAAAGAAAAATGTGGACCTAGCCGAGGCAGTACTTAAAGCTGAGGAGGACTTAGAGGAGTGCATTCAGAGTGGAACCCCGGTAGAAAATGCGTATGTGAAACTATTAAAGGCTAAGGGGGAAGCTGAAGGGGATATTGCTAGAAGGGCTGCAAAACTCTATACTAGTAAAAGAGAAAAGTGTTATGAGTTTAGTGAAGCAGTGGGAAGAACTCTAGCAGTCCGAACGAGACAACAAGACGCATTAGGCACGGTAAGGGAGATTAAGGACTCCTTTGGCAGGATACACACAGAGACTGAGAAAATAAGGGAAGTCTTCAGATCTTTTTATGAAGACCTATATGAGGAACCGATAAGGAGTGACCCCGGGAGAATCAGGGACTATTTACAGGATATTCCGGTGACTAAATTTACGGAAGAGGAGGTAGATAGTTTAGAGGAAATTTTTATGGAGGAAGAAATAAAAAATGCCATATCAAATCTCCCATCTGGTAAAGCAGCAGGCCCGGATACAATCCCAGTAGAGTTTTATAAAATATTTTGGGAGGTTCTTAAAATAGATATGCTTAGGACAATGCAGAAGGCGCAAGACGGTAATTCAATACCTATGACATGGGGAGGTGCCGAAATAGTTATAATATTAAAAAAAGGGAAACCAGCAGAAGAGCCTGGCTCATATAGGCCTATCACGCTAATGAATACCGATACCAAAATCTTTTCTAAAGCACTGGCGACAAGATACGCTAAGATCATAGACAGAGTGGTGAGCAAAAATCAACATGGCTTTATACCTGGGAGGGGCACCACCCACCATACGCGCAAAGTAATTACATTGTTTGACGCCACAGCAGTCTCAGGGGATCCGATGGCAATTATGTTATTAGATGCAGAAAGGCATTTGATCAGGTCTCCTGGGACTATCTGTGGTATACACTGGAAAGAGTAGGGGTTAAAAAGGGATTTATTAAAGCAGTTCAAGCGCTATATGTAAATCCTGTGGCCTCGGTAAGGGTGAATGCGGGGGTCACTACCCATTTTGGTATAAAGAGAGGTACAAGACAGGGTTGCCCTTGCTCCCCATTGCTATTCGCAATGTATATGGACCCATTAATCCGAAAAATAGAAATGAGTGCTTTAATAAAACCATTATTTACACGACTTGGGTATTGTAAAATATTGGCATACGCCGATGATGTTGCAATAATTACACCAGATCCAACGGAGGCTATCCCTCAAATAGAAGCAGAAGCTTTGAAGTTTGGAAAAATCTCGGGATATAAACTCAACACTGCTAAGACCCAGATCATTAAAAATCGGTACACCATATGTACAGACGATCGAGTAACTAAATCTGGAACATATTTGGGGGTGAGTATATCGTCTGAGTTAGATAAATTAGTGGAAACAAATGTAACCCCCTTAATAAATAAATTACGAAAGGATTTAGATAGAATAGATAATCTACACTTAACAATCTTGGGGCGGACTAATGTGGGTAAAATGTTGGTGTTACCAAAGTTTCTTTATTTTTTTAGAGCAATTCCTTTATTATTTGAGAACAACTTATTTAAGAAGATAGAAAATGTAATTAATAGGTTTATATGGGAAAAGGGTAAAACTAGGAGAGCACTTAGGTTCATGACGTTGCCAAGGGAGAGGGGAGGGTGGGCACTGCCAGACCTAAGGTTTTATTACTGGGCAGCAGCTCTACAAAATATGGTGGGTTTGGTGGGTGGGGGAGAATATGAAGGAGGGAATGAGTTAGGCTCATTGGCAATATATGGTTTGCTACTAGGGCCAGAAGCAGAAAATGTTTTTTTGAAGTATACTGAACCTAGCTATTATAAAAGAACACGCTTTAAGACACTCATTGATGCATATAATGTATGGAAAGCTTTCACAAAAAAATTCGGGATGGGGCGGTATAATGCATATACAAGATTGAAAGGGAATCCGAATCTATCCGAGGAAATTACATCGGGGACTATATTGGCAGAGTGGGAAAGAAAAGGGCTTAGAAAGGTGGGAGACATTTTAGGTCAGCAGGGAGTCTACCAGTTTTCTGAATTACAAATTAAGTTTGCAATAGATAGAAGACAATTCTTAAGTACCTACAAATCAGGAGTTTTTTATTTAATAAGAAAGGTGGTTTATTAGGTTTCAACAAAAATTCAATTATGGAAGTGATACAAGCAGGGGAGGATTGTACCATTAAGAGATTTTATGCAGAATTGCTGACCTCAAAAGAGGATGATATGGAGAAATGGGCAAATAAGTGGAAAGATGGTTTGGGAATTGATGAGGAAAGTTTTGATATATCCTTAGAAATGGGATACACATTGTTATGCTCAGCACCTCTACAAGCGCAACATTACAAAACATTATATCATTTATATTATACGCCCGCTAAAATAGCACAATGGGGCGGCACAACTGGAACTACCTGCTTCAGATGTGGGGAGTTAGAAGCAGACTTAATACACATATTCGCAACATGCCCTCACCTGCAGCCATTGATAAAAGATATTGAGGGTTTTATAAATCAAGGATTAGCAATAGATGTGAGCCTCACTTCTTCAGTTATTCTTTTGGGGGTAAGAGAAGAAGGGGATGGACAGCAACAGAGTAACAACAGGGTAGGTGAGAGATGGGAATATTGTTTATTTGTGGCTATGGCAGTACTTAGACTCTGCATTGCATCGTCATGGTTAGATCCTAAAATTCCGACATACCACCAATGGCTGGCTAAATTACTCAATATATAATTTGGAGAAAGGAATCTACGAAAGAAAGGGGAAAAAGGGTAGGAAAATTGGTAGGCAGATCTGGGGACCTATTACTCGGTGGAATGAGGAGAGATAAGAATGAAATGCTTAATGTAAATATTTTTTCTGGCCTCGAGTGACTCGGATAGAATGTATTAATATTGTTTGATGTATATGGAAACTAAAAAATATTGTATCTTATTTTATTTTATTTTCTGTTAATCTGCCTTGATATATGTAATGTAAAAGTTATGGTTGTGCCCTGTATGGTTAAAAATTTGGAGAAAAAATTTGACAATAAAAAGATTTAAAAAAAAAAAGAAGTAATTTATATTTATTATTAATGAGTATTTATTTATTTTAAATAAAAGGTACTTTAGTATTTTTTTTAAAAAAAATATTATTAAATTATTTATTAAATTTAGAATTTTTAAAGAGTTTTTATTTTTTTATTAAAAAGGCTACTATAGTATTAACATCTATAGTATTATTTTTCAAATTATATATTTGTAGTATTAATTTAATAATTTATTAAATAGAGTATTAATTTGGGTACTATAGAACTCTATTATATTTATTATTTAAATTTAAAAAATAAGAATAATAGTTTAATAGTGAATTTATTTATTAAATTTAAAGGGAAATATAGTAATAATTTATATTTAATATATTGCAATGTATTGAATAAAAATATAAATAAAATAAAACGGTACTTTTGAACTAATTTATATTTTTTAAAAATGAGTAATTATTTATTTAATTTACAGGGTACATTAGTATTATTTTTTTATAATATTTTCATATTTTCAAATTTATTACATTGAGTATTAATATGTTTACAATATTAATAAATTATGGTTCCCACAGTTTTATATTGTTGTCTATGGATAAATTTGTCCTTTATTTATTTCCATGGTTTCTTGATATGTGTATTGCGGTCCGGAATTACAGTAATGGAAAGAACAGGATTGAATCGGAAAAAAAGGGTAATGAAAGAAGAAAACAGGTAAGTAATGAAAGTTGTAAATTTAGATGATAAATGTATATATAAAAAAATAATGCTTAAGAAAATAATAACACGAAACCAGTGATTACATAAGTTTAGTTTTTATTTTATTAGTGACAAATATATTGAAAAATACATCCAATTTTTAATAATTAAATGCATATTTTTGTACAATTTATAATATAATGTAAGAGTAAATAAAAAATATAAGTTTATTAACATATATGTAATATACATAAATGTACAGTAGTCCATTCTTTATCGTTGCAGCACTTTTTGATGTCCTGACGTTTACGTGAGCGTCAGCGGCCATTTTGTGGAGTATCGAAGCAGGAAGCAGCTGGAAGCTGATCTACGTCCAGGTAGGAAACAATTTAAACCTTCTTAAATAAATTTATTGTTAAAAAGATTAACATTTATTGTAAGGAAAGGATAAGTAGAGGTTGCTCAAATAGTAAACAATGTAAAATATGAAAACATGTCGCTACCCGTATTTCTAGAATATGCCTCTGTTGGGTCTGTGGGTGGGGGAAGATCGGAAACTTAAAATTTGGAAGTAGTAGTTGTATTTAATGAAGAATAAGTGATTTAGAGTTTATGTTTTATAAATTCGAAATTGTTTGGAATGTGATGTATTATAATGCATTTTTGATCTAATGTAAAGGTTTGCAAAAAGACGTTTGAGAAAGTTAGTTTCACTTTATTGTTGATAAAACATAAATCGATAGTAAACAGTGATATTTCTAATGTTGTTTTCTTGATTTGTGGAAAAGGAATAAGATTTTTAGTTTCGAAGTGTTGTATAATGTGGAAAAAAAGACATTATGAAAGGCCGAATTGTTTTTCACTCATTTTTGAAAAATATGGTGAAGCTTATATTTATAGATTATATTTGAGTGACTAAATTTTGGGAAAAAAAATCCGATTTTGCTACTTTCTTGATTGGTTGATTATTTAGCGTTGACAATTCATTGCAAAAAAAGATTGTACTCGAAATTTTGTTTAGAAAAAAATTTCAAGAAGTATAAAATGTAATGATTACATTTGCTCTTGTGTATTTGGGTATGTTTCTAAATGGTAATTAATATGTTTAATCCGTTTGATTAAAAAAATTTGAATATATTTACGAATTAATAAAATATTGGATGTGGTGTTTTAACAAAATTAAAAAAGATGGAAACTGGTTATAATGAAACCAAAAAATATACAGAAAATATTTTTGCAGACTTTTCAAGTTTAGAATCATGTTTGATTGGTACGAAAATATAGAGGTTTTGTACAAGTAGATTGAAGATTTTTGGAAACTATGTTTTGAAAAATTTTTGAAAATAATTTGCCAATATCGGTAATTTCTAAGAAATATCAAGTTACTGCTTTAAGAAATAGTTTTATCAACAATTGTATGGTGTAGACTGAAAAGAAGAAGAGTATTGGATCTAGATTTTTGTGGGTAGTACTCTGAAAATAATATATGGAAAAAAATATGTTATTTATGCTTTTTTTAGAATGAGAGACAATTTATAAGCACAATGTTTATATGTTTTTCAATTTAATATGGATTTTAATGATGTGCACTGTTTTAGTTAGATTGTCTTTTTGACTTTTTTAAAATTAATCTGAACGTTCACTTTTGTTGCTGCTTAATAATGTTGATATTGTAATTTATACCTCTATACTATCCAGCACTTTCCCTACTGCGGCACTTACGCGGTGTTGGAATAGTAATTTATACCTCTATACTATCCAGCACTTTCCCTACTGCAGCACTTACCCGGAGTTGGAATAGTAATTTATACCTCTATACTATCCAGCAATTTCCCTACTGCAGCACTTACCCGGAGTTGGAATAGTAATTTATACCTCTATACTATCCAGCACTTTCCCTACTGCAGCACTTACCCGGAGATGGAATAGTAATTTAAACCTGTACACTATCCAGCACTTTCCCTACTGCAGCACTTACTTGGAGTTGGAATAGTAATTTATACCTCTATACTATCCAGCACTTTCCCTACTGCAGCACTTACCCGGAGATGGAATAGTAATTTATACCTCTATACTATCCAGCACTTTCCCTACTGCAGCACTTACCCGGAGTTGGATTATTAATTTATACCTCTATACTATCCAGCACTTTCCCTATTACAGCACTTACCGGGAGTTGGAATAGTAATTTAAACTTCTACACTATCCAGCACTTTCCCTACTGCAGCACTTATTTGGAGTTGGAATAGTAATTTATACCTCTATACTATCCAGCACTTATTTTTAGTTACTTATAAAAATTAACAATTTACACTCATACACTATTGTTTTGTGTATTTATTATTTTTCAACTTCACTTACTTATGAGATTGGAGTTTTCTTCACTTGATACATTTAATTGATGTGGTTGTTTCTTTGAGCTGTTGTTTTTTGGATCGAGATTTTTGTGGGTAGTACTCTGGAAATAATATATGGAGAAAAATATGTTATTTATGCTTTTTTTAGAATGAGAGACAATTTATAAGCACAATATTTATATGTTTTTCAATTTAATATGGATTTTAATGATATGCACTGTTTGAGTTAGATTGTCTTTTTGACGTTTTAAAAATTAATCTGAACGTTCACTTTTGTTGCTGCTTAATAATGTTGATATTGTAATTTATACCTCTATACTATCCAGCACTTTCCCTACTGCAGCACTTACTTGGAGTTGGAATAGTAATTTAAACCTCTATACTATTCAGCACTTTCCCTACTACAGCACTTACCCGGAGATGGAATAGTAATTTATACCTCTATACTATCCAGCACTTTCCCTACTGCAGCACTTACCCGGAGATGGAATAGTAATTTAAACCTGTAGACTATCCAGCACTTTTCCTACTTCAGCACTTACTTGGAGTTGGATTAGTAATTTATACCTCTATACTATCCAGTACTTTCCCTACCGCAGCACTTACCCGGAGATGGAATAGTAATTTATACCTCTATACTATCCAGCACTTTCCCTACTGCAGCACTTACCCGGAGTTCGAATAGTAATTTATACCTCTATACTATCCAGCACTTTCCCTACTGCAGTACTTACCCGGAGTTGGAATAGTTATTTAAACCTGTAGACTATCCAGCACTTTCTCTACTGCAGCACTTACATGGAGTTGGAATAGTAATTTAAACCTGTAGACTATCCAACCCTTTCTCTACTGCAGCACTTACCTGGAGTTGGAATAGTAATTTATACCTCTATACTGTCCAGCACTTATTTTTAGTTACTTATAAAAATTAACAATTTGCACTCATGCACTATTGTTGTGTGTATTTATTAATTTTCAACTTTACTTACTTATGAGATTGGAGTTTTCTTCACTTGAAACGTTTAATTGATGTGGTTGTTTCCTTGAGCTGTTGTTTTTTGGATCGAGATGTTTGTGGGTAGTACTCTGGAAATAATATATGGAGAAAAATATGTTATATATGCTTTTTTTAGAATGAGAGACAATTTAAAAGCACAATGTTTATATGTTTTTCAATTTAATATGGATTTTAATGATGTGCACTGTTTGAGTTAGATTGTCTTTTTGATGTTTTAAAAATTAATCTGAACATTCACTTTTGTTGTTGCTTAATAATGTTGATATTGTAATTTATACCTCTATACTATCAAGTACTATCCCTACTGCAGCACTTACCCGGAGATGGAATAGTAATTTATACCTGTATACTATCCAGCACTTTCCCTACTGCAGCACTTACCCGGAGATGGAATAGTAATTTATACCTCTATACTATCCAGCACTTTCCCTACTACAGCACTTACCCGGAGATGGAACAGTAATTTATACCTCTACACTATCCAACACTTTCCCTACTGCAGCAATTACCCTGAGTTGGAATAGTAATTTATACCTCTATACTATCCAGCACTTTCCCTACTGCAGCACTTACCCGGAGTTGGAATAGTAATTTAAACCTGTAGACTATCCAGCACTTTCCCTACTGCAGCACTTACTTGGAGTTGGAATAGTAATTTATACCTCTATACTATCCAGCACTTTCCCTACTGCAGCACTTACCCGGAGATGGAATAGTAATTTATACCTCTATACTATCCAGCACTTTCCCTACTGCAGCACTTACCCGGAGTTGGAATATTAATTTATACCTCTATGCTATCCAGCACTTTCCCTACTACAGCACTTACCTGGAGTTGGAATAGTAATTTAAACTTCTACACTATCCAGCACTTTCCCTACTGCAGCACTTATTTGGAGCTGGAAAAGTAATTTATACCTCTATACTATCCAGCACTTATTTTTAGTTACTTATAAAAATTAACAATTTGCACTCATGCACTATCGGTATGTGTATTTATTAATTTTCAACTTTACTTACTTATGAGATTGGAGTTTTCTTCACTTGAAACGTTTAATTGATGTGGTTGTTTCCTTGAGCTGTTGTTTTTTGGATCGAGATTTTTGTGGGTAGTACTGTGGAAATAATATATGGAGAAAAATATGTTATTTATGCTTTTTTTAGAATGAGAGACAATTTAAAAGCACAATGTTTATATGTTTTTCAATTTAATATGGATTTTAATGATGTGCACTGTTTGAGTTAGATTGTCTTTTTGACGTTTTAAAAATTAATCCGAACGTTCACTTTTGTTGCTGCTTAATAATGTTGATATTGTAATTTATACCTCTATACTATCAAGTACTATCCCTACTGCAGCACTTACCCGGAGATGGAATATTAATTAATACCTCTTTACTATCCATTAATTTGTATACTGCAGCACTTACCCGGAGATGGAATAGTAATTTATACCTCTATACTTTCCAGCACTTTCCCTACTGCAGCACTTACCTGGAGTTGGAATAGTTATTTAAACCTCTACACTATCCAACACTTTCCCTACTGCACCACTTACTTGGAGTTGGAATAGTAATTTATACCTCTATTCTATCCAGCACTTTCCCTACTGCAGCACTTACCCGGATATGGAATAGTAATTTATACCTCTATACTATCCAGCACTTTCCCTACTGTAGCACTTACCCGGAGATGGAATAGTAATTTATACCTCTATACTATCCAGCACTTTCCCTACTGTAGCACGTACCCGGAGTTGGAATATTATTTTATACCTCTATACTATCCAGCACTTTCCATACTGCAGCATTTACTTGGATTTGAAATACTATTTTTTACCTTTATGCTAACCAGCACTTTCCCTACTGCAGTACTTACCCGGAGATGGAATAGTAATTTATATCTCTAGACTTTCAACATTTTTACCAATACAGTACTTATCTGGAGTTTGATTGTAAATTTATACCTCTACATTATCAAGCTTTTTTTTTGGCTGCACTTACCCCGTTTTTGAAAAGTAATAAATAATATTAGGCTATCCAGCACTTTACCCACTGCAGCACTCACCATGAGATTGAGTAGTAATTTATACTTCTAGGTTATGGAAACACAATAGGTGATGGACCGAATGTGGATCAATGTCACTCCAGTCCAAAGATATAATACATATTAATTATTTTTTTTTTAATTTACCTTTTGGAACGAAGGTTGGATGTTTGATTTTTCTTGAAATGGATGAATTTTCTTATCTGTTTTTTAGCCTCAGTTTTCGTATCTAAAACATATAAAAAAATAATATTATTTCTTCTATTTCTAGTTTACATGTTTTTTAAACTAATTGCTCTATTTACTCTTCCTTTAAATAATTTTATTTACCTTTTTCAAAAGATGTCGAGACACTTTTTTCTGTCAGTTATGAAGTGGTATTTATTTTTGAAGTGATTTTTTTGTCAAAATAATTAAGAATATGTATTGATTATGCGACTTACTTCGTATACTTCATTTTAAAGTAGTTGTTAAAATACTGAATATGTACCTTTTTTTAAATTGAAAAATACGGTTGGAAGTATCGAATAGAATATTTTTCGTGGTCACACGTTTTCTGCGGCCAAGAAGTGATTTCTATGAGTAATAAATTAAACACATTTTAACCTTATGTTAACCCAAACAAATGTTATTGCGTTTTTTTTTTCTGGTCAAGAAAATTACCTGCATTTAGAAATACATATTTAGCGTTCTTTCTTAATATGTGTTTCTTTCACGTATATGTTTAATAATTCTCAGTAATATATTTAAAATATAAGTTCAATTTTTAAATATTAATAATAATTATTTTTAACTTTTTCCGTCATTCCGTATAAATAAAATGTGTTCTTTTTTTTATTGTTTTCTATTAATGTTACTCACTTGTTAATCGTTTAATTATTTTGCTCTGTTGGTAAAACGGATCTCAAAAGGTGAAAAGGTCAGGGGTTCAGATTTCACGTCTGCTCTCTCGGGTAGTTGAGGATCAACTGGTTTAAAAATGGTGTCTGGCTCTTATTTATAAGTTTCGCTTACTGACTCTATTTTAGTATTAAAAATATGCGTTCTAATTGTTTTTATTTTTTTGATTTATTTCTCTGTAAACGCTTATTTAAAAAATTAAGTAAAAGTAATTTTGTTTGCGATAATTCTGCCGTTTTGGCATCCATTTTGGATAATGTGTTGTGGTATTAATTCATAGAAATAATAGTAGGACTAATCTATGCAATACCTTCTTAAAATGGCGTCGAATTTCTTTAATGATTAATATCGTAAAAATAATTGTTGTTTCATTTTTTTATCATTTTGAAATGTAATGTGGTAAAATAAGTTGATTTTTAGCAGCCAGAGTATCAATTTAAGTACCCGAGTATTCATTTTCATACTTGAGTATTAATTTTTAAAAAATACTTAGTTTTCGTTATAATATGGTAGTTTCTTTCATTATTATTTAATACACTTCCCCACCCAAAACCCCTATTTTCCCTGCATCCCGTGCCAGGTTTTATTGTACAAAAAAAAAAAATTATATATAATTATATTTTTGCGTTGTAATGGTATACGATGTTATATGTTGCGTTGTAATGGTATTTTTAGTATTAAATTACTATTTTGAGTTGTTATAGTACTCATTGTAAAAACATGTGTTGTAACAGTATTTGCGTTGTAAAATATGCGTTGTAATGGTATGCGTTGTAATGGTACGCGTTGTAACATCATATATCCCATGCACACATTTCTCGCTACATAAAAATGGTTTGGACCCTAGGGGGAGTCGAGCCGTTGACACATGCACTGACACACAGGCAATATTTGATGGATGCTGGTAGTCACCTGATGAAGTGGTTGTACAGGGGTATCCGCACACATACATTGGCGTCACTTCAGTTGATCTGAGATAGGTGGGACACAGATATTGGCCATACACTCACGGATAAGGAATGGTAGATGCTGTTGGAACACCCACGCAAGGTCTCTAGGAACCCGAAGTTTAAGTTTATCCAGCTCATGATTGTGCATCATGTGTACTTAACCCCACATAAACACAGCCTAATGTTCCCAGAGGTATAAGGTGATGCCCCCGCTGACTCTCCCCAAACGCCAATTTACTGCACATGTTGTGGGATTACCCGAGACTCATTCCTTATTGGTCATGGGTGCAGGAAATAGTGAATAGTGTGGCACAGATGAGGAACATTCGGTCATTGGAATGTTGCATATTGGGACTAGGTCCCAAGGGGCAGAAGGGAAGCTCTGCCCGCAAATTCGAGAAACTTGCATTTATCTTGGCAAAAAGAAACACCACCATGAGGTGGAAAGCAACCAGGCTGCCCCTATTATTAGATCGGTATAATGAGGTGGTTCGATGGGGGAGGGCGGAGGAAGTTGAGATTAAAATAGAGGAACAGAAAGAGTTGCGAAAGATACCTATCTCGCTATACTGGTATGCTATGTTGGAGGAGTTTGTGGCCAAAGAATTATAAACATAGAAGTGGAAGGTATAGTCCTGGGATGCAAGTTTTGCCAGACGGTGAAGGCAGAATGTGGTGCGGGACAGTCCGCCTTTCTGGGTATTGCTCATGTCACGGAATTTTTGTGTGCTGATATGTATCAATGTCTCTACCTGTGGGATCATCACTAGGCATGTATAAAAATTTTAGTTTAAGCCCAGGGAGGGGTGGTGGGTGGTCAGTTACTTTCGATTTCTTTCTTACACGCATGAAGGTAACGTTTATGTTGTAAAATTGTCAGATATAACATTTGTATTAATGTGAAAATCAATAAAAACATACAGGACCCTTAGGGTGTTCCAGGGGTTCTTGAGGTCTATCAGGTAGGTGACTGCCCCATTTCGGCCCTTCACCTTATATGGTCTGGACCACTTGTACTGCAGGGCCAGGGACTCTACTAGCTCCATCACCCACTCTTTCTGAGCAGGCTGAAACTTAACTAGAGTGGCCTTCTGGTCATGTCAGAGTTTCATAACCTCCTAGCTGGCTTCCAGGTTCTCAGTAGCCTTTTTCCTACAGAGTTTATCGGAGTCCGCAGAGCCAACATGTGCCTGGCTACATCATGCAGGGTTTCTTGGAAGCTTGTCCTCACCACTCAGCTGAGAGGCACTGATAGGGTGGCCATACAAGAGCTCATAGGGACTGAAACTAACTTCCTTTGGTGGCACCTTCCTGTATGCAAACAGGCTTGGCAAGACGACGCCTCACTTCCACCTCAAGGGTTCTGACAGGCCCATAATTATGCCTTTGAGGGTCTTGTTTAATATTTCAACAAGCCAATTGGTTTTGGATGATCGGGTGTGGAGAACTTGTAGGTTACTCCACAGTTGTCCCAAATGGACTTCAATTATGAAGACACTTCCTCCTTGGTGAAAGCCACTCGGATATATAGCCCTATCAGTGCCCTGGCAACCTCGGGCGCAGTTACTGTCCTCAGGGATATCGCCTCTAGATACTGGGTGGCATTGTCCACTAAGACAATGTTGAACCTGTTGCCTAGAGCAGTCTTGGGATTCAGGGGCCCAACAATGTCGATGCCCACCCTTTGCAAGGGTTTCTGTGACAGGAAGGGAAACCAGGGGAGCATTCCTCTTTCCCCCTGATTTCCAACAGGCCTGGCAGGTAAGACAAGACCTGCAGAATGTATCTGAAGTCACTCGGGCCAGTAGACATGAATGACAAGCTTGGCAAAGGTCTTGTCTTGCCTGAGATGTCCTGCCAGTTACATTATGAGCCAGACCCAGTAACTCAGTAGGAAGACCCTGTAGCACTGGGGGACCACCATCACATGGGTTGCACCAGACTCAGGAACTTTAGGCTCCCATACAGGAGATCATTCTCAAAGTAAATCAGGTGATCATCAGAGAAACCACCAGTTGACTGGGCCTCGGCCTGCCGCCATAGGCCCTCAAGAGTAGGTGACTCCTTCTGGGCTTTGCAGATTTCCTCCCTGGATGCCCCCCCTTTCAGCTTGCCAGCTTGGGTGGGTGCCCCAGTGCACCAATGTCCTCACCTGTAGGCTCGGCGGTGTCACCCTGAAGCTCAGCCTCCTCTAAAACTATGGAAGCGGGTTTTCCACGACCCCAGCACTTCTTCTTTTTGGCAGGTTCCTGGTTCATTTTTCTAGGCTCCAGGTCCTCTTGACTTCACTCTTTCTTGGGCTGCCACGGACTATGTGGTCAGGCACATCCACTCAGCCAATCTTACATCTCCAGATGTGACCAGAGCTCCACATCCTTCCAGATAGTGTGCTCCATGTCGTTACCAAGCAGACATTCCACAGGAATGGCAGGTCTCACAGCTATCTTCAAGGAATCTGAGACCCTCCCCAAACCCAAAATTTAAAGAGAATACGAACCACAGTATAGTGACTCTTGTCAGCTACTACAACCTTGTTGAATACATTAGGCATTACATTCTCTGAAGACACCAGATGAAACCTGGCAATGGTCCTACTGGCTCCTATGTCTCGGAGTCTCCATTGATTGATGGTTACCCACTGCCTGTACCTATTAGTGAAACTAGAAATATGAGCCCTAGGCACCATGTCTCTTTCACCCGGTGTCACTAGGATAACCTCTGAACTTCCCACCCTATCCTAAATAGTGCAACCACGTTCCCAAGCTCTACACTACCCATCCCTGGTATCTTAGGTCCAACAACAGTGACCACCAGTCATCGCTGGTGGTCACTGTTCCACATAAAGCAGGTCTCACCGGACCTTCACCACGTTGGCAGTAGTTGTGGGCCCCAGAGTCTTGATGCTAACAGCCCTGTTCAGAGTTGCAAAGAGCCCAGCCTAAGGTTTTTACCTTTTCACTTCAGAAAATGTGCACTCTGATGCCAGCCAAGGGTACAGGACCTCGAGAGGCACCTCTGGGGGATCATGGACTCACTCCAGCAGATGCCAGCAGGGCTCAGGCAGGTCCAGTTGTAGGTTCATGTAGGTCATTTGCAGCGGGTCATCTGGGCAGTCACATAGAAGCATCTGGAGGTTGTTGTGTATCTGTAGGTCTCACAAGAGGTGACCCTTAGAGTCATTCTGGTTAGTCTGTGAGTGAGGCAAGAAGGTCTAGTCTTCCTTCTCAGACAGCAGAGCAGTCCTTCTGTAATTTCCACAGGTCCAGGAGTGTACTGATGAGTGGCTCTGGAGGTCCTATACGTATACCTCTAAGGAACTGTGAGTCATTCCTTCCTTTTCTCAAGATGTTGAAGACGTTGCTATTCTGAGAAAGCGCTGTGGGATAGTAGAGCTGCGTCTGCCTTGCGCTGGGAAACCCTTCGAGGTAGCTGTGCGCACTACAAATTGCTAATATTAGTAATGCCTGGTGCCAGCCTTTGTGTGTGGAGGAACACTCTGTCCTACACCCACATCTAGTTCTAGAAAGTTCTTCTGTTCCCCTGTCAGGGTTCCAAACTGTCTAAGCGTGACAAATGGCATGGGGGCCTGGTGTCAGATTCCTTTGTGCATCCAAGAGACAAAGCTCTTCGAAATGTAAGTGAGGCTGGGTACAACTCCTTCTCCCCCAACCTTCCTGCCAGGATGGCCCATCCTGTCCACAACTATGCCCCCTGTGTGTTACTGTCTGGGAGCAATCCACAAACCCCAGCAGCAGAGTTATTCTCAGTCATGTGACCTAGGACACTGGCAGAAGGCACAAATGTGTGGGACAAAACAATGCCACCTTTCGAAAAGTAAGACACACAGTTGATGGACCGAATGCAGAACAAATCAAAACATTCACCCCCAGTCAAGAGATCTGGGTTAAATCCATCATTCTTTTGCTCCCCTTGCCACCCCAGTTTAGACCTGGCCATATACAAATCAGCCTTGACCCTGTGCCTCATGGGAACAGTCCAGCCCGAACTGCTAAGCCAGGTCCTCCCTGGACCGGAATCAAGCATCCTCAGACCAGTTTCGGGGTTTCACCCCTCTTCAGCCAGGATAGCTTGTATCCAGTGGCACAGTGAGCCCAGGACCCACGTTTGGGCATACCCGGCGCACTTAGGGCGAGGAAGCTTGCCACTGGCGTCAAGCTATCCTGGCTGATGAGGGCTGAAGGCCCAAAACCGGTCCTAGGATGCTTGTTTCCAGTCCAGGAAGGATCTGGCCTGGCCATTTGGGCTGAACGGTTCTCATTGGGCGCAGGGTCAAGACTGATGTGCGTACGACTGGGTCCAAACTGGAATGGCATGGTGAGCAAAAAAACGATGGATTTAGGCCCAGATCTCTGTACTGGGGTGAATGTATGACATTGTTCAGCATTCTGTCCATCAATTGTTGTTTTTGCATTTGTCACCCCGAGTGGGACGGGTATGCCCAGACGTGGGTCTTGTGCTCTCCATGCCACGGGAGTCAAGCTATCCAGGCTGAAAGCCTGAAACTGGTCCTAGGATGCTTGTTTCCAGTCCAGGGAGGACCTGGCCTGGCAGTTCGGGCTGGACTGTTCCCATTGGACGCAGGGTCAAGACTGATTTGCATATGGCTGGGTCCAAACTGGAATGACATGGTGAGCAAAAGAACTGTATGGGGTGAATGTATGACATTGTTCTGCATTGTGTCCATCAATTGTTGTTTTTGCACCTTTCTAAAAGTGGAATTTTCAGAACTGTGACCTACAATCAGATTTTATCATTAAAGAGGATTTTAAATTACAATTCATTTGAGTCTAAACAGCGTATCACTTTCTGCTCCAGATCCATAATTAGGTGTTATAAATCTAATAAGGTAACCCAGTGTTAGTCAATGAGCATGATAAGCCTTACAACAGTGAAAAATTACTTGAAGAGTTTTTTACTTTTATGGCATAGAAAACTTAAACCCTCATGTCTCACTTTAAAAATACTGTGCACCCTACCCTAGGAGCCTTTAGGTACTACCTTAGGCGTGACTTACCAGTATTAACAAGGAAGGGTTGGGCCTGACGATAGGTTTATTTTAACCTGTCAAAAAGGGTAGCTTAAAACTGCACTCCAGGCTGTAATGGTAGGCTTGAGATACATTTTAAAGTGCTACTCTAGTGTAAGTAAGTAAGTAATTTGTATCGTTAATTAAAACCATTGCAATACAACCTTTAAAATTTCGTCTACACGCAAGAACGTATACCACTACAAACATTAAAATTTCATCTGCATACATAAAATGATATATATTCTTTTGAAATGTTTCCTTTTAAAATCAATAAAATGGCAATTTTTTTGACAATCATTATTAGAATGAGGTATACCTTGTGTTATAATGTCATTTAAGGGGCAATTCAGAGTCAGATTTTGACATTTTCTTTTCCACCACTTTCATAAGCTTCACAAAGCTACAGGTCAACTGCTGGTCATTGGGTGAAAAGCACGCAAGAACTGCTTGTCTTCGTGAGCGTATTCTTCACTGGTTAAATTGAAATTTAAGCAAACGTTTTTGTTCCTCCAGCAATTTGTCGCAGGAACACAACAGATGCGACATATCCTCAGACGCCATGCCACATAAGGCAATTAAGAATGAGCAACCCAATATACCCTTGAGGGCTTGGGTGATAGGTATGAAAGGGTAATTGTGCCGTCAAGGGTTTTTGTTAAACTGTTCAATATTCAGAATTATATATTATTTTGTGGTCCTAAACATTTGACACCACTGATGCGCAATTTGTGTCAGACAAAGTTTTTAGACAAATAGAGCTAATACCAGACGGTAATAAAAAGAGAGAGCAATAGCAGGGTGTATGGAAAAGTTCTGTTTGTTTTAATTATTCACAAAACAAGAATAAAATGTACGTGGGTATACCATTTGTTGCAAAAGCTACAATAGGAAAAATATCAATAAAACAGCCTATTTGCAGCAATTGTTGTAGCTTATCCACCTATTTACAGATTCTATCATTACAAGCGGTGGAACAAGCGCAGTCGACGTTTCGGTCTCTAGACTGGCGTTATGGAGACCATCCTCAGGACAAACAAATCAAATCATGAATACCCTTTCTTATAGATTAATGAAGATCATGGAGTTTAAATGGGCCTCAAATTCAAGTAGATGGTAGCGCTGAGTGCAATCATTTGTAAAGACAGGAATCAACTGATTTTATCTCTCCCTGTGTAACTTTAGAGGTGGCACTGCTGATAAACACGTACATCTAGTCTGTACTTCAGTTCTCTATATATTTAAACGATTGGCAGGCCCTCGGTCACTTTTACATGAAGTTCACTTAACACAGCAGTCCTGGCTAAACAAAGGTCGAAGGCGATCCTCACAGTTCAACAGGCAGCAGCAATCCGTGCTGATCTCTGCCGGATTGCTGCTGCCTGTTGAACTGTGAGGATCGCCTTCGACCTTTGTTTAGCCAGGACTGCTGTGTTAAGTGAACTTCATGTAAAAGTGACCGAGGGCCTGCCAATCGTTTAAATATACAGACAACTGAAGTACAGACTAGATGTACGTGTTTATCAGCAGTGCCACCTCTAAAGTTACACAGGGAGAGATAAAATCAGTTGATTCCTGTCTTTACAGATGATTGCACTCAGAGCTACCATCTACTTGAATTTGAGGCCCATTTAAACTCCATGATCTTCATTAATCTATAAGAAAGGGTATTCATGATTTGATTTGTTTGTCCTGAGGATGGTCTCCATAACGCAAGTCTAGAGACCGAAACGTCGACTGACCTTGTTCCACCGCTTGTAATGATAGAATCTGTAAATAGGTGGATGAGCTACAACAATTACTGCAAATAGGCTATTTTATTGATATTTTTCCTATTGTAGCTTTTGTAACAAATGGTATACCCATGTATATTTTATTCTTGTTTTGTGAATAATTAAAACAAACAGAACTTTTCCTTACACCCTGCTATTGCTCTCCCTTTTTATTACCGTCTGGTATTAGCTCTATATGTCTAAAAACTTTGTCTGACACAAATTGTGCATCAGTGGTGTCAAATGTTTAGGACCACAAAATAATATATAATTCTGAATATTCAACAGTTTAACAAAAACCCTTGACGGCACAATTACCCTTTCATGCCACATAAGGGACAGAGGGATCCCGCCTTATCCTTAAGCCAGTGTGGAAAATGGCAGATACAGGGTAACAGGCCCAATCTGTACTTTAAGAATTTCAACTTAGTAGTTTTTGAGTAGCCCAAGTCAAGATAGCTCTGTTGTGCTTGTGCGGAATAGGAGTTTAGGGTCATCCATCCATGAGACCTTTTCGCAAGAGATGCTGTGTCTTCAGTCCATGAGAGATGTTTAATTGTTTTCTTTACCAATTTTTTAACCGTTATATGGTTGGTAGGGGTATTCCAAAGCTTTTCCAAGCCGAGATTCGCCAGACTATCTTTCAGATACTTGGAGGATGGTGATGCTGGGCTTCGCTCTAATTCCGACCATAAATAATCATTTAAGGTACCCTTTTTGGCTTTCCGGACTTTGTCCCAAACGGGTATGTACGCCCCTGTCTTGCCAGGAGCTGTTTCTGGCCACCAAACTCAAGCCTAACTTGAGCTTGGGATGTGTATTTAGGCAGACTAAAAATAATCCTGTATGCAGCTGTAACTGTATTGTCCAAAATCATTGCATCTCTGCCTCTCTGTACTTCACTCCCATTAGTAATTGTTGGCAGGAGCTTGGCTCATATTACTTGTGCAGGGGCAGGAGGGCGGGGCTAGTACGTTTACGATTTAGTGCTTTTAAAGAGATTGCTACAGCAATGCCTTTACCTCTAATGCTAGCTTTCTGAAATACGTCTTGACAGGTGGGAACCATCACCCAGCTTTACCTGGATCCATGTCTCATTGTGCAAGTTGATCAGCAGATCTAACAGTGGTCTTGATTTCCCCCACCTCTTCAGTTTGGACCATAATAGGTTCCAGTTAATGTGATCGGAAGCAGCCTTGTAATCTATAAAGCAAAAGTGGATGGGCATTTTAGTTGTTTTGGCCTTGTCATTTAGCAGGCACATGGTTAAAATATTGGTAGTTGTCCCAACCGATTTAGCAAAGCCAGTCTGGTTAACCGGAATTTGGGATTTCTCTGCGGCCCAGGCCTGCAATTCCTCCAAAAGTAGCCCAGCAAAATACTTTGCCTCGTTGTCCATAAGGAGGAAGGGGTCCCAGTGTGGACAGGGAACATATAATGCAATTCATATGAATTAATCCAAAACAATTATTTTGATCCGCAAAGTTTATTTCACTGTGGGATCCAGTGTAATGAATACACGTAACATAGCAAACAGTCAACTGTATTGGAGGTCATACAGTGCCCCAGGAGGGAGAGGGGAAGTGGTAGGGGAGTGGAGGGATTATGTGACAGTAAAATCAACAATTCAAAACACTTCATGCTATAATTCGTATAGCAACAGCTGCCATGAAAAATGGCGACATTATTTATGGAAAGGCATACAACACAAAGTACAGTGTATATACAAATATTGGCGTGTGGTTGCCGCAATTGGAAAAACCGTCGACGTTTCGACCCTCTGAAACTGCAGGAAGAGTTAACCTTGCTGCGGGGTCTTCATCAGGACCAGGGGGAGGGGCAGGGAACCTAATGAAACGGGTATAATAGACTAAAGTTAGAGGGTTGCTACTCCAGCCTCTAATTGTCACATAGGTAGATATTAGCATTGGACACCATCCTAATTAAAGTCTTTAGATGATAGCATTGGGAATTTAATACAAATCGAGAGTAAATTATAGAATACCAAAGTTTGGTCATGTCCAGAACATGGAATAGAGTCTGAGTCCAGTTAAATACAAACGTCCAAGCGCCTGAGTGGGGAAACCGGCATGGTACAAGACGGCCAACCACTCACACAGTAAGGCATACATTGATTGAGATTACCAAGAGGAGAGAACTTAGACTAAAAATAAAGGGGTCATGAAGGAGCCTAAATATTAGTTAAGTTATGACTAACATTTAAAACAGCGTGAGTACAAGATTTACAATGAAAGACATACCACAGGGTCAAAAGTCCTCCGTGTGGTCTTGTGGTTAATTAAGGCAATGACGGTAGTAAATCAGCACCTAAGGTAATGAGCATAGACTGATTAGGGGGACACTCACAAGAGAGTCAAAGCGTTAACCGGTTGGGTAAAGAGAGGTGATGCTTACCGATAGCGGCGTCATGCACTCATTGGTATTCGGTAGATTCAGATATCATAGGGAGTTGATCCAAAGTTCGTCTGATGAGTCAAAACAATGGGGTCATGAGGCAACAATTCACTAGCGAATGATTCAGGGCGGAGGGTGGAACAGGAGGGGAGTTGTACTCACTCGGTAAGAGTTAATCTGGGAGCTCCGTACGAGGGCAGCCGATGAGTGCTGCGTTTCCTGGTTTAGTGAAATAGTCATGGTAACGGATCACGTGGTGATCGTGAGAATCGTGAAACGAGAAGAAAGACTATCAGTCTCGTCAATGATGATTGGTGAAACTGAGATGCGCTTAGGTAAATTTGAGGAGTTAGGCATAACAACCGTCCACTATATTGTCATACGTAAATAAATAAATGCGAGATAGTATTCAGAGCATAATGTTAGAAAAAGATATCATCTCAAAACAAACAATTAGTATATTCAGGGCGTACCTCTTCAACATGAGGGTAAGGCCCGTCGAGTAGTCAATCAACTCATACAATCCCAGATCATGTAATACACAACAATTGAACAATTGAACAATTGAACAGTAGCGTACCTCTCGAACATGAGGGTAGGGCCACCATGTTGAGACATGAAAGCAGTTAGGTTGGATGTTACTGGGAGAGGGAACCCTACTTAAGATGATAACAAGGGGATTCACTGATGCGGGATTTGGAGCTAATATAAGCAGACAGACCCATCATGGTAGTGTAGCCAATTGGGAAAATGAGCTGTCAAGTTCATTGAGGCCAGTTTCAATTGAGTTAAAAAAGTAGATCCATTTCAATTCTCGGGTGTTTAGAATATCAGAGATATTACCACCTCGTGGTCCCAACGTTGTTTTCTCAATGACCAACCATTGTAGACTTTCAGGGGGATGGGAATTCAACTTGAAATGTTCTACAAGTGGTGCGCCAGGGACATCACATCGGATTCGACTCATATGTTGTAGGATACGTGCTTTTATTTTTTGCTGAGTCTGGCCAATGTAGATTTTTTGACATGGGCATACGATGGCATAGATGATGTTATTGGAGTTACAGTTACTGAAGGATTTTAGTTTAACAGTTAGATGAAGATATACAAATTCTTTAGTCTGAATAGCCGAATCGCAAGCCTTACAATGGCCACATTTGAAATGCCCAATAACTGGTGGTAAGTTCCACATGGTGTTGATCGTGGGTTGGTTGTCTGGGGATAAGAAGGAGCACACAACATAGTCCTTAATGCTCTTGGCCTTCTTAAACGCATGAAGTGGTGTCTCAGGTTGTTTGATATCATCAGATACCAAATGCCAGTGCTTGTTAATGATCCGTTTAATGCTGTTGCTTTTAGTATTGAAAGTAGTGACACAGACAATACGGCTCTCTTCACAGTTGGTTCTATCTTTTGGTGTTAAAAGTTCTTCACGGAGATAGAACCATGCACGTTTACGTGCTTTTTTTATCAGACGTCTTGGGTATCCCCGGTTTAGCAGGCGGTTCGAAAGATCCTGTGATTCAGAAAAATAGTCGTCTTTATCTGAACAATTCCTTCGTATCCTCAGAAGTTGCCCAAAGGGCAGGTTATCGCGGAGAGCTCGAGGATGATGACTATTGTAAGCCAGTAAAGAATTTCTCTCAGATGGTTTGCGATATAATTTCGTACATAGTCTTCCAGAGTGATGGTAAATTGTGACATCCAAAAAATCGATGGTGTTGCTATCCGATTGGATCGTAAACTTGACATATTGAGATTGTTGGTTTAGCCACGTAAAGAAACTGTTCAATTGGTCATGACTGCCACTCCAAATCATTAAAATGTCATCAATGTACCTCATCCAGAGGCCAACATGGTCTCTGAATGGGTTCAATTGGTTGAGTATGGTATCTTCTTCAAAAGCTGCCATGTACAAAATGGCTACATCAGGAGCGAAGGGAGCACCCATGGCTACACCGGAAGTTTGAAGGTAAAAGTTATTGTCAAACAAAAAGAAATTGCGGGTCATCGCGATTTTGAGCAAAGCTACGATAAACTCTGAAGGAACTTGTACAGGTGCAGGACGTTTCTGGAGGCATCTGGCTATCACTGTAAGTGCCTCTTGTTGTGGAATGCATGTGTAGAGGGAGATTACATCACATGTAGCTAGTCTTTGGTTCAACGGATCATAGGGTATACTTTCAACTATGTTGATGGTGTGCATAGTGTCTCGAAGATATGACGGAGTGGACTCAGCAAGTGGTTTAATGAAAAAGTCAATATATTTCCCCAATGGTTCCAGTATGGAGCCGCAACCAGAAACAATTGGGCGACCAGGAGGATTTGTCATATTTTTGTGGATCTTGGGCGAGGTGTATAGTGTTGCCAGGCGAGGGTGTTTATTATTCAGAAACTGAAATTCATTCTCAGACAAAAAGCCTAGATCAAGACCTTCCTGGGTTACTTCAAGAATCTCCATTGCGATTGATCTGGTGGGATCAGACCTCAATAGTTGGTAGCAATTGTCGTCCTGTAGTTGGCGTAGAATCTCAGACTTATAGGCAGATAAATCCTGTATAACAATGGCGCCACCCTTGTCTGCAGGCTTGATCACGACTTGATGGTTATTTGCCAGTGATTGTAGGGCTGTCTTTTGGGGTTTGCTGGTGTTATATCGAACAAAGGTTTTGTCTTGAAGAACTCGTTGCACATCACGCCAAACGACAGTTTCATAGGCTAGGATCTGATTCGACATACTGTTGGCATATGGAACAAAAGTTGAAGGAGGTCGCAGGCCAGTGACAGATGACTTGAGCTGTGTTTCAGCGTTGCGGAAAAAATACTTCAATCGGATCTTCCGGAAGAATTTGTAAAGTTCAGTTCTTATGGTAAAATTATCTGGATTATACGTAGGGACGTAGGATAGTCCCTTGCTAAGTACTCGGAGTTCTGCATCAGTGAGTGGTTGTTTGGAGATGTTCACCACAGGATTCAGGGTTTCAATCGGTTCTACCAGCGGTAGGTCTTGTTGCGAGTCACTCTCTCGCCGTGTTGTTCGGGTTGAAACCGAACTTGTTTCGAAGACTGGCCTCGTCCTCCATCCCAGTTGGTTTGATTCTGCTGGGAACCACGTTGATTTTGACCTCGGGGCCATGAATTGCCTCTTCCTTGTGGGGGTCGCCAAGATCCCCGACCTTGTCCTAAAAAAGGAGAGAATTGTTGGGGTGGGTAGTTGTAATCAGGATATTGGTATTGATAGCTGGGACCTGCTGAGTCCTGTTCTCCCTCGGAACTGTAAGACGAGTCAGAAAAAGTTGGAAAATTACGTCTACCTCGGTAAGTTCCACGGCCTCTGTTCGTGAATCGACCCTGTGTATCTTGTCGGTAGTAGTCGTCCTGTAAGTATGGGTATGTCTTTTTTTATCGTATAAACGAATATCACGAGCCAATTTTTCAAGTTTGCAGGTTTGGGTGGTTAAGTCAAAATCTTTGAGTGTAGCTTCCAAATTGGTTAACGTATCCTTTGCGCTGGCAAAGTTGGTATCAGCGGCAATTTCGGCTTTTAATGTCTTGATTTCGGCAGTGAGAAGTTGGAATTGTTCCGCAGCCGTTTCAACGCCCAGCACCATCCAGTGGCGCGAACAATTGTTCGAGATGTGGCTAAATCCTTCTCTAAATTTCGGGACTTCAATGAAGATAGCCGGTTCAATTTTAATTTGTAGTCCAACCGGAATTATGTTCTCTTTGAGATACCTAGTGAGCAAGTGGCCATGCCACCGTGTCCGTACCAATTTCTTCTCCAGGCGCTCGAGACGAGAGATTTTATCCTTTAATGAGAAGTCAATTGATGGGATATCAGATGGGAAGAAGATATCGGGATTCTCCAACAGTTTGTCTATATAGTCCTCCGAGTAGGACAAAAGTTCTCTTTCTACCATATTGTGATATCGAAAAATAAAATGAAAAAAAGGGGGAAGGAAAACCTCGCAGACAGCCGTCTGCTCGAAGTAGATTATATATGAGGGGGTTACCCAATTAGTCACTGGGACCTGGGTTCAGTAAGTACTAGGAGGAAGGGGTCCCAGTGTGGACAGGGAACATATAATGCAATTCATATGAATTAATCCAAAACAATTATTTTGATCCGCAAAGTTTTATTCACTGTGGGATCCAGTGTAATGAATACACGTAGCAAACAGTCAACTGTATTGGAGGTCATACAGTGCCCCAGGAGGGAGAGGGGAAGTGATAGTGGAGAGGTAGGGGAGTGGAGGGATTATGTGACAGTAAAATCAACAATTCAAAACATTTTCATGCTATAATTCGTATAGCAACAGCTGCCATGAAAAATGGCGACATTATTTATGGAAAGGCATACAACACAAAGTACAGTGTATATACGAATATTGGCGTGTGGTTGCCGCAATTGGAAAAACCGTCGACGTTTCGACCCTCTGAAACTGCAGGAAGAGTTAACCTTGCTGCGGGGTCTTCATCAGGACCAGGGGGAGGGGCAGGGAACCTAAGGAAACGGGTATAATAGACTAAAGTAAGAGGGTTGCTACTCCAGCCTCTAATTATCACATAGGTAGATATGAGCGTTGGACACCATCCTAATTAAAGTCTTTAGATGATAGCATTGGGAATTTAATACAAATCTAGAGTAAATTATAGAATACCAAAGTTTGGTCATGTCCAGAACATGGAATAGAGTCTGAGTCCAGTTAAATACAAACGTCCAAGCGCCTGAGTGGGGAAACCGGCACGGTACAAGACGGCCAACCACTCACACAGTAAGGCATACATTGATTGAGATTACCAAGAGGAGAGAACTTAGACTAAAAATAAAGGGGTCATGAAGGAGCCTAAATATTAGTTAAGTTACGACTAACATTTAAAACAGCGTGAGTACAAGATTTACAATGAAAGACATACCACAGGGTCAAAAGTCCTCCGTGTGGTCTTGTGGTTAATTAAGGCAATGACGGTAGTAAATCAGCACCTAAGGTAATGAGCATAGACTGATTAGGGGGACACTCACAAGAGAGTCAAAGCGTTAACCGGTTGGGTAAAGAGAGGTGATGCTTACCGATAGCGGAGTCATGCACTCATCGGTATTCGGTAGATTCAGATATCATAGGGAGTTGATCCAAAGTTCGTCTGATGAGGCAAAACAATGGGGTCATGAGACAACAATTCACTAGCGAATGATTCAGGGCGGAGGGTGGAACAGGAGGGGAGTTGTACTCACTCGGTAAGAGTTAATCTGGGAGCTCCGTACGAGGGCAGCCGATGAGTGCTGCGTTTCCTGGTTTGGTGAAATAGTCATGGTAACGGATCACGTGGTGATCGTGAGAATCGTGAAACGAGAAGAAAGACTATCAGTCTCGGCAATGATGATTGGTGAAACTGAGATGCGCTTAGGTGAATTTGAGGAGTTAGGCATAACAACCGTCCACTATATTGTCATACGTAAATAAATAAATGCGAGATAGTATTCAGAGCTTAATGTTAGAAAAAGATATCATCTCAAAACAAACAATTAGTATATTCAGGGCGTACCTCTTCAACATGAGGGTAAGGCCCGTCGAGTAGTCAATCAACTCATACAATCCCAGATCATGTAATACACAACAATTGAACAGTAGCGTACCTCTCGAACATGAGGGTAGGGCCACCATGTTGAGACATGAAAGCAGTTAGGTTGGATGTTACTGGGAGAGGGAACCCTACTTAAGATGATAACAAGGGGATTCACTGATGCGGGATTTGGAGCTAATGTAAGCAGACAGACCCATCATGGTAGTGTAGCCAATTGGGAAAATGAGCTGTCAAGTTCATTGAGGCCAGTTTCAACTGAGTTAAAAAAGTAGATCCATTTCAATTCTCGGGTGTTTAGAATATCAGAGATATTACCACCTCGTGGTCCCAACGTTGTTTTCTCAATGACCAACCATTGTAGACTTTCAGGGGGATGGGAATTCAACTTGAAATGTTCTACAAGTGGTGCGCCAGGGACATCACATCGGATTCGACTCATATGTTGTAGGATACGTGCTTTTATTTTTTGCTGAGTCTGGCCAATGTAGATTGTTTGACATGGGCATACGATGGCATAGATGATGGTATTTGAGTTACAGTTACTGAAGGATTTTAGTTTAACAGTTAGATGAAGATATACAAATTCTTTAGTCTGAATAGCCAAATCGCAAGCCTTACAATGGCCACATTTGAAATACCCAATAACTGGTGGTAAGTTCCACATGGTGTTGATCGTGGGTTGGTTGTCTGGGGATAAGAAGGAGCACACAACATAGTCCTTAATGCTCTTGGCCTTCTTAAACGCATGAAGTGGTGTCTCAGGTTGTTTGATATCATCAGATACCAAATGCCAGTGCTTGTTAATGATCCGTTTAATGCTGTTGCTTTTAGTATTGAAAGTAGTGACACAGACAATACGGCTCTCTTCACAGTTGGTTCTATCTTTTGGTGTTAAAAGTTCTTCTCGGGGATAGAACCATGCACGTTTATGTGCTTTTTTTATCAGACGTCTTGGGTATCCCCGGTTTAGCAGGCGGTTCGAAAGATCCTGTGATTCAGAAAAATAGTCATCTTTATCTGAACAATTCCTTCGTATCCTCAGAAATTGCCCAAAGGGCAGGTTATTGCGGAGAGCTCGAGGATGATGACTATTGTAAGCCAGTAAAGAATTTCTCTCAGATGGTTTGCGATATAATTTCGTACATAGTCTTCCAGAGTGATGGTAAATTGTGACATCCAAAAAATCGATGGTGTTGCTATCCGATTGGATCGTAAACTTGACATATTGAGATTGTTGGTTTAGCCAAAAAGAGAAACTGTTCAATTGGTCATGACTGCCACTCCAAATCATTAAAATGTCATCAATGTACCTCATCCAGAGGCCAACATGGTCTCTGAATGGGTTCAATTGGTTGAGTATGGTATCTTCTTCAAAAGCTGCCATGTACAAAATGGTTACATCAGGAGCAAAGGGAGCACCCATGGCTACACCGGAAGTTTGAAGGTAAAAGTTATTGTCAAACAAAAAGAAATTGCGGGTCATCGCGATTTTGAGCAAAGCTACGATAAACTCTGAAGGAACTTGTACAGGTGCAGGACGTTTCTGGAGGCATCTGGCTATCACTGTAAGTGCCTCTTGTTGTGAAACTGAAATTCATTCTCAGACAAAAAGCCTAGATCCTAATGAAACGGGTATAATAGACTAAAGTTAGAGGGTTGCTACTCCAGCCTCTAATTATCACATAGGTAGATATGAGCGTTGGACACCATCCTAATTAAAGTCTGTTTTAGTCTATTATACCCGTTTCATTAGGTTCCCTGCCCCTCCCCCTGGTCCTGATGAAGACCCCGCAGCAAGGTTAACTCTTCCTGCAGTTTCAGAGGGTCGAAACGTCGACGGTTTTTCCAATTGCGGCAACCACACGCCAATATTTGTATATACACTGTACTTTGTGTTGTATGCCTTTCCATAAATAATGTCGCCATTTTTCAGGGTAGCTGTTGCTATACGAATTATAGCATGAAAAGTGTTTTGAATTGGTGATTTTACTGTCACATAATCCCTTCACTCCCCTACCTCTCCACTATCACTTCCCCTCTCCCTCCTGGGGCACTGTATGACCTCCAATACAGTTGACTGTTTGCTATGTTACGTGTATTCATTACACTGGATCCCACAATGAATAAAACTTTGCGGATCAAAATAATTGTTTTGGATTAATTCATATGAATTGCATTATATGTTCCCTGTCCACACTGGGACCCCTTCCTCCTAGTACTTACTCAACCCAGGTCCCAGTGACTCTAATTGGGTAACCCCCTCATATATAATCTACTTCGAGCAGACGGCTGTCTGCGAGGTTTTCCTTCCCCCTTTTTTTCATTTTATTTTTCAATATCACAATATGGTAGAAAGAGAACTTTTGTCCTACTCTTAGGACTATATAGACAAACTGTTGGAGAATCCCGATAATATCTTCTTCCCATCTGATATCCCATCAATTGACTTCTCATTAAAGGATAAAATCTCTCATCTCGAGCGCCTGGAGAAGAAATTGGTTCGGACCCGGTGGCATGGCCACTTGCTCACTAGGTATCTCAAAGAGAACATAATTCCGGTTGGACTACAAATTAAAATTGAACCGGCTATCTTCATTGAAGTCCCGAAATTTAGAGAAGGATTTAGCCACATCTCGAACAATTGTTCACGCCACTGGATAGTGCTGGGCGTTGAAACGGCTGCGGAACAAGTCCAACTTCTCACTGCCGAAATCAAGACATTAAAAGCCGAAATTGCCGCTGATACCAACTTTGCCAGCGCAAAGGATACGTTAACCAATTTGGAAGCTACACTCAAAGATTTTGACTTAACCACCCAAACCCGTAAACTTGAAAAATTGGCTCGTGATATTCGTTTATACGATAAAAAAAAGACATACCCATACTTACAGGACGACTACTACCAACAAGATACACAGGGTCGATTCTTGAACAGAGGCCGTGGAACTTACCGAGGTAGACGTAATTTTCCAACTTTTTCTGACTCGTCTTACAGTTCCGAGGGAGAACAGGACTCAGCAGGTCCCAGCTATCAATACCAATATCCTGATTACAACTACCCACCCCAACAATTCTCTCCTTTTTTAGGACAAGGTCGGGGATCTTGGCGACCCCCACGAGGAAGAGGCAATTCATGGCCCCGCGGTCAAAATCAACGTGGTTCCCAGCAGAATCAAACCAACTGGGATGGAGGACGAGGCCAGTCTTCAAAACAAGTTTGGTTTCAACTCGAATACCACGGCGAGAGAGTGACTCGCAACAAGACCTACCGCTGGTAGAACCGATTGAAACCCTGAATCCTGTGGTGAACATCTCCAAACAACCACTCACTGATGCAGAACTCCGAGTACTTAGCAAGGGACTATCCTACGTCCCTACGTATAATCCAGATAATTTTATCATAAGAACTGAACTTTACAAATTCTTCCGGAAGATCCGATTGAAGTATTTTTTCCGCAACGCTGAAACACAGCTCAAGTCATCTGTCACAGGCCTGCGACCTCCTTCAACTTTTGTTCCATATGCCAACAGTATGTCGAATCAGATCCTAGCCTATGAAACTGTCGTTTGGCGTGATGTGCAACGAGTTCTTCAAGACAAAACCTTTGTTCGATATAACACCAGCAAACCCCAAAAGATAGCCCTACAATCACTGGCAAATAACCATCAAGTCGTGATCAAGCCTGCAGACAAGGGTGGCGCCATTGTTATACAGGATTTATCTGCCTATAAGTCTGAGATTCTACGCCAACTACAGGACGACAATTTCTACCAACTATTGAGGTCTGATCCCACCAGATCCATCGCAATGGAGATTCTTGAAGTAACCCAGGAAGGTCTTGATCCAGGCTTTTTGTCTGAGAATGAATTTCAGTTTCTGAATAATAAACACCCTCGCCTGGCAACACTATACACCTTGCCAAGATCCACAAAAATATGACAAATCCTCCTGGTCGCCCAATTGTTTCTGGTTGCGGCTCCATACTGGAACTATTGGGGAAATATATTGACTTTTTCATTAAACCACTTGCTGAGTCCACTCCGTCATATCTTCGAGACACTATGCACACCATCAACATAGTTGAAAGTATACCCTATGATCCGTTGAACCAAAGACTAGCTACATGTGATGTAGTCTCCCTCTACACATGCATTCCACAACAAGAGGCACTTACAGTGATAGCCAGATGCCTCCAGAAACGTCCTGCACCTGTACAAGTTCCTTCAGAGTTTATCGTAGCTTTGCTCAAAATCGCGATGACCCGCAATTTCTTTTTGTTTGACAATAACTTTTACCTTCAAACTTCCGGTGTAGCCATGGGTGCTCCCTTCGCTCCTGATGTAGCCATTTTGTACATGGCAGCTTTTGAAGAAGATACCATACTCAACCAATTGAACCCATTCAGAGACCATGTTGGCCTCTGGATGAGGTACATTGATGACATTTTAATGATTTGGAGTGGCAGTCATGACCAATTGAACAGTTTCTTTACTTGGCTAAACCAACAATCTCAATATGTCAAGTTTACGATCCAATCGGATAGCAACACCATCGATTTTTTGGATGTCACAATTTACCATCACTCTGGAAGACTATGTACGAAATTATATCGCAAACCATCTGAGAGAAATTCTTTACTGGCTTACAATAGTCATCATCCTCGAGCTCTCCGCGATAACCTGCTCTTTGGGCAATTTCTGAGGATACGAAGGAATTGTTCAGATAAAGACGACTATTTTTCTGAATCACAGGATCTTTCGAACCGCCTGCTAAACCGGGGATACCCAAGACGTCTGATAAAAAAAGCACGTAAACGTGCATGGTTCTATCCCCGTGAAGAACTTTTAACACCAAAAGATAGAACCAACTGTGAAGAGAGCCGTATTGTCTGTGTCACTACTTTCAATACTAAAAGCAACAGCATTAATCGGATCATTAACAAGCACTGGCATTTGGTATCTGATGATATCAAACAACCTGAGACACCACTTCATGCGTTTAAGAAGGCCAAGAGCATTAAGGACTATGTTGTGTGCTCCTTTTTATCCCCAGACAACCAACCCACGATCAACACCATGTGGAACTTACCACCAGTTATTGGGCATTTCAAATGTGGCCATTGTAAGGCTTGCGATTCGGCTATTCAGACTAAAGAATTTGTATATCTTCATCTAACTGTTAAACTAAAATCCTTCAGTAACTGTAACTCCAATAACATCATCTATGCCATCGTATGCCCATGTCAAAAAATCTACATTGGCCAGACTCAGCAAAAAATAAAAGCACGTATCCTACAACATATGAGTCGAATCCGATGTGATGTCCCTGGCGCACCGCTTGTAGAACATTTCAAGTTGAATTCCCATCCCCCTGAAAGTCTACAATGGTTGGTCATTGAGAAAACAACGTTGGGACCACGAGGTGGTAATATCTCTGATATTCTAAACACCCGAGAATTGAAATGGATCTACTTTTTTAACTCAGTTGAAACTGGCCTCAATGAACTTGACAGCTCATTTTCCCAATTGGCTACACTACCATGATGGGTCTGTCTGCTTACATTAGCTCCAAATCCCGCATCAGTGAATCCCCTTGTTATCATCTTAAGTAGGGTTCCCTCTCCCAGTAACATCCAACCTAACTGCTTTCATGTCTCAACATGGTGGCCCTACCCTCATGTTTGAGAGGTACGCTACTGTTCAATTGTTCAATTGCTGTGTATTACATGATCTGGGATTGTATGAGTTGATTGACTACTCGACGGGCCTTACCCTCATGTTGAAGAGGTACGCCCTGAATATACTAATTGTTTGTTTTGAGATGATATCTTTTTCTAACATTATGCTCTGAATACTATCTCGCATTTATTTATTTACGTATGACAATATAGTGGACGGTTGTTATGCCTAACTCCTCAAATTTACCTAAGCGCATCTCAGTTTCACCAATCATCATTGACGAGACTGATAGTCTTTCTTCTCGTTTCACGATTCTCACGATCACCACGTGATCCGTTACCACGACTATTTCACCAAACCAGGAAACGCAGCACTCATCGGCTGCCCTCGTACGGAGCTCCCAGATTAACTCTTACCGAGTGAGTACAACTCCCCTCCTGTTCCACCCTCCGCCCTGAATCATTCGCTAGTGAATTTTTGTCTCATGACCCCATTGTTTTGCCTCATCAGATGAACTTTGGATCAACTCCCTATGATATCTGAATCTACCGAATACCGATGAGTGCATGACGCCGCTATCGGTAAGCATCACCTCTCTTTACCCAACCGGTTAACGCTTTGACTCTCTTGTGAGTGTCCCCCTAATCAGTCTATGCTCATTACCTTAGGTGCTGATTTACTACCGTCATTGCCTTAATTAACCACAAGACCACACGGAGGACTTTTGACCCTGTGGTATGTCTTTCATTGTAAATCTTGTACTCACGCTGTTTTAAATGTTAGTCGTAACTTAACTAATATTTAGGCTCCTTCATGACCCCTTTATTTTTAGTCTAAGTTCTCTCCTCTTGGTAATCTCAATCAATGTATGCCTTACTGTGTGAGTGGTTGGCCGTCTTGTACCGTGCCGGTTTCCCCACTCAGGCGCTTGGACGTTTGTATTTAACTGGACTCAGACTCTATTCCATGTTCTGGACATGACCAAACTTTGGTATTCTATAATTTACTCTCGATTTGTATTAAATTCCCAATGCTATCATCTAAAGACTTTAATTAGGATGGTGTCCAACGCTCATATCTACCTATGTGATAATTAGAGGCTGGAGTAGCAACCCTCTAACTTTAGTCTATTATACCCGTTTCATTAGGTTCCCTGCCCCTCCCCCTGGTCCTGATGAAGACCCCGCAGCAAGGTTAACTCTTCCTGCAGTTTCAGAGGGTCGAAACGTCGACGGTTTTTCCAATTGCTACTACCACACGCCAATATTTGTATATACACTGTACTTTGTGTTGTATGCCTTTCCATAAATAATGTCGCCATTTTTCATGGCAGCTGTTGCTATACGAATTATAGCATGAAAAGTGTTTTGAATTGTTGATTTTACTGTCACATAATCCCTCCACTCCCCTACCTCTCCACTATCACTTCCCCTCTCCCTCCTGGGGCACTGTATGACCTCCAATACAGTTGACTGTTTGCTATGTTACGTGTATTCATTACACTGGATCCCACAGTGGATAAAACTTTGCGGATCAAAATAATTGTTTTGGATTAATTCATATGAATTGCATTATATGTTCCCTGTCCACACTGGGACCCCTTCCTCCTAGTACTTACTGAACCCAGGTTCCAGTGACTCTAATTGGGTAACCCCCTCATATATAATCTCGTTGTCCATAAGGGCGACCAATCTATAATTTTGTGGTAGAGACTTGTCCCCAGATTTAAAAATCAGAGAAATGAAAGAGCCCTTCCAGGAGCTGGGCAATATTTTGAAGAGCTTAATTTAAAAAAAAAAGTGGCTCGAGTGCTGCAGCCCATTCATTTTCCTCCTGTTTGTAAAGAATAGGCAGAATTCCATTCGGGCCTGGCGCCCCCTCTTTTATTCCTTTTTTAATTTGGCGCTTAATTATTTTTTGTAAATTTATTACTCCTTCAATCATGGGTGGTATGTGGCCTTATTGTCTGCAATGGCTCCTGTACGGTAACTTTGAGTTGTTGTTGTCGGTTTCTGTCTCCCAGTGGAAATCTCCGTCTTGATTAAAGTGATTTTTAAGATGGTTTGCCCATACGACTTCTGTGATGTTTGAGGAGACTCCATCATGCCTAGGTTTTATGAAGGAATTTGTTTTTCCAAATTTCGCGCCATCATTCTGTTTTATATCTGCATGTAGTTTTACCCACATGTTATCCTCCACAGATCTGTTCGCTTCCCATTTTGTTTTTTTCAGTGACGCCTTTAATTCCCGTAGAAGATCGTATTTCACTGTATCCATTGGGTTACGCCTAAGTTGTCGTATTGTCTGATAGATTGATTTTCTTGTATGCCTGATCTTCTCTTTATGTTCCCTTGTAAATTGTTTCATGTTGCTGCAGATCAGTCCCCTTTGCAATTTAGGACTTGTAAGGTAAGCTGCCATAGTTGGTAAAAATTTCTCCCATTTCTCGACTTCGCGAGGACCAGTTCTATCCTCAAAGTGCTGCTTAGCCTTTACTAGCATGCTTTCATCGCTCGCTGCCGAGTACTTGATCCTTTTATAGTTGATGGTGTAAACTGAGTCTTTGGGTACTAAGGTTTTCTCAAATTTTGGTTTGCTAATAATAAGAGCGATTTCATGGGGCAGAGATCACTGTCAGCTTTCTCCCCTATCTGAAATGAGGCCATTTGATGGAATAAGGATAATGAAATAAAGGTGTAATCCAGAATATTATTGGTTCTTGTTGAATGAAATGTAGTCGCTGGGGGGGTTGTCTCCAATAAATCTCCCGTTTAATGCTCTGATGTTGAAAGTTTCGAGATTCGCCAATATCTGTCTGTCTAGCTTGGAGTGTTTAGATATTTGCGGCTACGATGAAATAAATTCTCATCGTCTGTCGAGTTTCCCATGTGATTAAGATTAAAGTCCCCAGTGATCATAAGGTCTGTTGACGGTGTTTCCATTATACACTCCTCCAGGAACTTGCATAGTTCTTTCGCGGCCTTTAATTTTCTCTTTGGATGAATGTAGACATTGATGAATGTAAGATTTATTCCTCCCATGCCTGGTTGCATAATGGAGAGGTTTACTGCCATTTGCTCCGGAGAAGTTGGTCCAACTTCTTTGACCACATAGGCACTTGTGGCTGAAATGTAGGTCACTAGACCACCTTGAGGGTGTCCATGTTTTGATGTCCTTGTTGCACTAGTAAAGAAACGCAAAAATCTGTGAAGGTGCGGAGGCTCTGCTTGCCATGTTTCTTGTAGTGCCACAATATCAAAAGATTTTATGTAACTGACGAAGTCTGAATCGGACATTTTGGAGGCCAGGCCATTGATGCTGCATGAACATATACTAAAATGGTTACCCCCACGCAATCTTGAGAGTGTACTTGTTTGTCAATTTACATGATTGTTTATGGTTCTGGCGATTCATCTTAGATTCATTAGTCCTGTTGGGGATGATGTGCCATCGTGAGTACTTCCAGTGGCTAGAAGATGTTCCACATTTCTTGCACCGTCTCTCCCTATTTCTCCTCTAAGTACTGATATTCTGGGTCTTTGGCAGAGTTCTGTTCTCCGTCTGTTCCTACTGGAATTAGTAGTTCGGATATCTTGGTTTTATATAAGGAGATATTATGCTACAATTTTTGGAAGTTTGAGCCTCTGCCAGTATTTTGTGTGCAACTAGAGATGTTGTCCAAGTTGCTTTTGTTTTTTCACCACTTGTTCCATCGTTAGCTATGAAGTTGATTAAAGCCTGATCCAAAGTTGTTACACCTGCCAGAGAGGGAATATGAGACAGCAGTCGTAAAATATTGCCTCTATTCAGTATATATAGTCCTACCTTTTGAGATATAGTCCGGTTAAGCCATATAGTGTTTGTTACATTACTTGAATCTTCGGGGTTCCTGATCTCTTTATTGACATTTCTTCCTTGTAAGAGTTCATGACCTTGTGTTGCTGTCAGTGTTGCTTGATATGAGGAGGAAGCTGCTACGTTGCACACATGCTGACAAAATATTTGTTGTCCTCTTGTGTTTAACTTTTGGCCCTCCTCTTCATGCCCGGGGGCAACTAACGTGGTTCCCAGATACAATAAGTGTGCCTGTGTTTCATTTCTCTGGTTTACCCTGTGTGTAGATGTAGTCAATTGCCTGATGGGAGCCAGTTCGCTGTCATATGTCTCATTAAAGTCGCATCGTGTTGTATTTCCTAGTTTAGGTAGTGTATGCTGATCGCTTTCACTCTCAAGCTTTACTGCCATAGAGTGTGCAGTGTTTATTGTTTTATTGGTGATAGAACGAGTCCTGGCGTTGCACTTTTGTCATTGTTTCTGGACTGGCTCAATTAATGTGTTTTCTTTTTTAGTTGGTAGTGGAAACAAGCTGGTCCCTTCCTGATGTAGGGCTTCTGCTTCTTCATTCTTATTGACGTCTTTTTCAGGTTCGAGTTTGCCTTGTTCTGATGGCAATGACGACCCAAAAAGACGCTTGAAACCTTCTTGATTTAAATTTTTTTTTTGGTTACTACCTTTGTTTTGCGTTAATTTGTTTATCTACCTTTACTTCCCTTGAGACTGCAGACGGCTCATCGTCTGCTGTTTCGGTTTCTTTGGCTTCTTTGTTCTCGATCGTGTGAGTCTGTGGATCCTTTGTCATAGGGCATACCTTTTTTTTTTTTGATAATCAATTTTATTGAAAGTTTTTATCACAACATACTAATTAATTGGTTGCAGCTTACTAATTACCAGGATAATCATGACTTTACGTACAGGTGACAGAGAAAAAGGCGTTCCATCAGGGCATAACCCGGCAGTCCATATGGTAGATACAGTTGTACACAGAGTAAAACACATATAGGCAGACCATCAAGGTGGAAGCATATTGAACCATTTGCCCCACACTTTACTAAATAGGTCAGGGCGTCCCGGGGCTTTGAATAGGGCCTCCTCCTGGATCCGCACCAGTCCACCCCACCCCTCCCCTCCAGCCTTTAACAGAGGACGCATTAGCCAGGGACCAGTGCGCCGCTATATCTCTCTTGGCAACCCCCACGGCTGTCCCCAACAGGCGCTTGTCCGCCCTAGAGCCATCCAGACCATCGAACACCCCTAGCAGCATACGCCGCAGATCATGGGGAACCTCCCATCCCAGGGCCTGCGTGAGCTCTTGCTCCACCCCCCTCCCAAAGGGTGCCAGCACTGGACAACACCATACCATGTGATAAAAATCGGCAGGGGCAGAGGCACAGCCTGCACGCGCCTAGGGCATACTTTTTTTATTGATTTTGTTAATTCTGTATTTATCGGATTGACCATTTTGTTCCCAGTAGGACTGCAGGCCCACTAGAGACTTACAAGTAAATTAAATGTGTCAATCAAGTGTTATCAAATTTTACTCTGTTTGAAGGACAGAGCACAAACACTTTAACACTGGTTAGCAGGAGTGAAGACAAAGGGTTTGAGGGACGGGATGCCACGCCAAGGATGTAAGGTCTAACAGCAATTTATAATCCATAGTGTCTCCTTTAAATGTGTTCAGTCTTTACCTACAAATGCTAGCAGTGGCTTACATATTGTTGACCAGGATCTGCTTCAGAAAACTGATTTAGTTTAAACATGAGGGCATGCCAAGACGGAACACGCGCTCAGGTCAAATAAACATCTTATTAATACAAAAATATGCGCACACATATCGGCTCAACAAACCTTCATCTAAAGATCATGCAAGTCTCTGTTAGCTAAATTTCTGTGTGAAAATACACAAGTCTGTTTTGTTTAATGGCAATGTTTAATTATTTACTTGGTAGAAAATTACATGCTTTTTTACACTTAACAGTCTTCAGGTTTCACTTCTCAGCCTTACCATATTCAAAAACAATATGAGCTGCTAGTTTTGAACAACCAAGCCCTTTCTTTGTTTATACAAAAAGCAATGTCTAAATTCTTATGTAAGCTCCCTCTTGAAAACATTGCATAAAAACATGACATAAGGGGAAGAAATGAATTTTACTTTCATGACAGTCAATCCTAAATGTTTCTCTGGTCACATTAACATCCTCATTTGTTTTATTCGAATTCTGCATCAACCTAGCTGGGTGTCGCAAATGCACACTAAATTTGAAAAACAAGACCTTTTAAGCATTGGATTATTTCGTAATCAAACTCACTTTAAGCCATACAATGACACTACCATATACAACGTTTGATGAATACTAGGCGCCTTCCCTCTACAGTCATTTTACTGGGGCTTGGTTTGATCAGTGAGATTTGTGGGGTGTCAATCTCAAATATTCCAACTAAAAAAGAAGAGTGCTGCATGATGGAGCGGTGAGTTGACCAAGGTTCGGGGTGGACTGTTTTCGGGAAGAAAGGGATCAGTACTGACTTGTATTAGGTGGTCTTCTCTCCAGAGTGGAACAGTGGATGAAAAACAATGATTTGGAGTGCTATCCCGAGCGATGGTCCTTAATAAAATTATGTCAAGCGTTCATCCCTTCACCTTTTGGGTGTTTGACTGCCAGTAATAGTATACCTGGAAAACAAACACTGGCGTTGCTTTCCAAGCCTACTACTGCCAATGTTTGTGAATTCCAAAAAGTAGTAAATTTGAACCCATTCAAGGAGTTGCCAATTTGCTATTTGATTTCTAAATCAGTCATTTATACATTTACGTTTTCGCTCTAAAAAATGAACACGTTAAAATCTTTATTGTAATGAGAACGACGAGAAAAACTGACAGACCTGGCAAACCCGACTCGGGTTCACTAGACCCACTACCAGGCCAAGAATGCATTTAGGGGCCGATTAGGATGGAGGATTTTCCGCCTCCTCCGGGCCGGCGGAAGCCACCTCCGGCCCGGAGGAGGCGGAAAATCCTCTGCGGAGTCACCAAAGACCCACCGCCGCATTACGATGGCTGGTGGGTCTTGGTTTCTGTCCGCTGCTTTTCCGCCGCGGTCGGATTACAACCGCGGCGGAAAAGCTCTCATTTGGCTGGCAGTGTCTATCAGACACCGCCAGCCAAATTAGGAAGCATTAGTAAACATGCTTTTCCGCGGCGGTTTTTCCTCCGTGGAAAAGCATGTGTACTTTTGATTTTGGGGGCCCGTTGCGGGCCCCCAGGGTGTTGGCGGGTGGGGGGTGCACATGGGGGGTACCTATGGTACCCCCCAGCATTTACATGCACAATGCGGCAGGCACCGCGCGGTGCCTGCCGCTTTGTGCATGTAAATGTAAAACATGCACTTTTAACATTGCGGCGGGTGCTGCTTGAAGCAGCACCCGCCGCAATGTTAAATATCCAGGATGTGACCGCCAGGGTGGCGGTCACATCCTAATCGCACATGAGGGAACGCCGCAGCCCCTGCGGACGTTCCCTCATACTCTGGGGTCGCGGACGGACTCAAGTCCGTCCGCGATCCTAATCGACCCCTTAGTCTGGTGTTTCATCCCAAACACCCTCTTCCCTCCTTCAGCTACGCCCTTGGCTATCCCACTTGGGCCTGATAGTACTCCCTGGGAATTGATGACTGCAGAACTAAGGCCTGGAGTCTCTGACTTGGAGTCCTATTTTCAATGTATTTTCACTGCTTGCACACTTCTTCCTCTCCGCTACGAGCAGCATTGATGGTAAAGTTGTTAAATTGGTGTATGTGGGCAGGGCTTCGTGTTTCCACTTCTCACCTCTTGCAAACCATTTTATCTGGTGAGTGGCAGCCCCTTGTGCTAAGCCCAAGTTGCAAACAGAGGTGGGTGCAAATTAATAAGGCGAGCTGAGTCAGAGGTGTGGCTTGGCTCTAAGAGTCCATGCGTGACCCAAGCCATAAAAACTTCTTGCATGTATAACATGCAAATACCATCATTTTAAAATATTATGCAGTCCCTTCAATTTTTTTTATTTCTTTAACCTGTAGAAGCATTTTAATTTTAATACATCCGATTGTATTACTGCATAGGCATTTATTCATAGTATTGATTTTTATTCATAAACCTAAAAACATTAATGGCCCACCCCCCTTTGCCCCTCCCCTAACAACGATGCCATTCGTGAACTAAGAGGCAGGTTAGTAGTCCTGTAAACCCTAAACGTGGCCTAGATTCTTCTCATAGTTGGAACAACATTTTAGTCTATTTTATCAATCCTGAGAGGTTCTTGTGCACCACATATCCTGAACTGAGGTATTTTAAAATGCTCCTATATGTGATGTTAACGAAAAGGGAGCGTCTATGACATAACATGTTTGACAAGGAACACACAATTTGGATAGGCAGGGAAACAAGTTTTTATTACAGGTAATCTGCTTTCAGATTTTGAAATTCAGCCACCAGATGTATATCTGTCTCTCTCTCCTGTTTTTACATCAAATATCACGGTTTTGTCATTCTATTCCTGGTACACTACGAGAGTAACTGACACAGACACAGCAGGCCTGACTTGTGGCCCCCGACTGTACTACAAAGCCAACAGTGTATTTATTTGTAAACGTGTTTCACCCATTGTGACACTCCAGACAGAAGCCCACCTAATGCAAATTGGTATTCACTCTGTTTCTTATTGGAAAAATGAATCCCAATCTTTCGTCTTATCACCCCTCCACCCTCCGGACCCCTTTTTCTTTTGTTGGGGGATTTGAGATCCACAGGTCACCCTCCCCCGAATGGTACTGACTAAGCTTTTCCCTGGCTGCATAGTGCCGTTCATGGGTACTCACAAACCTTTTCCCAGGGGCCAAAAGTTTGGGCTTTAGTTTGACCAGCAAGGGTTGGGGTCGGGGTGGTGTGGGCATAAAGTGGGTGCAGGGGAAGCGAAGCATGTACATCTAGTAGTTGAACTGAAATGCACAATGTGAAGCCAGAAAACATGGGACTAATCCCAGCTTCACCGGGGTATGCAGTTTCTAGCAAGTACGGATTCGTCTGCTTAGGTCAGATAAGTTACAGAGTCTGGAGGGAGCATTATTCTCCGTAGAAACACCTAGATAGGTGTCATGCTTCATCATTGGGCTTTTGCTCCACGGCGGGCTGGCGCTGAAATGCCCGACTGGCACCCTCAATAAGGGGCTCTTTACCGGAGATCTTTTTATAAGCAGTATGGTGAACTGTGTGTGTGTGGGTAAAGTAGTAGATTGGTGTGTTTTAAGTAAATATGTGAACGAGTGGGATAAAATAGAACAGGGGTACTCCACAGAAATATTTTAATGTATTAGTCCTACTGCCTATGTTAAAATATGTGGTGCTAATTCTTGATACATAGGAATCCCAGCTTCCCCACTTGACCAAATTTTGTGATCACGGGCAACTGTTTTGTTCCAATTTTCCTACTTTTTCTGTATTATCACATATAAGACGACCTCGAAATACATTACTTCAGGATTTGTGCTGTACAAAACCTGCTCCTGTGTTTGGATTTGATCATTAATGGCATAGTTGTCAGGGTGGGCGTGGGAGGGGGGATAATGAACGTCTCTAAAGTCATGTTTGAAAACGATCACTTTAAAAAAAAAATGCTTCTGAATGTATTGCTAAACTCTGATTTAGTAAGGTGAAACAGTTCTGTGGGTTAATGAAATACATTTTTTGAATTTTGAAGTTTATCATATTTTTACAAGCTTGCTGTCATTAAAAATGAAGGTATTCCTAAAGTTAATGGGTACAGTACACCCCAGTTAATTCTTTTCTTTAACTAAAAATAAACTTTAAAGCAATGCTTGCTGCTTATTTACATTTTTTTAAATGTTAGAGCGGAGTTCAGTAAACAGCAGCCGAGTGCTATTGTAGCCCAGGGCGCTGTATGTAAAGGTTAGGAGGGCTGCATGAGGCCTCCCAAGCTGTACTTTGAGTATCACTGTGTAGTTAGTCCTGAAGAGAAAGCTAGTGATACTGAGCTGGTGGTCTTCATTGTGTTTTCCACTGCCTACCAAAAGGTTAGCAGCGAGCCGCAGGATTTTTTTTTTTTTAGTCCTCATTTCACCATTGGCAAGTGCAAATAAACACTTACAACCCCATTCCGTCCTGGGCGCCCAGGGCTGCTGATCTTGCTTTCACCTGGATCCGACCCGGCCTGCCCCTTTGTTCCGAGGCTTGGTGTAATCATAGGACCTTTCGGGGCATTAGACCAGCCTCATTTCTGTTCCCCATTCTATCAAAGGATCCCAAAGCGTGCTATTTACATAATGTGCCATACCAGATTCTAAAAGTGCTGCTCGAAGCCAGTTTTCATACAGAGGAGGACTAGTATCCTTCCATAGCTTGCAGATCTCTCTACGAGCAATAAGAATAAGGCTAAAAAATAAAGCCACTTGTGTCCCCCTTAACCCACTAATAAGATCAGTGTCCAAACCAACAAAACTCTAACTATATTCAAACTCAGTTTAACATTAAAAATACTCTCCATAGCCTTCTACAGAGTAACCCAAAAAGGACCCAAGATAGGACAGACCTAGAGAACATGGATGTCATCTGCCTCAACTAGTCCACATCTGGGGCACAAAGGGGACGGGCTCACGAACTTCGCAATTTTTTTCGCCGTGTAGTATAGCCTGTTGATGGCATAAAAATGATTTTTCCTAAGAGAGTCAAACCTAACATACTTATACAAAATTTGGAGAGATGTATCATAAAGGGTAGCTGAGGCAGCCTCCAGCCTAGAAGAGTTCCAGACTTGATATAATGAGGGGGCCTGTTTTTCCTCCGCCTCAAGCATTTTTCTGTACCAGAATCCCACTTCCCTCTTCCTAGAGCCAGGAGATTGGAGAGCGAACTCGATATCCCAGTTACCGCCGATGTTCTCCTTCTCAGCGGAAAACCAGGAACAAAGTTGAATATATTTAAATCTGGAGGAGTCCCCAATCTTTGATCTCAAAACCTCCCAAGGAAGAACCCCTTCTGATGTTACTAGGTCCGACCATATTGTTATCCCTGCTCTCCTAATGGGAAGGGACAGACTATCCCCAAGGCATAACGGCAGGCCCGGAGACTCCCAAATTGGGGCGAAGTCGGAGTAGTATTTTATGCCCCATCTTCCTTTAACTCTATTCCATACTGAAAGGGCGAGTTTTAATACCTTGAGGCGTACCTTTTTGTAGAATTTTGGCGCGCCAAATTTATACAGAAAGTCAGACCCGCCCACCTGTTGATCAACCATTATATTCAAGATTTATGTTGTGCCTCTCATCATACTGTCATCATCATTGTTAATGTTCTTAGAGTGTTAGCTGGTATTGATTCCATGTCCTCTTACCTGTGTGTGTTCCATGTTCTCTATTCTGATCCTGGCGGTTGCTGAGGCAGGATAGATAATACTTGTACTCCTGTGTTATCTTAATAAATTGACTTTACTCATGCTTCTGGACCACGACTCTTCACTTCATTTTGGCGACGAGGTGGCCTTCCACGTCATTGAGGAGTCACAGCTGTTCCTGGAGAGGCGCTTATCTACACGCCGTCCTCGCTTGCCGGTTTGCAGGTGTTCCGGTTTCCCTGTTCCCCTTCGCCCATTTGCCGATTTTCGTAGTGCCTTCGGCATCGACACTCATAAGGTACTGTTTTCTTTTATTATTGAGTGCCCTTTGCTCCTTTGGGCGGTTCACTGCGCATGAAATGGCACACAGCGCGAGCATTCCCTCGAGGCACACAGCGCGAGCATTCCCTCAAGAGCTGCCCTCTCGTGCTTTCATTCACGGACGCTGTATGCGCTCTGACGTCATCGCGCATAACGTCTAGCGGCCATTTTGGATTTCCCTTACTTTGCCAACCACGCATTGCTTTCAACTGGCAAACTGGTCTCGGACACTGTAATATTGCCGTTTTGCCAACCACGCATTTCTTTCAACCGGCAAATGGCTTAAGACATTAAAATCGTGCCATTAAAGTACTTTCTTTGTCGATAAGCGCATTTAAAGCACATTTTTATTACATAAGTGCATTCAAAGTTGCTTTTATTTTATTTATTTATTTTTTTCTGTTACCTGCCTCAGCTTAATTCCGCAATTCTAAGTACATAGTGAAGACATATATACATATTTAAATGGCAACTACGGCTAATCATACTATTTCTCCTCCACCTGCCTTTCTGATTGAAGGAGAAATTCTGACCACTGAATGGGAGGAGTGGTTAGGATTCTTTGAAAATTATCTTGAAGCCATAGATGGTCTTAGGTTTCCTGCAACTAGGAAGAAGGCTATTTTATTAAATTCTTTGGGGAAAGCTGGACAACACGTTTTTAAATTTCTGCCAGAACTTCTTAATGCAGATGGTGAACCTATCAATAACCCCTACAATGAAGCAAAATTGAGGTTGGAAAAGTATTTTGGAAAGCAAGTAAACATCGTCATGCAAAGACATAAATTTTACACTGCTCCGCAGAAGGGCAAAGAGACAGTGGATCAGATGGTTGCTCGCTTAAGGGAGTTATCTCTAAAATGTGACTTTGGAGCTATGGCTGACCAAATGATTCGAGATCAATTGATAGTACAATGTAACAATAAAAGGATGCAGCAGAAACTGTGGGCAGCTAAAAATCCTACATTGGTGGAAGCTATCACTATTGCAAAAGTTGTCGAAGAATCTGACAAGTGCATGGAAGAGATGCGGCTTCTTGAAATAAAGAAGGAAGAGACTGTCAACGTTGTCAACAAAGCTGACAAAGAATCTACTTCTAATATAGACAAATTTAACGCTAAACCAAAAGTATTTCTTCCAAAACCTAGGTCTTTTTCTACTAGTCCTGGAGGGAAGGTGAAATTTGTGGGGTGTTTTCGTTGTGGTGACATGTCTCATGCTGCTGACTTTCAGGGTTGTTTTGCAAGAGACAAAACTTGTCGTAAATGTGGTAAGCGTGGTCATATCAGCAAAGTGTGTAAATCTGCTGCTTTCAATAGAGTCAACTTTGTCGAAGATGATTTTGTTTCTCAAGAAATGTCCCTTTGTGTGGAAGGTGATTCTGATGACAATACTCAATTTGTTTTACAAAGGCCAAGAGCTTCCTTTATTCTCAACGATATTACTGTTACACTTCTGGTTGATCCTGGTTCAATGTTTTCTATCATTCCTTATAATATGTATAAAGAGCATTGGCCATCAATTCCACTTTCACACAGTGACTTTCTGCCAAAAGGTTATACAGGGAAAGTTATTCAATTGAAAGGAGTCATGGATACATCTTTTCAATTTGAAGGGAGATCTGCTGTTGGCAAAATTTATATTTCGGAAGAGGGTCCAGCTATTCTTGGGTGGATACAACAGTATGATTTACACATCATTCTTGACCCGAGGTCCGATGATGTAGTACTAGTAGTTGATGTTTTTAACAATGTCGAGACTGTTCTTTCTAAATTTTCTGATGTTTTCCGTCCTACTTTAGGCAAACTGAAAGGTTATTTACATGAGATTAAAGTTAAGGAAAATGCTTCTCCAGTTAGGCACTCTCTCAGAAGAATTCCCATTGCTGTTAGGAAAGAGGTAAAAGAAATGCTTGATGATATGCAAAAGCAGGACATAATTGAACCAGTGGAAGCTTCTGAGTGGCTTTCGCCCGTTGTGGTCACACAGAAAAAGGATGGTAAGCTCCGCTTTTGTGTCGACCTTCGTTCTCTAAACCAGAACATTATAGTTGATAAATTTCCATTGCCCAAAATTTCAGAAATGGTTCTCTTAATGGACAAGGTTAAATTCTTTAGCAAATTGGACCTAAGGTCCGCTTATCATCAAGTTGTGTTAAAACCCTGATTCGAAAAAATGTACTGCTTTTGTTACCATTGAGGGAGTGTTTCAGTTCAAAAGATTGCCTTTCGGCTTAGCTTCCGCAGCAAGCGTTTTCCAGCGTATGATGCATTCCTTATTCAAAGACTTGAAGCATGTTCATTTCTTCGAGGATGACATCTTAATTAAAGGTATAGATGAACTTGAACACAATTGTAATTTGTCTAAAGTCTTACAAATTTTATCTACTGCTGGTCTTACCCTGAGAAGGGACAAATGTCAGTTCCTGTTAACTGAGATTGACTACTTGGGGTATACAATCTCACAAAATGGAGTTAAACCTAAAGAGGATCTTCTGAGAGCGATTAGGTGTGCTCCTATTCCTGCTGATAAAGACCAACTAAAATCTTTTCTTGGTTTAGTGGAGTACTACTCCAAATTTGTACCTAACTTCTCGCACAAAACTGAACCTTTACGAATGTTACTTAGGAAGGGTGTGCATTTTAAGTGGGAAACTCAACAATCTCAAGCATTTGAATTGGTTAAGAGTGACATTATAAATGCGGGCATTTTAACAACTTTTGAACCAGGTAGAGACACTTACGTTACTGTTGATGCAAGTGCATATGGAATTGGTGCCATCTTGTCTCAGAGATGTGGTGGGATTGAGAGGACTGTAGCATTTGCTTCTCGCTGTCTCAATTCCTCTGAGCGTAACTACGCTGTTATCGAGCGAGAGGCTCTAGCTGCTGTGTGGGGCGTATACCATTTTCGCACTTATTTGTGGGGTATGCAGTTTTGTCTAAGGACTGACCATAAACCCCTTCTTAAGATCTTGTCACCGGGTGGGGCTAATAATGGTTCTCCCCGCCTGATGAAGTTTGCAGCCAAATTACAAGAGTATACTTACAAGTTAGAACATATCTCAGGTTGGAGAAACACCCAAGCTGACTGTTTGTCACGCCTACCTATTTCTTCTGAGAATGTAAATGAGGATTTTGAAGATGAAAGTGTGTGTCTGGTTGCTACTTTCGAGGATGTTTGTTCTTCTGAGTTTCATTCCATTTCTAGAGAAGAATGGCATCAAGCTGTTTTAGAGGATTCTGACTTTGGTGAGCTGGTTAATGCTATTCGTTTAGGTTGGAGAAGGGAAGGGGATGTTAAGCCTTCCTTGCGTTCCTTTGTTAAATTGCAAGAAGAACTTAGTCTGGGTGTTTCAGATGATTTGGTGTTGCGTGGTGAGAGGTTTGTCCCACCCTTCACTCTCAGGAGGAAACTTTTCCGTTTAGCTCATGAAGGACATCTTGGGCAAAACATGACTCTTAAGCGTCTTAAAAAGAACTTTTGGTGGCCTGGAGTTGACGATGATGTGCGTAGGTGGGTTGAGTCTTGTCTTTTGTGTAGAGAGAGTGAAAAGAGGTTGAAGATCATTTCCACTTCACAGGGCTCCATTGTTAGCACGAGCGATTTACCTTGGGATAAGATCTGTTTAGATTTGATTGGTCCCATGGATTCTTTACCTTCTGATTGTAGATTTGCCTTGGTTCTTGTAGATGTGTCTTCTCGGTGGTTGTGTGTGGAATTTATGAGGAATATTACCACTGATGCTGTTATTAAACAATTGAGGTCAATATTTTTAAAGGAAAGTTTCCCGAAAGTTTTAATCACAGATAATGGCACTCAACTTACATCTTCCTCTATGCATTCTTTTCTAGCCAATCATGGAATCAAACACATGTGCACTTCCCTGTACAACCCCCAGGGTAATGGCATGGTTGAGCGAATGAATCGTTTGGTCAAAGGGACTATACAGTTATCGGTGCAAGGACAAAAGGATGTACGCAGGGCTGTGGAGGATATGGTGTGGTCTTACAATACCACAGCTCATGGGATTACTGACCAAGTTCCTTTTGAATGCATGCGTGGTAGGATTCCCAGGACCAAGTTGGTCCCACAATGGTTGTGGGAAGGAACTGTCATTTCTAAGGTTGTTCCTGGAAAGGTTAGAGTTGAAGTGGGTGACTTGGTTAAAATTAAGTTGGGCCGTAGAGAGTTTGGCATGAATAAGTTTTCTGATCCTATGAAAGTTAAGGAGGTTCATAAGTGGCATGTTGTGCTGGAGAATGGGCAGAATTGGAATTTCCGTAGGATTGCCTTGTATGCTAAGAAAGGTGTTTCGAATGGAGGTTTGGATGAGCGGTCTTCCATGGATGTGTCCTTGAGGGAGAGTTCTCTTCCCAAGGAATCTCAGTTTGCGCCAGGTCCTTCTCAGGATACTTTTCCATCACCCAGCTCTTCCCTACTGACACCCAACTGTCCCAGGAAATCTTCCTTTGTACCTGGGTCACCAGAAGAAGCAACTCCTAATTTTGGTCGGGCTTCCTATGGCAGAACTCATCGTGTTCCTAAGAAATTTAATGATTTTGTTAGATATTAATATCTTACTTTGTTTTTGTTTTGTTTTTCTCTCCCTTTTCCCTTTCTTAGTTTTTGGTTTTACTTTTCTTTCTTTAAGGGGAGGAGATATGTTGTGCCTCTCATCATACTGTCATCATCATTGTTAATGTTCTTAGAGTGTTAGCTGGTATTGATTCCATGTCCTCTTACCTGTGTGTGTTCCATGTTCTCTATTCTGATCCTGGCGGTTGCTGAGGCAGGATAGATAATACTTGTACTCCTGTGTTATCTTAATAAATTGACTTTACTCACGCTTCTGGACCACGACTCTTCACTTCATTTTGCCCCTAGTTGGAATCATCGGGGCTAGTGAGAAGGCTTCGGATGTTTTTCAGGTGAAAGGAGAAAGCATACCAAAGGACATCCGGAAGCGCAAGTCCCCCTTGCAACAGTTTTCTTTTTAGCTTTTTCCATGATAACCTGGAATTTTTATTTGCCCATATGAAGCTGCCTATTTTTCCCTGAATTTTTCCATGAATTTTATCGGGGAAAAACAGAGGTATCACATTAAACAAGTATGTCAACTTAGGCAGGATTACCATCTTGACCAAGTTGACACGGCCATATATGGTCAAAGGGAGGTTCTGCCATCTCGAGAAAAGGTGATCAATATCTTTACCTACCTTCTTTATGTTAGTCTGCGCTATACTATTAAGATCTGATGTTATTATTATACCCAAGTACCTAAACTGGCTGCTTCAAGCTCCCTCCCAGTTGTCAACCCCCAGCACATTATTTCGGTTTTTGAGTTGTTGATCAGATGGCCAGAATACAGGCAAGCGAGCCGCAGGATTATATCATGTGGGTCATGTCTCCATTTGGGTCTCTGCATCTTCAGTATCCAAATTTGTGATCCAGGTTCACAGCTTTTGAGGAAACCAATGCCAGCCATGAAGCAGTTTGAAACATCTGCATTTCAATCTGGCCTATCAAAAACCAGCTGTTGTGCTTTTCCAGCAGATTGAACAATTCCTTCACAAATATTCTTCCAAGAGTTTAGGTTGTCATTTCTCTTTTAACATATATTGTAGTGGTTTAGAAAATATTTTTTTTCAAAGTGTTGTAAAGTCCAGATAAATCCCCATTATACTCCCCTCTTTTCAAGTACTGGTGTACTGGAGAGGCGGTCATTGTACCAGACACGGGCATTGCTTTGAGCGGAGACCGTATTTTAGTTGTATATATCTCCATTTTTGTTTTGCTTCAATGTTGAATTCTGTTTGCTCTTCACGTCCACCAGTACCTGGCCAAGTTGTTTAAATTGAGTGTCTGGCCATTCCTTCCAATGTATCCTACATGCTTCGATCAACATAACAGTATTCCAAATTCCATGTAGGTGCAAAATGTGATTGATCTGAAGTAGTTTGAGTGAACAAATTCGATTATTTTAATAGCAGGTTCTGGGGATCAAGTGATTTTGTGATATTGCAATGTATCATATCATGACCAGGTATGCCGCCCTTTAGATGATTTTCAATGTGCACCAAGTTCATTGTTTTCAGCTCTGTGGAAAAGAAGATTGCCTGCTTTGCTAAATTATGAGCTTTGTAGTATGAATCCATTTAGGTAATTCAGAGGCCTCTGGATGTCATTGCTTCTTGTAATTTGGACATTTTAAGTCTTGGACACCAGGTTCTCCATAGATAGCCTTTAGTCATTTTATCAATACGCTGTAACAGAGCTCTGGGAAGGTCAAGGGTGGCACCGCAAATATGTTGGATCTGGGGACCACAACCATTTTTGTTAATTGTTTTCAATCTTCCCCACAGGGTAAGTTGCAAACCAGACCAGACAGTTACATGGTGTTTCTAAGACGCAAGGACTTTCTTCATTTTAATTAAATTGGTAAATCTGTTCATGTTCAAAATGAGAACTTTAAGATTCTTTTTATTTGCTTCTGGAAATGTAATAGACAATGCTAAATTATCACAAACGTAATGATTAGATGTTGGATCTGGCCCTTCTTACGGGTTCACCCCTGAACTTTTTGCCTTTTAATGGTACATAAATATAGTGATTTCTGGTCTTTGCGCACTTTGACACTGTGTCCCAGTGTAAAGTGTGTGCGCTCTCTCAGTGCGTGTGTGAGATTGGCCTGCCCTCCCATAGGAATGCATTGGGGATATGTGTGTCCATGGTAGTTCCTGATGTGTGGGGAGTGCAGGGTCGAGTTTGCTATGTACGGACTCGTGAGATTGACTGCTGCGCGATGATGTGTGCAGATTTATTGTGTCTAGTGTGGAAGTGCCACTTCTAGAAGTTGGCCTGTCTGTGCAGTGAATGTGAATTGACTGTCTGGCTTGTGATTGGCTGGAGCTTGCTGGTGTGCCCGGCTCCAGGAGTCAGGGTGGGTCTGCCCCGGTGGTAAATAGAGAGATTTATATCCAGATGGGTGGGAGGAGTGCCCCATGGCTCTGAATAGGGCTGAGCCTTCCCTCCACAATGCTGGCTCCACCCCCTGTGGTGTGTCTGATGCCCCTGATCCATCCTGTGAATAGGGAGAGGGGCTGAGCAAAACAAAGTGCTCAAAAACCAGCTGCATCTGGTTTGCCCCTTGCCTGCACCTTTGACAACAAAGGAAATGTGTGTATAAAAAGAGGCTGTGACCTCATGTAAAATGTTTCCTGACTGCTGGGGCCCAGTGGAAGGCTTGCCTCCCTGGGCCCTACCCTACCCCTGGATGCCGGATGCCTGGAGTTCTTGATGGATCCTAACAGGAGGGGGCTGGCTGCTGCTGGGGCCCAGGAGGGACAGCCATGGGGACTGTCTCCTTGCTGGAGTGCCCTGTGTGCTGGCCCCTGGGCCCTGCATTGCCCCTCCTGATTCCCAGGACTTCCTGGACCTTGCTCCCTGTATTTCTGCTGTATTCCTTGGCCCAGCGAGGGAGAGCTTGGGGGCTGAGCAGCGCTGAGCGGCAGCCCGGGCTGAGGGAATCCCCCTCATACTGATTCCCCCCTCCTTTCCTGCCAGCGCGGGTGCCCACCCCGCTTATTTAATTAATTCTAGAGCGGGTTCGCACCCCGCTTATTTGTGTGCCTTAGCGGGTGCCCACCCTGCTTCTATGTTTTATTTGCGCACTGAGGGTGCCCACCCCTTGTTACTGCCCCCGAGCAGTCACCGCCGCGGCTGGGCCGAAAACCGGAAGTCAGGCCAAGCAGCCTGACGTGGTGCAGGACTTTCGCTTCCTCAAGGGAAGCTCTGCGCCCACTGCTGGTTCCGGAAGAAGGAGGAAGCAGCGCGAGTGTTCCGGGGGCTCCCATGCGCTGGAGGGAGGCCCAGAAGAAGAGGAGCCCGGAGCCTTGAGGGCTCCACCTCCCAAGTCCCGGTACCGAGATGGGGGACCGGGCGAAGCCATGCACCTTGCGCAGGCGGGGCTCTCGTAGGGAGAGAGAGACCCGCCGCCTATTGCTGCGCAGGGGGCGCGAGGCAAACTGCCGGTGCCCGCCCCCGCCGCTTCTGGAGAGAGAGAGAGAGAGAGACTCCCCCCGACAGAGCTGGTGAGTAGGGCCTGCGGGAGGCAACAGATGTAGTGCCAGCAAGGGCACCGAGTCCAGAGCGGCCCCGGGTGCTCAGTGGGCCGCTCCAACAGCGAGGGGCTAAATCAAGAGAGGGGGTCCCCTTGGGGTCATGTTAGGGTAGTTTCTTCAACAGCATGTTCAACCTCACTCTGAGTCATTATGTAAATGTAGAATGTAATTCTGGACTTTGTATTTGCCATGTCAAATTATTTTAATTTGCATATTGTATTTGCCAAGGTTTGTTATGAGAAAGCTTTCCTGGGATTGCCAATGTTTGTTTCTTGAATTGCCAATGCTTCTTTCTCATTTGGAAGTATCAAAGCTTCACACATCAAGACATCTGTTAGGCAGCATTTAGTTAACTCTGCACGTTGACTCTAAAGACAGTTAAGCAGAGTCAGACACGTGCAAACTGAAATCCCCTGCCTCGTGAAAGAAAACCCCACCCTTCAGACTCCTATAAAACCCCTGCATGCCAAGTTACAGACGCTTGTGTTTGTTTCCCTTCCTCCTCACCTGCATTCCAGGATTCTTCCTTGGATTCTTCCTCGAAGCCTGTTTCTTGGTGGATGCATTCCTCACAGCAGTTGCCATGACAAAGAAGGGACAGGCAGCGCGCTGATTCTTTCCGGTCCGGCAGCATTTCTCTTCCCCTTTATTGTGTTCTTTTCTTTGTCCTGCATAATAGAGACACAGACCTCACATGCCAAGATCATCCTAGAGAGCGAAGCAGATTTTAGGAGTGTCTTTTTCAGTTTATTGTTTTATCAACTTCCCCCTTCCCTTGGGATTTTGAACTGGTGTGACTGTAATTAGTAATCAGTAATTCCGGATCAATTTCTTAGGGGCAGACGAGAATAATCTCCACGTCTTTCAAGGTGAACCACCTGGATTCTCAGGTGAGTGAGGGCTTCAACAGGTCACCCCAGGCACCAGAGTGGTGCCCTGTCTCAGAGCGGCCCCAGATGGCAGTGGGCCGCTCCAACGTGATGTTTATTCCAGGAGCTAGGTGGCTCCCCCGCCCTCCTTTATTTTACAGAGCCAGATGGCTCCAACAATGGCCCCAATTACCGCAAAAGCCCCAGTGGGGGTCCCGAGGGTCAGAGGGGCCCGTGTTCTTGCCCCTGAGGGCCCCAATTGTTATAGATCCTAGGAGGGCTCCCAATGGGTACGCTATTTGTCTTGAGAGCCAGAGGGCTCCAGCAGTTGGTGCAGTTTTGCTCCTAAGGACCAGTGAGGGCCCCTGTCGCAGTTTTTGATTCACAGCTGCCCAGCAAGTAGTGGGCAGCTGCACCGTTTAGGTCTTTCTTTCAGGGGACTTGTTCTTTGGACTCAGGAGTGAGTCGCACTCCTTCGCCCCCTACCTTGGCCTTCCCCAGCTGCGCAGCACTTAGTGCCAGCTGCAGCGTTTAGGCCCCAGTTCATTGTCCTCAGCTGCCCAGCAAGTAGTGGGCAGCTGCCACGTTTAGGTTTTGGCACAGTGGCGCAATCTGGACCTTGATGTGAATTATGTGCTAATGCTTTGGTTGTTAGGAGTTGTAGTGTGTGTAGTATGTTTTGCGCACCCTGTGTTTGATGCCTCTAGATATGAGGTATGCATAGGACGTTGTTTTACCTGTTTAGGTATGTTAGGGAGATTGTACTTCCCTGTGTGATTTACGCCCCTAGTGTAAGATTTTACTTAGGTGGTGAGGGTCTAATGTAGTTAGACTGGTGGGATACTGTGTATGATGGATTTCATTGCACAGACTGTTTCAAGTGCAGTGATTATCAGTGTTTACTGACTGTACGTTCTATGACCTATTTTTACTTGTATGTTTTAGTTCACCTTTACCAAGTTCACTTTGTGATGATCCTGACAGTGGTCCATTTGGCCCTGTCAGGTGTACATAATCCCTTGTAAATATTGCCCGTGCCAGTTGGCACAATGTATGTGGTGTGATTACTATGTGATGTGTTTTGATAATACAAAGGCTATTTTTAACCTTGTGTGGTGTTCCTTTTGTGGGGGGCCTGGGATGGGGTGGGTGCGTGCGCAAATGCTTTACAAATTGCCTCCGGGATAAGCCTTACTGCTCGTGCCAAGCTACCAAGGGGGTGAGCAGGGGTTATCTTTGGCGTGTAACTCCCTTGCCCTGACTAGAGTGGTGGTTTCTGCCTGGCTTTGGAGCAAGCCTCAGCCAACCAGAAATCCCATTTCTAACATTAGAGATTAGTGATGTGGTAGTTAAATTTAATATCTGAAGTCTCGTGTCACTATGAGAATATATATATATTGGCAGGGTACACAGGAACTGATTTTGTAGAGCTGTTTCAGTAAGGCACAGTAAGTTTCAGTGAATAATCACTAGAAGAAAAAATACCTTTGGCAACAGATTCCTTGCTGGGTAATACAGGAGAGGTAATCACAGAAGGTATTGCATGAAAGTGAGTGAGAGAGAGGTATAATCAATCAACTTTAAATGGCTGGCTATCCCTCTATAGAAGCTGCGTACAACCTAGCATTATTTTTCCCACTTAAGGTAGAATCTATTAGAACCATCTATTATATCCAACAAGTTTAGCATTTTCTGTATGTATCTGAGTCTAAGCAAGTAAGTAATTTTTATTTGCATAGTTAATTAAAACCATTGCAATGCTACCTTTAAAATTGTCTACATGCAAGAATGTATGAATCTGAGTCTATCTAGGGCTATTTAAACCTGTTCTTTAAAAAACATCAATGTAGGCCCTGATACATGGTGCTGGAATACCTTGAACCTAGCCAAGAGACAGCAGAGCACTGTAGAGGCTCTATTAGTGACCACTGCTGCCTGTTCTATAGTAGATACTGACAATATGATGGCTTTAAGTTCTGCCAGGATAGAATCTAAAGAAGCAGCTGCCTTGTTTTTTTGTTGATGGGGTTGTTATTGGAGCACTATCTGAAGTGTACCTCTGAACAAAGGAGTTGTCTGTGAGTATACCACCAGACATAAGAAGGGGACCTCTGGTACATCATGCTTGTGTAGAAACAAGGTTCTCTTCTTCTGAGGGCCAATGGTATAGTATTGCCCTGTTTCATGCCTTTCAGCCTTTCTCAGGTTAAATTGTATCTGCCCAATATTCTTAAGTATTTATTATGACTTGATGAATGCTTTCTAATCTACAAGTGCCTTATAGAACCATTCATTTTTGTAATTGTTCAGAGAACAATCTGCATCTGCAGCAATTCAGCGAAGTCGACAAAGTTATGTCTGCTTGTTATGCATCACTTATGCAAGTCAACAGATGACGTTCAGCCAACTAACTCTAAGGTAGCTTGGGATGACGGGAGCAGGTGCAGTCCTCCTTGTCGGAGAGTTGGGCAGTCCTCTGCAGAACAAGGCAGGCCTCAGTCAGCAGAACAGTCCTCTTAGGAACAAAGCAGGCCACAAGCAGTAAGGCAGTCCTCTGAGGAACAAGGCAAGCCTCACGCAGCCGTGCAGTCTTCTAGGGAACAAGGCAGTTATACCTCTGCAATGTCACCAGGTCCAGGAGTGTACTGACGAGTGACTCAGGAGGTCCAATAATTATAACAGGTGCCAGCCTTTGAAATGGGGCAATCTCCTACACTACCCCAACATCTGGTTGTGGAAAATTCCTTCCTTCACCTGCCAACTCTCCAAGATGTCTTGGGTGGCAAAAGGCTAGTGTCAGATTCAATTGTGTGTGTGATGGAGGCCGTTCCTTGACATGTAAGTGGGGCAGGGAGCAGCTACATTCCCAGCCATCCTGGCAGGATCGTCCATCCTGACAACACATAGTCCCCCTTTATTTCGCTGTCTAGGAGGAATACAGAGAGCCCAAAAGCTAAGCTATTCACAGCCATGTTAAAGTGCTACTTAAGTGGGTGGCACAATGAGTGCTTCAGGCTCACTAGTAGCATTTAATTAACAGGCCCTGGGTACATGTAGTACCATTTACTAGGAACTTACAAGAAAATTAAATGTGCCAATCCGGTGTAGGCCACTTTTACAATGTATTAGTGAGAGATCACTTTGGCACTGGTTAGCTGTGGTAAAGTGCACAGAGTTCTAATACTAAGGCTATCTGACATTTCTGTCTCATCACTTGCAACAACACTCTCTGAATCATTGTGAAAGGTGAAAAAGCATAACCATTTATTCCTTTCCACTTCTGACCGAAAGCATCTGCCCCTATATTCTCATTCCCTGACAAATACTATACTTTAAAAATGATCTTATATACCAGACAAAGCTCCTACATCCCCTAAACTATCTCTGATCATTTCTTTGATCTGCGTCCTCCTATCTTGCATATGTAAGTTACTTTTGTAAAATTGTCCAGCCTCAGTAACACCGACCACCCCTGGACCTGCTTTCTTAAACTGCAAAGTGCAAAAAAAGTCTGATTCATCTTCAAATAATTTATATGCTCCTCTCTCTCCTCTATCTTCCATTTCCCACCCCTCTCTTGCTCTAAAAACATTGCTCCCAAACCTAAATTGCTCATGTCTGCATTTTTACACATAATCTGGGTGTGTTAAAAAAAATTGCATGCTTCCAAATTTTCCGAAAACCAAACACTGTTTCCTTTGAAACCATCACTTTGTCTCCAAACCAGAGACCATTTTGCAGAGCCAAATTCTTCATGTGTTGCAAAGCTCTGTAATTTAATGGTCCTGGGAAAACTCCCTGTATTGACAATGATAAAAGGTCAATCACACAAGCTAGTTCCCTAAAACCTCTACCTATTTCCTAACAAGTATTTTACCTCACGATTTATCAGCTTCACTTTCTTCTCTGGTAATTGAGACTGCACCATCATCATGTCTTTTGCAAATCTTACTCTATCTACCGCGAGGGTATCAAAATTGACTTCTCCTGATTCAACAATTCATTGACTACTACCAACTGGGGTTTTAACACCTCCACATCCTGACTCCTCAGCAGATTGTCATATAAACAGCTTATCATTTGTATCCCTTAGTCTTTTAAGTTTCCTACAACGAGTTGTAGAACCTTTGTAAAGCATCAAGGAGCAGCTAACAGCCCAAAGGGCAAACATCGGAACTGGTATAATTTATCCTTTTGGGGAGAGGATGTAGCCTTACGGCTACAGTGGTCAACCTCTAAGCTATGGTAACCGGGTTCGAGTCTTGGCAAAGACGCTCAACATCCTGTGATTCAGGGCAAATCACTTAATCTCCACGATCCTAACAAAAATGAATGTGTCCATCTGTAACAAAACCAGTGCTCATGTAAAGTGCTCTGCTATCTGATATCCTCGGATTTAGTTTGCGCTATATAAAACTAAAAAAAATAGCATTGGAATTGTGAAACAAGCATCGTTCAGATTCAGTTTCACCATCCATTTTCCTTCCTGCAACATGTCTCTTCACAGATGTGTTCAGTCTTTTTTTAAATATCTGTATGTGACAAAATAATTCAGACTTCTCAAGTGCATTACCCACCATGAACCCTTGACTTACTTTCTCACCAGTAACAGAATACTTACAAATCCTTTTTCCCTGTTGTTTACCATCCTTATTGCACCTGTTTCAACTTCTGTTCTACTTTGACCCGCACAGTCTCCCTCTGAACCTGTTGAAAATTGTACTGGGTGATGTGATGACTGTGGTTGCTGGAATGATAATGCGACAAACAGGACTGCGCGTGCCGAAATGCAAGGAACAAAACCTGGACTTGCGGATAGAATCAGAATAATGGAGAGTTTTGCTTTTGCCGCCTGAAAACATTTTTATCATACAACAGAAGACAATAGGACACAATAATAAAGCCACATGGCAAACACAAAAAAGGGTGTTTTATTTTAAATGATCAATAAGCAGCTTTTACAATACATGCCTTTAACACACGTCTTTATCATGCAGCCTTTGCACACAGATGACTTTCACGCGCATGCCTTTACCACGCACTGTAAGGATAGTTAACCGAAACGCGTCATGCCGAAGAGATAATAAATCTTCCTGGAATACTTACCTGCTGCTTGGTGGTCCGTTATTCTGTGGTCCAAACGCCGTTTTGCAGAAGCTGCGAGGATATATATTACCTACTGGCGGTCGCCAGTAGGTAGTTATAGTTAGGATTATTTTCAATAGAAAATCTCAACATTCTATTGTGAATAACTTTGGCGCCGGTTGAGGAATCTGCCTGAAAATTTCCTTGAATTTGCCTCACGGCGCCCCGGTCCTTCCCTGAAAGTTTGGGGGGGGATTTGTCAGGCGGGGGCCGAGAAAAAATGGGGGTTCCAAAACGTGTTTTCCCCATGTTAATTTCCATAGGGCGGTCGACCTCACTTTTAGCCCGAACGGCTGAATGGATTTCCACCAAACTTGGCAAAATTGTAAGGACTGGTAGCCCAATGTGCCTTTGCTATGTCTCAAGATATGTGCTCCAGTGGATTTTGAGTAATTTAAGTTAAAAAAAATATATATATCTATAAGCGCTCCCCGGTACGCGCACCGGGGCTCTAACCAGAGCGCCACGCGAGTTCGCGCGCGGAAAGCTGATGGGCTCCCGGGTGTCTGTCAACATTCCAAACAGTCCGGAGCGGCCGCCATCTTGTGTCTCGGTAGGATCTAGACACAAGAGGTGGCAAAAATAAAGGGGGAAATGACCATAAGGGGGCAGAGTAGACCCCCTTGATCCCCTAGGTTTGATGTGGGGGCTATAAAAGGGCCCCGCGGGACAAAAACATTTAAAAAAAAAAAATTTTGATTTGCGCGGGGGGAGCTCCCGGTACGCGCACCACGGAGCGAACCGGGGAGCGTACAATGGGGGAAAAAGAATGATAGAGTTTTTAAAAAATGGAGCCTTTTTTTATAAATTGGAGGTAGTTCTGAAAATAACTGTTTTTTTTCTTCTTTTTGTTGTTTTATATTTTTTTAAATGTTTTTTTGAACATTTTGTACTTTTTTTGGCTTTTATGAACTATTTTATATTTTTTTTGTTATTTTTATGGGGAGAAACAAAAAACAGGGAATTGAAAACGGCTCAACTGGAGCAAAAAAAAACATGAAAAAATTATGGATTTTTGGGGCATTTGTGGTTGTCACCAGCACGGTTGATGAGCGTTATGCTTTGCTCACCATAGGTGATGGTCTTACCACAAAAAATACATACAAGAGATCTTGTATTGCCCAAACTTTTGTTGAATGTGTGGGACCATCTCCCTTGTTTCTGGTCCCGATGGAGTGGGTTGCTTTCGTTTGGAGATGCTGGGTGAAGATTGGGGAGGGTTGCTGGCCAGTTCTCTCACCTCTGCCGCAGCATAGTTGTTGGGATGCTTGCGCTGCATGTGTCGAATCATGGTGTTATTACCAAATGAATATTTTTTAATAGGGTTCCCCCTTGAAAGTTCAATGCCACAGATTTGGCAAGTCACCTTTGGCGCATTCACTTTCTTTTTTCCCTCTGGGATGGAAAAAAACTCCCATACAATGTGCTGCTTTGACCTGTATGGGGTATTGTCTTCTGGCAGCCACCTCCTCCTCCTCTTCTACTTCTTCTTGACCACCAATGTGATGTTGTGGTGGTCCTCTTGGTGGTGGTGGTGGTGGTGGTGCAGATGCTCCAGAGTCTGCTGCTACTGTAGCCATTTTAAAGTACAAAATATTACTCAAAGATCTCCAAACAGGTCTTCCTCAGTCAAAGGACAAAGTCAGAATAAGGAAAAAAGGTGGGGGCTTTCATCATTTGGACAAGAAAACTGTTCTGAACCAATGAAAAGTGTTATTTTCAGGTCACATGACCTGGGCTTTCATCATTTGGAAACCAAAACTTATTATGAAACTAAAACTGTTCTGCACCAATTAAAAGTGTTATTTTCAGGTCACATGACCCAACGCGCTTACGCGACGCGCCCCGGGGCGCGTCGCGTAAGCGCGTCGGATGCTTACGTTGCGCGATCATATTCGCTCGAGTGCTTCCGGGTGCGCTTACGCCGTGCGTATCACGCGGATGCGGCTACGCGATACATCACAATGATGTTTTCGTTCGCGGCAATAGCGCTAACGGGATGCTCACTGGTGCGCGCCCTGGGGCGCGCCAGAAAACTGCGCTTTCCGGTGCGCACACCGGGGCGCGCTCCAGGAGCGCTCCAGGGCAAAAAATAAATAAAATAGGATTATATAAATATACAATATAGGATTCATTATAAAAAATATTACATTTCATAGGTTTGAGGCCCTATATATAGTTAGGAATTAGCATTTAAAAAAACCTATGAAATTCACTGAAAAAACAATAGGTTTCACACCAGTTATAGTTAGGAATTAGCATTTAAAAAACCTATTAAATTCACTGAAAAAACCATAGGGTTCACACCAGTTATATTTAGCTGGAAATTTTACTGAAATAAAACCATAGAAATTCCAACCTTATAGTTAGTTGGACTCACTATAACAAGCGCGCCTGCAATGCACTGCTGATGACGTCACATATTACATCACTCATGACATCGTCAGTGACATCACTCATGACATCACTTATGACACCATCTTTGTGACAGTGACAGACCTCCTTTTAGTGTAATTTAACCCTTGAAACACATATTCAAAAATAGAAACTAACATTTTCAAAAAAATGGAGATACCCATACCAGTTACAACAACCAATTCAGTAATTCCACCATCTATATACACATCCACTCATTTACCAACAGTTCTATATAGTCACTCATACATATACTCACTCATCATATGTAGTGATACATCTATACATCCTGTTCTACACCGACAGTCATCCAAAAGTTACTCACACACATACTCAGACAAGCAAATAAATTATTGAACATCCATTTATTTGCATATAAAACTATACACACACTACCTCCTTACTTCTAAGGAAACTTACACATACTTACTCTCTTAAACAATCACTTATATAAACACATATTTATTTAAACAGGAACTCTTACAATCTCTTACTCTCACATATACTCACTTATATACATCAAAACTCACATACACTAGATTAAAATATATGTCGTTACTAAAAAAGACAATAGTGAGACAGTCATTCACTCACTAACACACACATATACACACTCATCCACCCATACAGTCCTGCACATATGCTGTCTTCAAAACACATACAAACAGTGAGTCAGTCACCAACCCATGCAGCTACTTATACATAAAGTGAAACACTGATATATATATTTCAATATTTAAAAGTTACTCTCTAATATATGTATTCAATAAAATACACTTAAGGCAGTTAACCAATCATTTAAAAAAAAAAACATCAATTTACACACTTATTTAACCATTTATTCTTCCATCAACCTTTACAAATACAAATATTAAACATATTAATTTTTCAGAAAGACATACATTCACTGGCTGGTGTCATCAGTGATGTCATGAGTGATGTAATATGCAATGTCATCAGCAGTGCATTGCAGGCGCGCTTGTTATAGTGAGTCCAACTCACTATAACGTTGGAATTTCTATGGTTTTATGTCAGTAAAATTTCCAGCTAACTATAACTGGTGTGAAACCTATGGTTTTTTCAGTGAATATATATATATATATATATATATATATATATATATATATATATATATATATATATATATATATATATATATATATATATATATATATATATATATATATATATCCAACAAAGTTTGCCCAAAGCAATGAGAGCGCACACGATTTCAGAGGAAACCATCCGGTTTATTTCAATAAAGAAACGAGCAGCAGCATTCATGTTTATTCCTGTGTATTCCTTTGAAATGCTGTAAATCAAGTGTGGCACAGTTCCAACTTGCAGCCTCTCACTCGTGAGTTTGGAGATGGCGCAGCTCTCCACGGCAGGGCTGGCGTGTAATTAAATCCAACAAAGTTTGCCCAAAGCAAACCTCCAGTGAGCCTCACTTGATTTACAGCATTTCAAAGGAATACAAAATATAAACGGACTCAGCAAACATGACCCACTGGAGGGGAATAAGAACTTCCAAAAATGAACTTTAAAAAGGTCATACACGAAGCAGCACCTACTGGAAGGTAATGACTTACTCTGATTAGGACTACAAATCCTAGCATGCTTGGGGAAAGGGACGCAAACAGCGAGGCTCACTGGGGGTGTGTAAAGGAGGCATGCTCAAAATGAAATCATCAGAGTCAGCTGCTGGGTGTATGAAAAGGTCCATGATTAAGAGGCAGGAGCCTTGAAACGCGTCGGACGGAAATGAATTTTAAACATGAATGCTGCTGCTCGTTTCTTTATTGAAATAAACCGGATGGTTTCCTCTGAAATCGTGTGCGCTCTCATTGCTTTGGGCAAACTTTGTTGGATATATATATATATATATATATATATATGTATATATATATATATATATATATTACCTACTGGCTATCGCCAGTAGGTATATATAGTTAGGATTTTTTCCCTATGGGATTTTTGAAAATTCTATGTCTAATAACTTTGGCGTTTGTGGACGGAATCGGCTGAAATTTTCAGGAAAATGGCACATTTTGTTTCTGAGCAGCCCCTGAAAATTTGGTGGGGTTACGTCAAGGGGGGGCTGAGAAAAAAGGGGGGTCCCAAAACGCGTTTTTAACATTGAGTTTTCCATAGGGCGGTTGGACTCAGTTTTAGCTCGAACGGCTGAATGGATTTGCACGAAACTTGGCAAAATTGTAGGGACTGTTAGCCCGATGTGCCTTTGCTAGGTCTCAATATATGTGCTTCAGTGGATTTTGAGAAATTAACGTTTAAATCAAGATATATATCTGTAACAGCGCTCCGGGCAGCGATCCGGTCCGCTTACTTTTCGCGTTTCGGAACTTTGCGCGCAGAAAGCTGATTGGCTCTCCGGTGTCTGTCAACATTCTAAACAGTCCGGAGCGGCCGCCATCTTGTCTCTCGGTAGGATCGAGAGAGAAGAAGAGGTGAAAAACGAAGGGGGAATTTAATGAAAGGGGGCAAGGTATCCCCCTCTTGACCCCCTAGGAATGTTGTTGGGGTTATTAAAGGGTCCCGTGGGGAAAAGAAAAAAAAATGATTTTTCACGGTAGAAGCGCTTCACGGGCCGCGAACTGGGCCGCAAACTGGTAGCGAAACGGGAATTCGCCATTTTGTGCTTCGTTAATTAAATTACTAGGTATAAGGGGGTGCGGGAGACGTATCCTAATCCCCTATGTTTCCTGAGGGTGGCTGAGGAGGCTGATATATGTTGATACATCTCTTCCAGCGGCTGCGCCATCTTGCCTTTTTTCCAATGCCACAATTTTGTCGTGCACGGCAGCCATTTTAGATGCCAGGCTGGTCCCAGGCTATCACCTATCCCTGCGGATGTAGTTTATGGCCCCAGCTGTAGAGAATTCAGACATGCCAACCCTCCCGATTCAGGCGTGAGACTACTGATTTCAGTGCTAGTCTCCCGCCTCCCGATTTCTGCAAGCAAAAACCCGGGGGCATATTACGAACAACTAGCGATAATTTTTGTCTCTAACTTGTTTAGAGACAAAAATTATCGCCGCACATCGGCGATTTTTATCGCAGATAAACCTTGCTATTATCGCAGAAAAGTCAGCGATATTCATGTATTATCGAGAAAATGCTCTTAGCCATGTTATCCACCTCCCATTGGATAACATGGCTAAGAACTGCTCAGGGCAGGTGTTAGATTTTGGAGATATTCGCGCTTAGCGCGAATATCTCCAAAAGTTGGTAATAGGAGATAGCGATGTTAGGGACTGTTTCCAGTCGCTAACATCTTGGCACGCCACTTTGCATGTCATTAGTGATAAGTATCACTGACATGCAAAGCGGGGCCCAAGATGGTCGCTATCTCCTTTTAGCTGTCACTAACTGGTGTTAGCGACAGCTTGGTAATAGGGAGATAATTTTATCTCCGCTTTCATGGCTTTTAAAGCCAAAAAAGCGGAGATAAACCCCCTTGATAATATGCCCCGCGATTCCTTGGGGGTTTCAGCTGACAGGGCTTGGTATTGTGTTACATGGTAATTTTTCCAGGAAACGTCAGAGGGTCGATGCAGGGGTTCTAGAAGAGGTGATAAACCATTTAAGCCTCATGAACAAGCGCATGGTCTTTTAAAGATTTGTGAAGTACTCGGGGCGGCGGTGTGTGTGTGCTCTCTTTCAGGAGCGGGCGGGGGGGCACTGCCAGCAACTTGCCAGGTCAGGTAGTGTTCAACACGTGCATCACCCTTTCTCTGCCTGCTATTGCGCTCCATGCTTCGGAAAGGTAAGAAAAAGAATGTGCATTTGCGTTTGAAATCTCCGATCCTGCAGCAGCACACTTCCAAAGCCCACACATGACAATAACCCGATTCAAGGCACCATTCACCCGTTTTAAAAAAAATAGATAACACTCCAACAAAGTAAGATTATAAAACTTTATTAACTTTTAACTATAATGAACGGAACCCAAAAAGCAACAATGGTTAGAAGCTGTCTTTTGTGCGAATAGTCTCAAGGCAGCACAACGTGCAGAGTTCTGGACGGCACCCAGGTGATGTCGCCTGGGTGCCGCACTGGTTTTGGGATCCTACAATGCAGCACAGAAAAACAGCGTGGGGCGTCCCGGGTGGTGCGGGGGGAGGCCTCGTCATTTGAGATGTCATCAGTGATGTCATCAGTGATGTCACTAACCATGTCATGAATGATGTAATATGTGACATCATCAGCAGTGGATTGCGGGTGCGCGATATATAGTTAGCGCTTATAACTATATATGGAATTTCAATGGTTTTATGCGAGTAAAATAAGGTTTTGTAAATGCAAATCCCTAACTATATATGGCCTAAAACCAATGGTTTTTTCATTGAATTTTCAAGGTTTTGTAAATGCAAATTCCTAACTATATATGGCCTAAAACCAATGTTTTTTTCATTGAATTTTCAAGGTTTTGTAAATGCAAATTCCTAACTATATATCCACTATAACCTATGGTTTTTTCTGTGAATTTCATTGGTTTTTTAATAGCAAATATGAAAAGCTTTAAAATGTCAAGTACGTGATAGATAAAAACATTTTCGTATTTATGCACGCTGATGTGCTTTGAACGCTGCCCCCCTCCCCTCTTTTCTCTTAGTAGTACTCTCTCTTTGCAGATAGTGAAGAGTAGTTAACGCAGGCCTTTACCCCCGTTGTAATCCGTCCTGCCTGCTTGTCTCTCCATTTGATTGATTTCATGAGGGCTGCAAGACAGCTCGGCTCCGTCACCCATCCCGCCCAAAATAACGACAAACCCTATGCAAATATTAAAAATATAGACAACACACCAGCAAAGAAACAGGGTAAAACATTTTATTAAATAACTATTTACATAACGTTGGTTTATAAGATGATGTCAGTAGTGGACCGATGTGTGAATAGGTCGGAAGCAGCACAAGGCGCCAAGATCCGGATGGAAAGTCCTGGATATTGGGTGCCATAGTTCAGAGTTCTGAGTTTGAGCCTTTTTCAATGCCTGTGCTTTGTTGTTTCCCCTCCATCAAAAACAAAAAAAAAATATAAAACTGTGCAAAAATACAAAAAAAACAAAAAATGTTTACAAAAGCAGTGCTTGTAAGACTGTCTGAAGCTTATTTCCACCTACTGCAGCTTCACTATTCTCAAAGTAAGTGAGGGTCGTTTGTGGACCTGACTGCATTTGAAAACAATGTTATATGGTACCTCCCTAAACCGCTTGACGGAGGCCCCCGAGGGGCGGTGTGATGACACGGACTCGGAGAAGACGCTTGGCTCCGACCCCCTCCCCAAGTCTTATAGCACTGGTGTAGCCTGAGATCGCCCCCGACATAGGCGGCCGGCTCCCGGGGTCCGGCGGAACTTTTTGCCTTTTGATGACTCTTCTATTCTGGACTTTGTCCCACAATCCGTTTGACCTGAAGAGACGCTGTAGTGGGGCGCCCCTTTACCGTTTTAGTTGCCATTCCGCCCGCTTTTGCTACACTGTGCCTCTTCCGCCATTCAGCTGTTTACCGCCCGCTCTTGCAACTACAGCGTCTCGCTCACCATGTAGTTAAGTTGCTCCCGCTCTTGCGGTGCAGCGATAGGCGGCTGCCACAGGACTCTCAAAATGGCGGCCGGCTCTTCGGTTTTGGGCCTGGTCCACTAAAATGGCCCTGGGACACCTTGGAACTCGGACGCTTCCCTGATAGGGCTTGGGTCCCATTCTCGAAAGCGTCCCCTCAGCCGTGAAGATTCTACAAAAGTCTTGGGGGCCCCCGACTCCCGCAGGCTTCTGGTGGGGAGCGGCTGCCATGATTGCTCGTGGAATGGCCACGACGGAGCTACGAGATGGTAGTGCTCTCATGCTGACGCCAGCTTTAGTCTGAAACATCCAGAAACACTGTAGACTACCAATTCGATCAGTTCCGGTAGCGCCCCAACATGACCCGGAAGAGAAGAACTTGCCCTCCCCTCTTTGACTGATGGTTCTTGTTGCCTGTCCCCTCTGTTGTCATTTAACAGAACTTTTTGGACTGCTGAAAGGGGTTGTGTTCCGAACGCTGGTTGGTGAAGACATTTTGACTATATTCTTGACCTACGTTGTCGCGTAATGCGTTATATGACACGCCGCGTTAGCGCACCCGGAAGTGATCCGGGGCGCGGCGCGCAGCGCGTAACGTAAGCATAACAGGTCATGTGACTTGTTAATAAAACTTTTCATTGGTTCATTTTACTTTTGTTATTTTAATGATGAAAAGCTTGGTCATATGACCTAAAAATTACGCTTTTTATTTTTTTCGAACATTATTTTTTTTAAAACATATATGTTATAATATTCCAGGCTAATGTACTTTCCCGGAAAATTTACAACTGTCCTGCAAGTAAAATATATTCCTTTTTCGAGAAAAAGGGCGTTTCTTCGTTCCATGACGGAGCCGTTGAGTAAAAGAGACTGGGCCTGCTGTCTTAGTCGCCGATACGCCTGATTATCAGATTCTTATCGATCACTTTATGTTGCAGGAGTGGAAAACACAACTGCCCTTGACCATTTATCTTTACTACGTTCCTACATATTATACCTTTTATCCGTCATGTAATTGGACTGCTTTATTTCACTTGCCTTTTACTGATTCGAAAACAGTGACTAAAAGTAAAAACTTTACCAATGTAAATACTACTACCATGTTTTGTTTTAAAAACCTTTATTGTGAAAATGTCAGTATACAAATACGGGCCTATAACCACCTGGGCCGGCCACTGAGCAAACTGAAATCGTATATGATGAGGAGACATTTACACTGTAGAGGAACGTAACGAGCGGGCCATTAGGTTGCAAGAACTAAGGTGTCTAACAGTTGCGGAATCGGTGGATGTACATTTTGTAATTAAAATAAGACAGGGCCACTTACAATAAAATTTTCTAGATATACATTTGCGGGCAAGGAGTTACGAGTCCCATTTATACCGGCGCCATTTTGGGCGAGGCCGAGCAGGTCCAAGATATAGTCAAAATGTCTCCACCAACAATCGGCCAGACCAGAACCCCTTTCGGCCCTTTATGCTACAAGATGGTGTCTTCCATTCAGAAAATATTGTTGGCAGCATTTTGAAAGGAAAGATAAACAGCCGTTCTCCTAGTGAGTCTCACATTGTTACATTTAGGAAGAATGTTGAAGAGTAATATGTGGAAAATCTGAAGCCATTTTTCTACAAACTCTCAATCAGCCTAAGTCATGGGCGATCTTTGTCCACACCAGGGCAATAGTGAAGCTGCAGCAGGTGCAAAAGAGCTTCAGACAGTCTTACAAGCACTGCTTTTCTAAACATTTTTTTGTATTTTTGCACAGTTTTATATTTTTTTTTTGTTTTTGATGGAGGGGAAACAACAAAAAACAGGCATTGAAAAAAGCTCAACAGTGCAGGGCGCCTTGTGCTGCTTCCGACCTATTCACACATCGGTCCACTACTGACATCACCTCATAAGCCAACGGGGCACCCCACACTGACTTTCGGCGCAGCATTGTAGGATGGCCACACCAGTGCGGCAACTTGCTGGACACCACCTCGGTGCCATCCGGATCTCGGAGCGTTCGAGTCACTGTACCGCAAGAGTGACCGGAACTCAGCTGGTCACGCCGTCTTTCGGCGCAGCATTGTAGGATGGCCACACCAGTGCGGCAACTTGCTGGACACAACCTCGATGCCATCCGGATCTCGGCGCGTTCGACTCACTGTACCGCAAGAGTGACCGGAACTCAGCTGGACACGCCGTCTTTCGGCGCAGCATTGTAGGATGGCCACACCACTGCAGCAATTTGCTGGACACCACCTTGGGCAACAGTGAAGCTGCAGCAGGTGCAAATAAGCTTCAGATAGTCTTACAAGCACTGCTCAGAACTCTCAACTATGGCACTCAATATCCAGGACTTGCCATTCGGATCTTGGCGCCTTGTGCTGGTTCCGACCTATTCACACATCGGTCCACTACTGACATCACCTCATAAGCCAACGGGGCACCCCACGCCGACTTTCGGCACAGCATTGTAGGATGGCCACACCAGTGCGGCAACTTGCTGGACACAACCTCGGTGCCATCCGGATCTCGGCACGTTCGACTCACTGTACCGCAAGAGTGAACGGAACTCAGCTGGACACGCCGTCTTTCGGCGCAGCATTGTAGGATGGCCACACCAGTGCGGCAATTTGCTTGACACCACCTCGGTGCCATCCGGATCTCAGCGCGTTGTGCTGCCTTCGGCCTATTCGCACATCGGTCCGCTACTGACGCCGCCTCACGTGCCAACGGATTTTCTACGCTTTTTGTAGCCCTATGCCGCATAACAGGTCATGTGACTTGTTTATAAAACTTTTCATTGGATCATTTTACTTTTGGTTTCCTAAAGATGGAAGGCTTGGTCATATGACCTAAAAATAACACTTTTCATTGGTTTAGAACATTTGTTTTTCCCAAACGATGAAAGCCCCACCTTGTTTCTGGATCATTCAGACTGAAGCTGGCGTCAGCATGAGAGCACCACCATCTCGTGGCTCCGTCGTGGTCATTCTGCGAGCAATCATGGCAGCCGCTCCCCACCGGAAGCCTGCGGGAGTCGGGGGCCCCCAAGACTTTTGTAGAATCTTCACGGCTGAGGGGACGCTTTTCGAGAATGGAGCCCAAGCCCTAGCAGGCAAGCGTCCGAGTTCCAAGGTGTCCCAGGGCCATTTCAGTGGACCAGGCCCAAAACCGAAGAGCCGTCCGCCATTTTAAGAGTCATGTGGCAGGCGCCTATCGCTGCACTGCAAGAGTGGGAGCAACTCAACAACATGGTGAGCGAGACGCTGTAGCCGCAAGAGCGGGCGCAACTCAGCTGGATGGCCGCCACCTGGGGAGGCCCGTTCACGCCGCCTCCCCCACGCGCCCCCCCCCCCCCCACCCGGGCCGCCGCACGCAAATTTTCGGAGCAGCATTGTAGGATACCAAAACCAGTGCGGCAGTTTACTGGACATCACCTGGGTGCCTGTCGTACATGTTGTGTCAGCCATGGGACACTGGACACACTGCCATCAACATCTCAACGCGTTCTGCTGCCTTGGGACTATTCGCACAACAGACCGCTACTGACGAGGCCTCCCCCCGCACCACCCGGGACGCCCCACGCTGTTTTTCTGTGCTGCATTGTAGGATCCCAAAACCAGTGCGGCACCCAGGCGGCATCACCTGGGTGCCGTCCAGAACTCTGCACGTTGTGCTGCCTTGAGACTATTCGCACAAAAGACAGCTTCTAACCATTGTTGCTTTTTGGGTTGAAAAATGTTTAAATGTTTTTAGTTTTTGTTCCGTTCATTATAGTTAAAAGTTAATAAAGTTTTATAATCTTACTTTGTTGGAGTGTTATCTATTTTTTTTAAAACGGGTGAATGGGGCCTTGAATCGGGTTATTGTCATGTGTGGGCTTTGGAAGTGTGCTGCTGCAGGATCGGAGATTTCAAACTCAAATGCACGTTCTTTTTCTTACCTTTCCGAAGCATGGAGCGCAATAGCAGGCAGAGAAAGGGTGATGCACGTGTTGAACACTACCTGACCTGGCAAGTTGCTGGCAGTGCCCCCCCGCCCGCTCCTGAAAGAGCACACACACACCGCCGCCCCGAGTACTTCACAAATCTTTAAAAGACCATGCGCTTGTTCATGAGGCTTAAATGGTTTATCACCTCTTCTAGAACCCCTGCATCGACCCTCTGACGTTTCCTGGAAAAATTACCATGTAACACAATACCAAGCCCTGTCAGCTGAAACCCCCAAGGAATCGCGGGGCATATTATCAAGGGGGTTTATCTCCGCTTTTTTGGCTTTAAAAGCCATGAAAGCGGAGATAAAATTATCTCCCTATTACCAAGCTGTCGCTAACACCAGTTAGTGACAGCTAAAAGGAGATAGCGACCATCTTGGGCCCCGCTTTGCATGTCAGTGATACTTATCACTAATGACATGCAAAGTGGCGTGCCAAGATGTTAGCGACTGGAAACAGTCCCTAACATCGCTATCTCCTATTACCAACTTTTGGAGATATTCGCGCTAAGCGCGAATATCTCCAAAATCTAACACCTGCCCTGAGCAGTTCTTAGCCATGTTATCCAATGGGAGGTGGATAACATGGCTAAGAGCATTTTCTCGATAATACATGAATATCGCTGACTTTTCTGCGATAATAGCAAGGTTTATCTGCGATAAAAATCGCCGATGTGCGGCGATAATTTTTGTCTCTAAACAAGTTAGAGACAAAAATTATCGCTAGTTGTTCGTAATATGCCCCCGGGTTTTTGCTTGCAGAAATCGGGAGGCGGGAGACTAGCACTGAAATCAGTAGTCTCACGCCTGAATCGGGAGGGTTGGCATGTCTGAATTCTCTACAGCTGGGGCCATAAACTACATCCGCAGGGATAGGTGATAGCCTGGGACCAGCCTGGCATCTAAAATGGCTGCCGTGCACGACAAAATTGTGGCATTGGAAAAAAGGCAAGATGGCGCAGCCGCTGGAAGAGATGTATCAACATATATCAGCCTCCTCAGCCACCCTCAGGAAACATAGGGGATTAGGATACGTCTCCCGCACCCCCTTATACCTAGTAATTTAATTAACGAAGCACAAAATGGCGAATTCCCGTTTCGCTACCAGTTTGCGGCCCAGTTCGCGGCCCGTGAAGCGCTTCAACCGTGAAAAATCATTTTTTTTTCTTTTCCCCACGGGACCCTTTAATAACCCCAACAACATTCCTAGGGGGTCAAGAAGGGGATACCTTGCCCCCTTTCATTAAATTCCCCCTTCGTTTTTCACCTCTTCTTCTCTCTCGATCCTACCGAGAGACAAGATGGCGGCCGCTCCGGACTGTCACGCAGCAAAAAAAAAAAAAGCTCACGCACAGCCGCTGGAAGAGATGTATCAACATATATCAGCCTCCTCAGCCACCCTCAGGAAACATAGGGGATTAGGATACGTCTCCCGCACCCCCTTATACCTAGTAATTTAATTAACGAAGCACAAAATGGCGAATTCCCGTTTCGCTACCAGTTTGCGGCCCAGTTCGCGGCCCGTGAAGCGCTTCTACCGTGAAAAATAATTTTTTTTTCTTTTCCCCACGGGACCCTTTAATAACCCCAACAACATTCCTAGGGGGTCAAGAGGGGGATACCTTGCCCCCCTTTCATTAAATTCCCCCTTCGTTTTTCACCTCTTCTTCTCTCTCGATCCTACCGAGAGACAAGATGGCGGCCGCTCCGGACTGTTTAGAATGTTGACAGACACCGGAGAGCCAATCAGCTTTCTGCGCGCAAAGTTCCGAAACGCGAAAAGTAAGCGGACCGGATCGCTGCCCGGAGCGCTGTTACAGATATATATCTTGATTTAAACGTTAATTTCTCAAAATCCACTGAAGCACATATATTGAGACCTAGCAAAGGCACATCGGGCTAACAGTCCCTACAATTTTGCCAAGTTTCGTGCAAATCCATTCAGCCGTTCGAGCTAAAAGTGAGTCCAACCGCCCTATGGAAAACTCAATGTTAAAAACGCGTTTTGGGACCCCCCTTTTTTCTCAGCCCCCCCTTGACGAAACCCCACCAAATTTTCAGGGGCTGCTCAGAAACAAAATGTGCCATTTTCCTGAAAATTTCAGCCGATTCCGTCCACAAACGCCAAAGTTATTAGACATAGAATTTTCAAAAATCCCATAGGGAAAAAATCCTAACTATATATACCTACTGGCGATAGCCAGTAGGTAATATATATATAGTATGTATATATATATATACATATATATATATATATAATATACTAGCAGCTCGTACCGACGTTGTCCGGGAGCAAAAGGCTGATTCAGGGCCCCCGCCCCGCAGAAGAGTTGTCTGTGCAAGTCCTGGCCCTGTTCAACTGATTTGGCCCACCTTTGTTATTTTTTTAATTCGTATGTATTGTTTTCCACGTTTTATGTTGTCCGCAAGATGTGAGGAAATTGTTATCACCTGGTTAATGTTTTTTTTTCTTTCGAAGTCTCTTTCCGTGTGTTCGTTTTTGTATCCCTTCAAAGAAGTATCCCTTTCGTTTTGTCAATTGTGTGGTGAAGTCCTGGCAGTGCTCGAGTGATTAAGGGCAGGTGTGTTGTTTTCGTTATTCGTATGTCTTATTGTAAGCGTTTTATCTTGTCCGCAAGATGTGAGGAAAGTCTCGTGAATGCGCAGTCGATTGCGTTTCTCCGTTAAGAAATGTCGGCTTTTTTTGTTCGTGTTTACCCCCCTGTGACTTCGTTGGTCAATGGCCAATGGTTAAAGACTTTTTTTTTGGTAAGCCGAAGTCGTGTGTGTGTTTTCTTTAGTGCGTTGTGATTGGTGTAGTATGCGATTAATCCTTCCCCCTGTGTGGCGTCATTTGACACTCCTCGTCGATGGAAGGCCCACCCGGTTTTTAATGCGAAGGCGTCAATGTTGTCTGGGTAACTGCAACGAATGTGTGTATATTTCTTATAGCGCGCACCTCTGCTGTTTTTGCATATTGGTGTTACCACGCTGTATGTGTGAATTTAAATTCATTGAAAGCGCATTTCCGCTGTATGTGTTGGGATTTGCAAATGTTTGTTAGAAATTATTTGAAAGCGCATTTCCGCTCTATGTCTGCATATTGTGCGTTCTAAATTCATTGAAAGTGCATTTCCGCTCTATGTGTGCATATGTAAGTGTGTTGTGAAGTTGCTTGGCCTATGTTTGTTATTTGCACTTGGCACGCCCACATTTGTTGTTTGAGACGCCCACGGCCACACTCCCAAGGGACTACTTTACCACTTTTGGCGTTTTTTGCTTTTTTAATGTATATGGTGTACATATCTATAGCCTATGTCCTTCTGCCACATCTCCCCTTTCAAATGGTGTATTGGGTGTAGTGATTAGTGCATCACTTTTGTAGTTTACCTGGCTCAAAGGTTTGTGTTCTCTCTTTATAATAGTAGTAGTGTTAGTAGTGTATGTGTATATATATATATATATATATATATATATATATATATATATATACATTAATTGTGTTTTTTTTGGGGGGGAACACCCTTTTCTAGGTTTCGCCTGCACAGCGCTTGTTTTTAATAGAAACTTAAAAGGGATTTACATCCTGGGCAAGCCACTTACATTTCCTCCATTTCTATTGCCTGTAGAAAATTTTCCTGTGTTTACCAATGCTTGTTCCTCATCTGCTTCCCATATCAATTTGCGGTTGCTGAAATACTGTTAACATCCACTTTGGTGGAACTATATTTTCATAAAGTTTTGCCTTTTACTCTTGCAGCATATTTATTACAATTTATCACCCAGCGAGATTTGAGTGATTTACTCATAATCACAGGATGTTGCCCGGCGCCACTGAGATTCCCGGGACACCCAGCTCTCGAGTCAGCAGCTCTGGCCACTGTACCACATCCTCTCCACTTATGTGTTATTTGTCAGGTAGCTTTCTTCTTCTGCCAGACGATGATTGATGAAAACAGCTCTTTATTCATTACGTATGTGAAACGGATGCATTAGCAATGCTTGTTAATATACTCCTAACCTTCCTTTACCACTAACCTGGAAAATTACCCTTACCACCCTTTACCACTACCCACCCCTAAACCCTAAAATTACCCTATCCTTGTTTTACCACTACCCAACTACCCACCATAAACCCTACATTTAGCCTTACCATTATTATATTATATATCTATCTATCTAGGTCGCTCCCCCACCACACAGCTCCGCCTGTGTGTCCTGACCCTGGCCCAGCTGCTGTAAAAGTTGAGGCCCTCCTCCTCCCACAGGCTACCACCTGCGCCTCATCCCTGGTGGCCAGTGGTAGGCCTTAGGTTTGTATCACTGTCGCTGTCTGTCTGTCTTCCCTGTACTGCCCATACTGTCTTCTGGTGTCTGTGACCGCTGTTGCCTGTCTAACCCCTGTGCCTGCATTCTTATATGTGCCTGTTATCTTGCCTTCTGCTCCCCTGATTGCACTCGTTTTTCTTGCCTCTGCTCCCCTTATTGTACCCGTTTTTCATGCTTTCTGCTCCCCTGATTCCACTCGTTCTTCTTGCCTTCTGCTCCCCTGAGTGTACTCATTTTTCTTGCCTCTACTCCCCTTTGTGCCTCTATGCCACTCGTTTCCCCCCATTTTTTGTGACCTTTTCTGCCCCTCCTTGTGACCTTTTTGCCTCTGTGCCACTCATTTCCCCCCGTTTTTTGTGACCTTTCTGCTCTTTCTTGTGACCTTTCTGCCTCTGTGCCACTTGTTTCCCCCGTTTTCTGTTACCTTTTCTGCCCTTTCTTGTGACCTTTCTGCCTCTGTGCCATTCGTTTCCCCCCGTTTTTTGTGACCTTTTCTGCCCTTTCTTGTGACCTTTATGCCACTCGTCTCCCCCCATTTTTTGTGACCTTTCTGCGCTTTTTTTGTGACCTTTGACCCTGCTTGCAGGCAGGTCGCCCCCACGCCGCTGCTCGTCACCCGACTGTCTGGTTCCTGCCTCCTTGTTTCCTAGGTTTTTCCCTCCCTTCTGCCCTGTGCACCAGTACCCCCCGCCGCTCCCGATCCAACTGTTTCCCGCCGCTGCATCCCTGCAGCCCCGCCCCCCTGCACACCCATTCGCCTCCCCGCTCCCGCCTCCCAGGTGCTTCTCCCTCCCAAGCCACCTCATATACAGGCCGAGAAGCAGCCGCACAGGGGACGCGTGCAGCGGGCGCACCGCGCCCATCCGTGCCTGGACCATGCCCAGCAGCAGAATCCACTACGACGCCAGCACCCTCCACGCACTCAACGCCGGCCAAAACCACACCTGCTTCCAGGCCGCCCCGAAACGGACCCACAGACCCTTCTCCTGCCACACCTGCAGCTTCACCTGCGACAGAACCACCAAACCTTCAAGGACTGGACCCAACCACCTCTGCTGCATACTCCTCAACACCCGCTCCACACGCAAACACGCTGTCGAGCTCTGGGATTGGCTCAACACCTCCGTCCCAGATGTGGCCTTCCTGACCGAGACCTGGTGGAACGACTTCTCGGCGCCCAAAATCGAAGGAGGAATAGCCATCGTTTACAAGTCCACCCTCAAGGTCGCCACCCACGCAGACGACACCCTCAACACCGCCGAACAACTGCACTTCCGGATCCACACCGACCCCAACACCACCCTCAGAGAACACTCATCTACAGACCCTCTGGACCCCAGGCTCAGTTCAGCAACTCCCTCGCCAGCACCAATGCACTCGCCTCCACGGACTACATCCTCCTCGCAGACCTGAACTTCCACCTCAAGAACAACAACAACAACAACGCAAACTCCGCCACCCTGATAGACAACCTCGCCAACCTGGGCCTCAGACAACTCGTCACCGCACCTACCCACTCCGCCGGCAACACGCTGGATCCCATCTTCTCCACAGGCTCCCACGTCTCCTTCGACCACACCACTGCACTCCACTAGACCGACCAATGCTGTATCCATTTCACTTTCAAGAAACCAACCACGCACCACCGCACCCAACAGCTGCCTCGCCGCTGCTGGAGCAAAGTCACCGAAGACCAGCTGATCACCTCCTTTGCCAAGAACCCACCCCCCGAGCCCACCAAACCAGACTCCACAGCCTGAAACCTCAGACAGTGGATCGACGACTGTGCCTACACCCTCCCCCCGCTCAAGAAACCCTCCAACAGCGACGCAAACAAGAGAGCCACCTGGTTCCTCGACGAGCTCAAGACCTCTAAATGCGCATGCCGGAAACTGGAGAAGACATGGCTCCACGAATGCACACCGAACAACTACGCAGCCCACAAGGACGCCACCCGCAGACACCACCACCTCATCAGATTAGCCAAGAGATCCTCCTTTCAAGACCGCTTGGATAACAACGCACACAACAGCAAAGAGCTCTTCAGCATCGTAAAGGAACTCTCCAACCCCAGAGCCAACGCCAACACATCTCGCCCTCACAAGGACTGTGCGACTCACTAGCCATCTTCTTCCACCGCAAGAACGCTGACATCCACAACAGCTTCAACACCACGACCGCCCAGACTACGACAGACTCCACCTCCCCTGTGAACACCAGCGCCAACCATCTCACCTCCTGGTCCAACGTCAACGACGACGAGACACGCAAGGTCATGAACTTTATTCACTCAGGATCTCCGTCTGACCCGTGCCCACACCACGTATTCAACAAAGCAGATGCAGCCATCGCACCCCAACTACGGAAGATCATCAACATCTCCTTTGAAACAGCGACATACCCGGACATCTGGAAGCACGCCGAAATCAACGCCCTCTTCAAGAAGCCCAAAGCGGACCCCAAGGACCTCAAGAACTTCCGGCCCATCTCCCTGCTCCCGTTCCCGGCAAAGGTCATCGAGAAAATCATCAACATTCAACTGGCCCGCCACCTCGAAGACAACATCTTGGACCTGTCCCAATCCGGATTCAGACGAAACCACAGCACCGAGACAGCCCTCATCGCCGCCACAGACGACATCAGGCGCCAACTAGACAACGGTCAAACATCAGACCTCAGCCTCCTGGACCGGTCAGCCGCCTTCGACCTGGTCTGCCATCGCACTCTAAAGACACACCTCCTAGAAGCCGGAATCCAAGAGAAGGATCTTGACTGGACCACGTGCTTCCTCTCCAGCAGAACCCAGAGCGTCCTCCTCCCACCCTTCCAATCCGAAGCCAGCTACATCATCTGCGGCGTCCCCCAGGGCTCATCCCTCAGCCCAACACTGTTCAACATCTACATGGCCCTCCTCGCACAAATGGCCCGCCATCACGACCTCAACATCATCTCTTACGCTGACGACACCCAACTCATCCTCTCCCTCACCAAGGACCCACACACCACCAAAAAAACCTCCACGAGGGAATGAAGGCCTTCGCCGATTAGATGAGGAGCAGCCGTCTGAAGCTGAACTCGGACAAGACGGAGGTCCTCATCCTCGGACCCACACCCTCAGCCTGGTACGACTCCTGGTGGCGGACCACACTGGGAACAGCACCAACACCCACCGACCATGCACGCAATCTAGGATTTATCCTCGACTCCTCCCTCTCCATATCTAAGCAGGTCAACGCCGTCTCCTCCTCCTGCTACAACACCCTCTGCATGCTCCGCAGGATCTATAAGTGGATCCCGACCGAAACAAGAAGAAATGTGACACAGGCCCTCGTCAGCAGCAGACTACGGCAACGCACTCTATGCAGGAATTCCAGGCAAAAACCTACGACGACTACAACGCATCCAAAACGCCTCCGCCCGACTGATCGTCAACGTCCCCCGCCACAGCCACATCACCCTCTACCTGAGAGACCTACACTGGCTCCCTGTCGACAAGAGGATCACCTTCAAGCTCCTCACCCATGCACACAAAGCACTCCACAACGCCGTACCAGCCTACCTGAACAGCAGACTCCGCTTCCACACCCCTACCCGCCAGCTCCACTCTGCCAGCCTCGCCTTTGCCGCTGTCCCCTGCATCCAACGAATGACCTCCGGCGGCAGATCCTTCTCCTACCTCGCCGCCAAGACCTGGAACACCCTCCCTACCCACATACGGCAGACCCAAGACCTACTCTCCTTCAGAAGACTCCTCAAGACCTGGCTCTTCGAGCAGTAGCAGCACCCACCCTCCCCTTAGCGCCTTGGGACCCTCACAGGTAAGTAGAGTGCTTTACAAGTACTCTGATTGATTGATTGATTGATCTATATCTATCTATTTATATATTCACTGAAAAAACCATAGGTTTCACACCAGTTCTAGTTAGGTGGAAATTTTACTCGCATAAAACCATTGAAATTCCCACGTTATAGTTAGTTGGACTCACTATAACTTGCGCGTGCAATGCACTGCTGATGACGTCACATATTACATCACTCATGACATGGTCAGTGACATCACTCATGACATCACTGATGACATCTCAAATTACATCACTGATGACAACATCCTTGTGACAAAGTGGCAGACCTCCTATCAGCATAAAATAACCTTTGACACACACATTCAAAAATAGAAACTAACATTTTCTTAAAAAAAGAGAAACCAATACCAATTGCAACAACTTATTAGGTAATTCCAACATCTACATACACATACACTCATTCACCAACAGTTCTATATAGTCACTCATGCATGTACTTACTCATCATATGTACTCATACACCTATACATCCTGTTACACACTAATACTCATCCATATAGTTACTCACACACAAATTCACACATGCAAATAAACTATCAAAAAACCATTTACTTGATTATACTGCTATATACACACCACTACACATACTTCTACAGAAACTGAAACATATTTACTCTCTTAAACAATCAATTATAAAAACACATACTCACTAACCCACCCATACACACAATCATCCACCCATACAGTCTTGCACACATGCTGTCTTCAAAATACATACAAATAGTGAGTCACTCATTCATGCATCTGTGCTCTAAGTAATATCCCCCACCGAACCATACAGACACTGATACTGATACTCAAAAAAACAACTAATAACCCATATACACACTCATGTAGCTACTCACCAACCCATGCAGCCACTTATACACAAAGTGAGACAGATACAGATATTTAAATATTTAAACATTACTCGCTAATATATGTATTCACTAAGATACATTTAATAAGTCAGTTAACCAATCAATTTTACACAAAAAAACATCCATTTAGACATTTATTTACCCATTTATTCTTCCATCAGCCTTTAGATATACATATATAAAAAATATTTATTTTTCAGAAAGATACACATTCACTGGATGATGTCATCAGTGATGTCATTTGAGATGTCATCAGTGATGTCATGAGTGATGTCACTGACCATGTCATGAGTGATGTAATATGTGACGTCATCAGCAGTGCATTGCACGCGCAAGTTATACTGAGTGCAACTAACTATAACGTGGGAATTTCAATGGTTTTATGCGAGTAAAATTTCCATCTAACTATAACTGGTGTGAAACCTATGGTTTTTTTAATGAATTTAATAGGTTTTTTAAATGCTAATTCCTAACTATAACTGGTGTGAAACCTATGGTTTTTTCAGTGAATATATATATATATATATATATATATATATATATATATATATATATATATATATATAATTTCTATGGCAAAATGAAACCCCTCATTTTGTTCCTTTTCAAATTAAATGTATTAAGTGTTACCACTTTATTCCAATCAAGATGACTTCAGGTGTGCCATACTTTTGTCATAAGTAAGACTGTTAGCGTTCTAGTTGTTATTTAGAACACTCTGGGACATTCTGTCATTGGGCTATAGTTGGGCTACATCTGGCTGATATTTGGGCTACATTTGGGCTCTTTTGTATCTGTGGCCATCTTGGGAGACTGCATATCAGAATTTTTTTAATGAAATAGAGGATTTGAGAAGTCACTCAAAATGTGCCCAAATTTTTCTTTCTTCAGCACTAATCATAATTTCTATGGCAAAATGAACCCCCTCATTTTGTTCCTTTGCAAATTAAATGTTTTAAGTGTTACCACTTTATTCCAATCAAGATGACTTCAGGTGTGCCATACTTTTGTCATAAGTAAGACTGTTAGCGCTCTAGTTGTTCTTTAGAACACTCTGGGACATTCTGTCATTGGGCTATAGTTGGGCTACATCTGGCTGATATGTGGGCTACATTTGTTTTTTTTGTCGCTGGTGGCCATCTTTGGGCTACATTGGGCTACATTTGGGCTCTAACATATATATAGCCCAATGTAGCCCAATATATATTTTTTCAAAGTTAATTTTTGTAAAACCCACTGGAGCACATATCTTGAGACATAGCAAAGGCACATCGGGCTACCAGTCCCTACAATTTTGCCAAGTTTGGTGCAAATCCATTCAGCCGTTTGGGATAAAAGTGAGTTCGACCGTCCTATGGAAATTAACATGGGGAAAACACGTTTTGGGACCCCCCCTTTTATCTCCGCCCCCGCTTGATGAATCCCCCCCAAACTTTCAGGGAAGGACCGGAGCTCAGCGAGACAAATTTGAGGGAATTTTCAGGCAGATTCGTCAACCGACGCCAAAGTTATTCACAATAGAATTTTGAGATTTTGCATTGAAAAAAATCCTAACTATAACTACCTACTGGCGACCGCCAGTAGGTATTACATATATATATATTCACTGAAAAAACCATAGGTTTCACACCGGTTATAGTTAGGAATTAGCATTTAAAAAACCTATTAAATTCACTGAAAAAACCATAGGTTTCACACCAGTTATAATTAGCTGGAAATTTTACTGATATAAAACCATTGAAATTCCCACGTTATAGTTAGTCGGACTCACTATAACTTGCGCGTGCAATGCACTGCTGATGACATCACATATTACATCACTCATGACATGGTCAGTGACATCACTCATGACATCACTGATGACACCATCCTTGTAACACAGTGACAGACCTCCTTTCACTGTAAAGTAACCTTTGAAACACATATGGTTTTATATCAGTAAAATTTCCAGCTAACTATAACTGGTGTGAAACCTATGGTTTTTTCAGTGAATTTAATAGGTTTTTTAAATGCTAATTCCTAACTATAACCGGTGTGAAACCTATGGTTTTTTCAGTGAATTTCATAGGTTTTTAAAATGCTAATTCTTAACTATAACTGGTGTGAAACCTATGGTTTTTTCAGTGAATTTCATAGGTTTTTTTAATGCTAATTCCTAACTATAAGTCTCACTTTATAAATAAGACTGTTAGCACTCTAGTTGTTCTTTAGAACACTCTGGTACATTCTGTCATTGGGCTACAGTTGGGCTACATCTAGTTGAAATTTGGGCTACATTTACATTTTTTGGTCTCTGGTGGCCATCTTTGGGCTACATTGGGCTACATTGGACTACATTTGGGTTACATTTTGGCATTTTGGCATATATATATAGCCCAATGTAGCACAATATATATTTTATCAAAGTTAATTTTCGTAAAAACCACTTAAGAATAGGGCTACCAGTCCCTACAATTTTTCCCATTCTTTATTTTTTATTTTTTGCTTTGGAGCGCTCCCGGTGCGCTTCCCGGGGAGCGCCCCGAAAAGCGTACTTTTATAAAGCGCCCCCGGGCGCGCTCCGAGGAGCGTCCCGTAAGCGCCAATATCGCGAACGAAAACATGATCATGACGTATCGCGTAGCCGCGTCCGCGTGATACGCACGGCGTAAGCGCACCCGGAAGTACTCGAACGAATACGATCGCGCAACGTAAACATCCGACGCGCTTACGCTACGCGACCCAAAGCGCCCCCGGGCGCGCCCCGGGGCGCGTAGCGTAAGTGCGTCGGGTCATGTGACCTGAAAATAACACTTTTCATTGGTTCATAACAGTTTTAGTTTCATAATGATGAAGCCCCTGGTCTTGTGACCTGAAAATAACACTTCTCATTGGTTCAGGACAGTTTTTTTTCTAAATGATGAAAGACCCCACCTTTTTTCCTTATTCTGACTTTGTCCTTTGACTGAGGAAGACCTGTTTGTACATCTCTGTACCTTTTTGATATTAATAATGGCTTCAGTAGCAGCAGCAGCTGGTGCATCTGCCCCACCACCACAACCACCAAGAGGACCACCTCAAGATTATATTGGTGGTCAAGAACAGGAGGAGGAGGAAGAGGAAGAGGAGGAGGGGAGGAGAAGATGGCTGCCTGAAGAAAATACCCCATACAAACCCAAGCCACACATTGTATGGGAGTATTTTTCAATCCCAGAGGGCAAGAAAAAAGTGAATGCGCCCAAGGTAACTTGCCTAATCTGCAATGATGAACTTTCACGGGGCAACCCAAACAAAAAATATTCATTTGGTAACTATACCATGATTCGTCATATGACCCGAAAGCACCCAAACAACTACTCTCGTGCTGAGTTCAGGGAACTGGCCAGTAACCTCCCCCAGTCGTCAAGGACCACCTCCCAAACAAACCAACCCACTTCATCGGGACCAGAAACATCCGAGATGATGCCTTGCATTCAGCCAAGATTTGCTGATTTTAAAATCACTTGTTCTGCATGTGGCAAGCTTATCGCCTATGGTGAAAAAAGCGTTAAGCTCATAGTCCTTGCAGGTGATAATCACAAGTGCCCCAAAAAGAAGTAATTTTTGGGGTTTTTTATGTTTTTTGCTCCAGTTGAGCCAGTTTCAATTCCCTTTTTTTGTTTCTCCCCCTAAAAAAATACAAAAAAAATATAAAACTGTTTTGAAAAGCCAAAAAAAGTTCAAAAAGTTCAAAAAACACAAAAAAAATATAAAACAACAAAAAGAAGAAAAAAAAACATAACAAAGGCACATCGGGCTACCAGTCCCTACAATTTTGCCAAGTTTGGTGGAAATCCATTCAGCCGTTCCAGCTAAAAGTGAAATCGACCGCCCTATGGAAATTAACATGGGGAAAACGCGTTTTGGGACCCCCCTTTTATCTCGGCCCCCGCTTGACGAATCCCCCCCCAAACTTTCAGGGAAGGACCGGAACGCCGCGAGGCCATTTTGAGGAAATTTTGAGGCAGATTCGTCAACCGGCGCCAAAGTTATTCCAAATAGAATTTTGAGATTTAACATTGAAAAAAATCCTAACTATAACTACCTACTGGCGACCGCCAGTAGGTAATATATATATATATATATATATATATATATATATATATTCACTGAAAAAACCATAAGTTTCAGGGCTGTTCCAGTTGGCTGGATATTTCACTCGTACAAAACCATAGAAATTCCTCCATTATAGTTAGTTCTACTAACTATAACTCGCGCGCCCACAATCCACTGCTGATGATGTCACATATTTCATCATTCATGACCTGGTCGGTGACATCACTGATGACATCACTGATGACCTCTCAAATGACATCACTGATGACATCATCCAGTGAATGTAGTTTGGTTTGTTATTTAAGTATGTATTATATAAATAGCAATCTGCATTGAAGAATGAGTTAATATATAAATATCTGGATGGAGTTTTTAGTAGCAGTGTGATTGACTGTTTACTTGACTAATTTATAGTGTCTCACTAAATATATTAGATAGTGACTAAACTGTGTGAATATCTGTATCACTTTGTCAGTTGTTGTGTAAACTGCTGCACCAGTTGGTTACTAGCTACGTGAAAGGCTATATTCGTTATTGATTAGTTAACTAAGTTTTTGTATGGGAGAGTGAATGTGTGTGTGGTTCGGTGGGGGGGGTGTGACTGGCCAAAGATGTGTGAATAGTTGATTCAGTAGGTATATGAGCTTAAGACTGCATGTTATAACAGTTGTTTGGGTGAGTGAATATCTTTCTGGGTGTAGTGATGAGCAAATATATCTCTCAATGGTACATGTCCAACAAACTAGAAAAATAAAAGTCAGTGTATGTGATAGTTGTTGTATATCAATCAATCAAATAATTTGTAGAGCGCACTACTTTCCCGCAAGTGTTTCAAGGCGCTGAGGGTGGGGGGGGGGGGGGGGGGGGGCGTGGGGGGTGCTGTTACTACTGGTGGAACAGCCAGGTCTTGAGTCGTCTCCTGAAGGTTAGAAGGTCTTCGGTTTGACATAGGTTGAGTGGGTCCAGGTCTTGGCGGCGCGGTGGGAGAAGGATCTGCCTCCGGCTGTGGTTCTGCGGACGCGTGGGACGGTGGCCAGGGAGAGGTCTGCGGAGCAGAGATTCCTGTTGGGTACGTAGAAGGAGACTCGACTGTTGAGATAGATTGGGCCGGTCTTGTGGAGTAACTTGTGTGTGTGGATCAGGAGCTTGAAAGAGATTCTTTTGTCGACGCCGAGCCAGTTCAGGTTCCTCAGGTGGGGGGTGATGTGGTCACGGCGCAGGACGTCGAGGATCAGGCGTGCCGAGGCATTCTGGATTCTTTGCAGTCTGTTGATGAGCATGGTCGGGGCTCCGGCGTAAAGGGCGTTTCCGTAGTTGAGTCTGCTGCTGACTAGGGCCTGGGTGACTGTTTTCCTTCCTGTCTGTCGGGATCCATCTGTAGATCTTGTGGAGCATATGGAGGGTGTTGAAGCAGGTGGAGGAGACAGCGTTGACTTGTTTGGTCATGGTGAGTTTCGAGTAAGGATGGGCGGAAAATCCGTTACGCTCGCGGATTTTGCGGATTTTTGGGAAATTCGCAATCCACGAGATTTGCGAATTTCCCGCAAAATCCACAAATTTGCACGCAGCGGATTTTTTTTGCGGCTCGCGTCGTTGGTAATACAATTTTTGCGGCGCGCGGCGTTTATCATCGTTTGCCGAGTTGTTTTTCTCGATATTTTGCGAGTGTTGCGCCATTTTAGATCTTGCTGTGTGATCCCGCGGGAATTTGGCGAGCGCGATTACGTCATCGCGGCTTGCCAACTTGCACAGCGAGAGTTTGTCAACGCGAGTACGGCGAGATCACGTCTCGCGGTACTTCGCAATTGCGAGATTTGAGATGCGGCGAGCAGCAACAATCTCGCACAAGCAAAAATATAAAATTGGCAATTCTGCACAAGAAATCCACCAGCAAGCAGCATAAACCTTCTTGAAATGATGATTTTTATCTGAATAACTCCTTAGGTTGACATTTGCCTGCACCTTTTTAGCGAGGAGTCCATTTTGGGGAGGGGGGAGGGGGGTGGGAGGAAGGAAGTGCCCCACAGTCTTCAACTTCCTGTTCCTGTCCAGCAGGCTCCTCCCAGTGCTTTGTCCATCTCCTGGTCACTTTTCATTTGGATCTGGAGCTGGAAGGATTACTTTTTGTGGATGCTGCTGGATATTTGGATTTGAGGCCTTTTTGACTTTCTTTGGATCACTGTTGGATTAGAAATTTTACAAGTAAGTTTGTTTGGGGCATTACAGTTGCTGCAACTAAAATTTTGGAATTTTCGATTTTTGGGCTGTTTTGGGGCCTTTTGCCCAGGGGTACTCAGTGGTGGGTGGACTGAGTCTTTCTGTGGGTTGTCTTGAACTTAAACATCATGGAGGGCATGGATGGATTGGGATTGTGCTGATTTTTCAGTGATTTTCGTTTTTTGGGGCTGTACTTGTGGCCTTTTCACCAGGGGTATTTGAGTCTAGCATGGGCCTAGTCTTTCTGTGGGCTGTCTTGAACTTAAACATCATGGAGGCCATGGATGGAATGGGATTGTGCTGATTTTTCAGTGATTTTCGTTTTTTGGGGCTGTACTTGTGGCCTTTTCACCAGGGGTATTTGAGTCTAGCATGGGCCTAGTCTTTCTGTGGGCTGTCTTGAACTTAAACATCATGGAGGGCATGGATGGAATGGGATTGTGCTGATTTTGCAGTGTTTTTCGATTTTTGGGGGTGTTCATGGGGAGGGACAGGCCATGTGGCTGGTGGCCATTTTGAGTGCTGCTACAGGCACTGGCCATGTGCTGGGAGAGGCAAGTGGCCATTTTGAATGCAGGCCTTGTTGTTAGGCCTGCAACCATTTTGCCTACTTTTCAACCTTTATGCCCAGGGGTAGTGAGTCTTGCATGGGCCTAGTCTTTCTGTGGGTTGTCTTGAATTTAAACATCATGGAGGGCATGGAAGGATTGGGATTGTGCTGATTTTTCAGTGATTTTCGTTTTTTGGGGCTGTACTTGTGGCCTTTTCACCAGGGGTATTTGAGTCTAACATGGGCCTAGTCTTTCTGTGGGCTGTCTTGAACTTAAACATCATGGAGGGCATGGATGGACTGGGATTGTGGTGATTTTGCAGTGTTTTTCGATTTTTGGGGGTGTTCATGGGGAGGGACAGGCCATGTGGCTGGTGGCCATTTTGAGTGCTGCTACAGGCACTGGCCATGTGCTGGGAGAGGCAAGTGGCCATTTTGAATGCAGGCTTTGTTGTTAGGCCTGCAACCATTTTGCCTACTTTTCAACCTTTATGCCCAGGGGTAGTGAGTCTTGCATGGGCCTAGTCTTTCTGTGGGTTGTCTTGAATTTAAACATCATGGAGGGCATGGATGGATTGGGATTGTGCTGATTTTTCAGTGATTTTCGTTTTTTGGGGCTGTACTTGTGGCCTTTTCACCAGGGGTATTTGAGTCTAGCATGGGCCTAGTCTTTCTGTGGGCTGTCTTGAACTTAAACATCATGGAGGGCATGGATGGATTGGGATTGTGCTGATTTTTCAGTGATTTTCGTTTTTTGGGGCTGTACTTGTGGCCTTTTCACCAGGGGTATTTGAGTCTAGCATGGGCCTAGTCTTTCTGTGGGCTGTCCTGAACTTAAACATCATGGAGGGCATGGATGGATTGGGATTGTGCTGATTTTGCAGTGTTTTTCGATTTTTGGGGGTGTTCATGGGGAGGGACAGGCCATGTGGCTGGTGGCCATTTTGAGTGCTGCTACAGGCACTGGCCATGTGCTGGGAGAGGCAAGTGGCCATTTCGAATGCAGGCTTTGTTGTTAGGCCTGCAACCATTTTGCCTACTTTTCAACCTTTATGCCCAGGGGTAGTGAGTCTTGCATGGGCCTAGTCTTTCTGTGGGTTGTCTTGAATTTAAACATCATGGAGGGCATGGATGGATTGGGATTGTGCTGATTTTTCAGTGATTTTCGTTTTTTGGGGCTGTACTTGTGGCCTTTTCACCAGGGGTATTTGAGTCTAGCATGGGCCTAGTCTTTCTGTGGGCTGTCTTGGACTTAAACATCATGGAGGTTATGGATGGACTGGGATTGTGGTGCTTTTGCAGTGTTTTTCGTTTTTTGGGGCTGTACTTGTGGCCTTTTCACCAGGGGTATTTGAGTCTAACATGGGCCTAGTCTTTCTGTGGGCTGTCTTGAACTTAAACATCATGGAGGGCATGGATGGAATGGGATTGTGCTGATTTTGCAGTGTTTTTCGATTTTTGGGGGTGTTCATGGGGAGGGACAGGCCATGTGGCTGGTCCATTTTGAGTGCTGCTACAGGCACTGGCCATGTGCTGGGAGAGGCAAGTGGCCATTTTGAATGCAGGCTTTGTTGTTAGGCCTGCAACCATTTTGCCTACTTTTCAACCTTTATGCCCAGGGGTAGTGAGTCTTGCATGGGCCTAGTCTTTCTGTGGGTTGTCTTGAATTTAAACATCATGGAGGGCATGGAAGGATTGGGATTGTGCTGATTTTTCAGTGATTTTCGTTTTTTGGGGCTGTACTTGTGGCCTTCTCACCAGGGGTATTTGAGTCTAGCATGGGCCTAGTCTTTCTGTGGGCTGTCTTGAACTTAAACATCATGGAGGGCATGGATGGAATGGGATTGTGCTGATTTTTCTGTTTGTTTTCCGATTTTTTTTGTGGTGTATAACTGAACTGATGTTCCTCTGTCTTCCATTGTTTTTAGGTGCACAAGACTCAAGAGAACCACCAGTGCCAGGAAGAAGTCCTGCAGCGGTGTGTGTGTGCAGCATAACGTCAAGCGACGTCACGTCTGGCCTCAGACAACTCTACAATTCGTGCAACTGCGGCCTGCTGTCTGACCTGCTCTGAAGAAGATGGCCCCAAAAAAAGTTCTCTGTAGCTCCTCTAGCAAGAAAGTTGCTAGTAAGGAGCAGAAGAAGCAAGTTACCAAGGAGGCTGGTGTGCCAACCGCCACGTTTTTTGGGAGAAAAAAAAAAGTACGCCTGCAGCAGCAGCAGGATCTGCTGGGGACCAAGCTGGGAGCAGCACCCCTGCTCCATTGGGTTCAGTGCCTCCACCACCACGCCAACTTAAGTCAAAGCCCTTGAGTGCTTCAGAGGCAGTCAGTGTACTTCTCCAATCACCATCGACCAGTGATGTTGGCTCATCGCAAGAAAGTAGCAGCAATGTCCCTGAATCAACACAGGTTGTTGTAACTCATCTGACAAGTGTTGAACAACCACAGCCGCAACAACAACATGTGCAAGTAGTACAAGCCCAAGTACATGTGGAAGGAGAGGCAGCGCAAGGAGATGCGCAAGCAGAGGTGCATGGAGGGTCACAAGTGCCCACAATAGTTGTTCCTCCCGAAGTAGGGGCACATCAGGAAATTGACAATCAGACCGAGGTATCATTTGAGGAAGCCACTCCTCCTGATGATCATTCATTGTCTTCCACATCCCTAGCAAGGAAAAGATCAAGGGGGGTGTCTACATCTTCTTCAAGCTCACCTCCTACTGATGATCTGGATGACGAATGGGTACCACAACGGCAGCCTGAGAGTGAGGCACACCATGATCTGACAAAGATACCTAAGCGTAAAAGGAAGGTCGTCGAAAAACTCATACCTATGGAGTGTGATGAGGCTCAACAAGAAGTGACAGATACTGCTGGTGATGAAGCCTCTCACGATGACGACGAGCCAGTCATCACAAAGGTCACTGCAGCCCCACCGGGCATGCAGCAAAGAGACATTTTGACCCTATCCCGAGAAGCTGCTGAGCGTGATGATGATGTCGAAGAGGAGGCAATGGAAATGGAAACACAACAATCATTAGATTTGGAGTTAAGTAGTACACCAACACCTACCGCTTCCATATTTCTTCCTCGCAAGAAGGTACCCACCTCGACCTCAATTCGTGGTGGTGAAAGTGCAAAACGTACTGAAGTTCGGCAATCCACATCCTCCACTTCATCTGGCATTAGCAGCAGGACCACCACCATCAGTATCGCCGCCTCCTCCGGCCCCCAAAGACATTTCAAGTCTCCAGTTTGGGACTTCTTTAGTGTTTGCCCAAAAATGGAAAACGTAGCCATTTGTAGCATTTGTAAGCTTCGAGTTAGTCGTGGTAAGCTTGGTTCTAACTATGGTACCGGAGGCCAGAGAGGTCATCTTAAGAGAGCGCACCCTGTCCAATGGTTTCCGCACCTAGAGGCGTTCAAGGAAGCCGGAATTGCACGTAATGAAAACGTTGATTTTTCATCTGATGATGACGAGGAGGAAGAAGACGATTCAAACACTTCACTTACACCCAGTACCCCTGTCAGCAGCACACCCCATGTGAGGCACACTATGAGTGTGGGAGAGAGTGAGACATCAATGCGGAAAAGTTCATCAGCGAGCGTAACTGGGTCGAAGATATCATCATCATCCCGTAAATCCTTGGTCCAGGGCAACATTAAAAAGATGTTGTTTACAGAAGCGCAATATGAACGCAACCACCCACTGACGCGTCTGTATAACACTAAGCTGGCTAAAATGCTAGCTCTGGACCTTCTCCCTTTTTCTTTTGTAGAAGGGGTTGGTTTTCTAGAATTAGTGGCAGCGCTCTGCCCTAAATGGAAGGTTCCTAGCCGGTTCTATTTTGCCCGAGTTGCGGTTCCAGCACTACATGAAGATGTTCTGAAGGTGATTGGGGCAGCTTTATAGAAGAGTGCTGTTCACACTATACATATGACAACATACATGTGGACCAGTGGCGCAGGCGCTGATTACATGTGCATCACTGCACACTGGGTCTCTTTTTCAGGGGCTAAAGCAAAGCTAAACACAGGTGTTGACACGGACATTGTTTTTAAAGCTGCTCGGAAACATGCAACACTAGCCATGTTTGGTTTGGAGAAACGTCACACAGCAGAAAACATTTTGGATGTCTTTAACACAAAGGTCCTTAACTGGCTGTCCCCACTAAAACGCCAGGTTGGTTATGTTTCCACGGACAATGGCGCCAATATAGTTAAGGCCATGAGGGACGGTAACTATTTCAGAGTGCCGTGTTTGGCGCACTGTATAAACCTGGTTATCCAAAATTTCTTGGGTAATAAAGGCAGTGCAGCGTACAGCGTATTGGACACCTGCCGAAAAATGTGCAAGCATTTCAGCCATTCTTTTAAGGCCCGGAAGCAGCTGAGGAGCCTGCTATATCAACGTAAAATGCCAGTGAAAGCACTCATCCAGGAGGTGGTAACACGTTGGAACTCAACCTTCTACATGCTTGAGCGTCTGTATGAGCAGTATACGGAACTCGATCAATATTTCCTTACAGAGGGTACAGAGGAGCTGAGGATGGGTGCGGCGCAATGGAACATAGTTCAAAGCCTGACACGCATGCTTCGTCCTTTTGAGTTCTTCACGCGTGCAGTCAGCAAGGAGGACTGTAATTTGGGAAAAGCTATCCCATTGTTGTACATGCTGGAGGACCAACTGAAGGAGGTGTGTTCTGTGTTTGAAAAAGATGTAAAAAAACAAGACTCTTTTCTTCTGGCTGAGAAATTATTAGAGCTCCTACAAGGTGATGAACGTCTTAAAAAGATCCACTCAGAAGAGCATTACATTTGTGCTACTATTCTGGATCCACGCTACAAAAATACGCTGGCAGTCCAAACATTCTTTCCTTTTGATGATGAACATGTTCCAAAGTACAAACATTGGCTAGCCTTGTCAGCCAAGAGGTTTGAAAGAGAACGGCTGGAAATTGAAGGAAATGGCAGTACATCAGCAGGCCATCCCCAGTCAAAACAATCCACTTCTGCACCTGTGGCTGTGGCACAAGTGACCTCTCAGCCGTTAAAGACACCGGCAACCGGATCATCTGCACGAGACACAACAGAAACATTGGAGGCTGAAGAGGATTGGCTAGCTCTGCGTGGGTTTGGTTCTCAAAAGGTCAGAGGCACAGCAAGAGCTAAGCAAAGTGGAGGAACCTTGGATGAGGACCTTGAGTCGATGGTGAAGGACTATCTGAATGACTCAACAGAGGTCTATGTTAATTCTGACCCATTGGCGTATTGGCATGGGAAAAAAGAATTGTGGCCACAGCTCACCAACCTGGCTTTAAACTACTTGTCTTGCCCACTCGCAAGCGTGTCTTCTGAATGGGTTTTCAGTGCTGCTGGTGGCATTGTATCTCCCAAACGGAGCCGCCTCTCGCCCAAAAATGTGGAGAGGTTAACAATGATCAAGATGAATCAGCACCTCATACCACCAGATTTCAGAGTACGAGAAAGCGTGCCGGATGAAGAGGAGGTGGCCAGCAACATAGATGAGGGAATTTCTACTCTGTCAGGTGACACTGAGCTCACCCTGCCTGAATTCGCAGAGTATGATGACGAAGCCTTATTCTCATTCCTGGACCGTGATACCGAGCCCTGAAAATGAGACAACGAATCAATAACTTTCTTTTTCGTCCTTATTCACTTTTATTCCTGTGTGTCTGTCTTTCTTTGTTGTGCACAGTTAATATATTTCAAACTTTAATCAGATAATCACAAAAACAAGCCCATCAGCAGAACTGTCTTCACTGGTTTGCTAATTGATTTGAAGTTGCCGCAGTCTGCATTCCTCAGGTTCACAAGTTCAGAAGAACATGCTCCTCTATCCTCCTCCTCCAGACTCCTATTTCCATCAAACCAGAGGGCTGGTTTACGCCCAATGAAGAAAGACTCAGCACTTGTGGGGGTGTTGTTGTACCTCTTTGCAGGTGAGTTGACGGCTCTGGGACCATTGTTGGGAAGCTCTAATACCGGATAAAAGTGGTTTGGACCAAATCCCAGGCTGAAATTTTTTTGTGTTTTTGCTGACTTGCTTGCCTTTGAGGTGCTTTTAGGGGGGGGTCCGTCTGTTTGTGGGTGAGTTTCGTGGTCTGGGAGCACTGCTGGGACACTCTAATCTTGATTGCATTTGCTTTTCAGGAAATCCGTGGTGGCAACCCTGACTTATGGCCTAGCTACGCAGCGCGTTTGGACCGAAGACCGAGAAATATTGCAAGTATGAGATTTTGCCTTTGGCCTGTTTGGGGGTGTTATGCTTCTTGGCGGGTGGGTTGGCGGGTCTTGGGGCATTCCTGGGAAGGTCTAATACCGGGTAGAAGTGGTTGGGACAAAATCCAGGCCGATTTTTTTTTTGGGCCATTTCTGACATTTTGCTCAATGTAGCGTTTTCGGGGGCCTGTTTGGGGGGCTTTCTGGTGTTTGTGGGTGGGTTTCGGGGTCTGGGCGCTCTGCTGGCTATATATACTTTACTTTGCAAGAGGTTTGAAGCAAATCCATGGTGGCAGAGGGGAGTTATGGCCTAGCTGCAGAGCGCGCGCGGAGTGATTTGGGAAATTTGTGGAAAACTGACAAAGTCCCCATTTTTGTACTTTTGCTCTTTGGCTGTTTGGGGGTCTTCTACTCGTTTTCTCCTGGGTTGACGGCTCTGGGGCCATTGCTGGGAAGCTCTAATACTGGATAAAAGTGGTTTGGACCAAATCCCAGGCGGAATTTTTTTTGTGTTTTTGATGACTTGCTTGCCTTTGAGGTGCTCTTAGGGGGGGTTCCGTCTGTTTGTGGGTGAGTTTCGTGGTCTGGGAGCACTGCTGGGACACTCTAATCTTGATTGCATTTGCTTTTCAGGAAATCCGTCGTGGCAACCCCGACTTATGGCCTAGCTACGCAGCGCGTTTGGACCGAAGACCGAGAAATATTGCAAGTATGAGATTTTGCTTTTGGCCTGTTTGGGGGTGTTATGCTTCTGGGCGGTTGGGTTGGCGGGTCTTGGGGCATTCCTGGGAAGGTCTAATACCGGGTAGAAGTGGTTGGGACAAAATCCAGGCCGATTTTTTTTTTGGCTATTTCTGACATTTTGCTCAATGTAGCGTTTTCGGGGGCCTGTTTGGGGGGCTTCCTGGTGTTTGTGGGTGGGTTTCGGGGTCTGGGCGCACTGCTGGCTATATATACTTTACTTTGCAAGAGGTTTGAAGCAAATCCATGGTGGCAGAGGGGAGTTAGGGCCTAGCTGCAGAGCGCGCGCGGAGTGATTTGGGAAATTTGTGAAAAACTGACAAAGTCCCCATTTTTGTACTTTTGCTCTTTGGCTGTTTGGGGGTCTTCTACTCGTTTTCTCCTGGGTTGACGGCTCTGGGGCCATTGCTGGGAAGCTCTAATACCGGATAAAAGTGGTTTGGACCAAATCCCAGGCGGAATTTTTTTTGTGTTTTTGATGACTTGCTTGCCTTTAAGGTGCTCTTAGGGGGGGTTCCGTCTGTTTGTGGGTGAGTTTCGTGGTCTGGGAGCACTGCTGGGACACTCTAATCTTGATTGCATTTGCTGTTCAGGAAATCCGTCGTGGCAACCCCGACTTATGGCCTAGCTACGCAGCGCGTTTGGACCGAAGGCCGAGAAATATTGCAAGTATGAGATTTTGCTTTTGGCCTGTTTGGGGGTGTTATGCTTCTTGGCGGGTGGGTTGGCGGGTCTTGGGGCATTCCTGGGAAGGTCTAATACCGGGTAGAAGTGGTTGGGACAAAATCCTCGCGGAAAAGCCTTTTGGCACTTTTTGTAACTTAGGGTTCGTTAGGGTTAGCCCTAGCAGCAGGATTGCATGTGTTTCGGGGTGTTCTAGATTTTTGCGACTGAGTTCTGGGGTCTTAGAGCACTCGTGAGAATGTGTAATTTTGGTTGCAAGTCATTTGAAGAAAATCCATGGTGGGAAAGGGGGGATTTGGCATAGTTAAAGAAAGCCTTTGCCACTATTCTTAACTTAGGGTTCGTTAGGGTTAGCAGTATTTCTATTGCATGTGTTTGAGTGGGGGGGGATTTCGAGTCTTGGAGCGATGCTGGCTATGGATACTTTTGCTTGGTTGCTTGCAAGTGGTTTGAATGCAATCCACGGTGGGTAAGGGGTAATTAGGAAGGGGGTACTTCGGCCTACTTTTACTTTTTGTCACCAGTTTTCTGCTAGGCCTCGTTTTTGAAATTTGATTGGGGGTCTTCTACATTTTTGCGACTGGCTTTAGTAAGGGTCTGGGTGGGAGCACTGCTAGGAAGATCTAATTTTGTTCTAAAACACAGTTTACAGTACACCTAGCTTGGGGGGAAAGATCCGCTACATTAATTTGCCCCTACTTATTTATCCTTCAAAAGGTGACTCAGACAGAGTACGCACTTTCAAAAATATTGTACTGTCTACTAGGATAATCAAATTGTGACTTTTTGCACTCCACAGCCTACATACCTTATATTTATTTATCAGTGGTGTTGTAATATTATATCACTTCCTGTTTTTCGTTGAATAATTACAGGCCGGGTTTCAGTCTCTGCAATGGGGAAAAAGGATGGAGTCAGGCTTCACATTAGAGAGCCACAATTCAGCATCAAACAAACAATTGTCCTAGACCTATAGATTTTTGTACACTGATCAAATCATGAGCAAGAGATTATTCAAGATGATAGCACCTTCAGTTAGTCTGCTATCTGTAGAGGACTGAATCTTTAAGACAAAACTGTTTACACCACGGTATTTTAGGAAAAATATATGTTATTTAATTTTTCAGATTTTTACATAATTTTTGGTCAATATTGTCAATAAAAGCATACAGGTTGCCCCAAGGGGGGAGTGCAAATAGAGAGTGTGATTTCAAAGGGGTGAATAAGTGAGGTGAAAGGAAATGGCACAGTGGTAAATAAGAAACAAATTTATAATTTAAACAATCAATACTGAATCCGGTACTTCACGAAATAACAGTATTGGGCACCTAGCCAACAAATATCAGTTCATTTGAATTTGTGAACAACAACATTGTAGGGTTCTCATAACAATATTTACAGTCTTGCACTGCCTACAAAGTTGAAGAGGTACTGGTCACTGACGGCATACCGCATCACTGAGAGGCTCGTAATCGGCAGACGCTGCACCCGGAGATATGGCATCCGGAATCGAGTGGAATTAATTTGCACACTACCTCGACATCCGATGGCACTGAGAGGCTCGGATGGTGACGCCTAATCGTCTCGAAAGCTGCTTGTATCGGGGAACTTCGTGGGATTAATTCCTCCTGAAGTACACGTTCAGTGCACATCGCAGGAGTGACATCTTGAATCTCTACCCTACATGGAATTCACTTCATAGAGGCTGGTTTCACATACATGAAAGGTATCTTCCATCGTGTCCAAGAAAATAAAACCCCCCTTTTTCTTGGGACTTAATACGACTACAAGGTCTCCTGTTTTGAGACGTTGGTGAATTTGGATCACCTAACAAAATATTCTCTCTGCCACAAAGGGGTTATTGAGTACTCCCTGGTTGCCTCGTTGTTTGTTTTCCGTCCTGATGAAGACTCGCAGTCCCCAGGTCTAAATTACCGTTTGGGAAAAAGTCGAGTCGAAACGTCGACATTCTTTACATACACACCCTAGACCAGTACCTCTTCAACTTTGTAGGCAGTGCAAGACTGTAAATATTGTTATGAGAACCCTACAATGTTGTTGTTCACAAATTCAAATGAACTGATATTTGTTGGCTAGGTGCCCAATACTGTTATTTCGTGAAGTACCGGATTCAGTATTTATTGTTTAAATTATAAATTTGTTTCTTATTTACCACTGTGCCATTTCCTTTCACCTCACTTATTCACCCCTTTGAAATCACACTCTCTATTTGCACTCCCCCCTTGGGGCAACCTGTATGTTTTTATTGACAATATTGACCAAAAATTATGTAAAAATCTGAAAAATTAAATAACATATATTTTTCCTAAAATACCGTGGTGTAAACAGTTTTGTCTTAAAGATTCAGTCCTCTACAGATAGCAGACTAACTGAAGGTGCTATCATCTTGAATAATCTCTTGCTCATGATTTGATCAGTGTACAAAAATCTATAGGTCTAGGACAATTGTTTGTTTGTATTATTAGATACCCAGGTCCATACCTTTAGGGTCACCCCATTCTTGTAATGGTTACAATTCAGCATCAGGCAGGCAGTGGACAGGGTGTCTTCTGGTGACCAACATCGATGGACGAAGCGTCGGCTGCAATGGAGGAGTGCTGCTAATAAGAGGATTTTTTTTCTGCAGGCAACTTACTTACCACTTCCAACAGGACAACTACAACAACATAGATACAGTATCCCTTGCCTTTTTCTCTGACTGTGACTGCATTTCTTGGATCTCTCTCTGCTTCTAAATTGATCCCTTAACACATCACTTAGTCCACTCCACTATCACATCTGCACCACACATAGTCATTTGTAAGTGCTCCTACGTAATTCGCAAGTCGCAGCACGCCCCAGCCCGTAGAAGACTGGGATGGCCCCAATGATGAAGCATGTCACCAAGGGGCAACCCTGGTGAGTGAGGGGACACCTAGAAAAAAAGCAATTTCTCCTTTTCTATCTACTATACCTTCCAGACCAACCCCATTGAGTGTTGTTGTGAATGGATTTATAGTGACCAGCAAGGCTCTCAGGTATCTGGCTACAGAGACCTTATGTTGAATATAGTTATCAATAATTCCACACACGCCCTGTACTGTCTCATTCTTTCTTCCACAGTTGTCGAAAGTACTACTTACTTTTCACTGACATGCATGCAGTAGTGAATGCACTTTCAAAGATTGATGGATAGGTGTGTACCCAAAGAATTGTTTATGTTCAATTGTTTGTCTATGCTGTGCTTTTTTTACAGGGTGTCTTCTGGTGACCAACATCGATGGACGAAGCGTCGGCTGCAATGGAGGAGTGCCGCTAATAAGAGGATTTTTTTTCTGCAGGCACTTACTTACCACTTCCAACAGGACAACTACAACAACATAGATACAGTATCCCTTGCCTTTTTCTCTGACTGTGACTGCATTTCTTGGATCTCTCTCTGCTTCTAAATTGATCCCTTAACACATCACTTAGTCCACTCCACTATCACATCTGCACCACACATAGTCATTTGTAAGTGCTCCTACGTAATTCGCAAGTCGCAGCACGCCCCAGCCCGTAGAGGACTGGGATGGCCCCAATGATGAAGCATGTCACCAAAGGGCAACCCTGGTGAGTGAGGGTACACCTAGAAAAAAAACAATTTCTCCTTTTCTATCTACTATACCTTCCAGACCAACCCCATTGAGTGTTGTTGTGAATGGATTTATAGTGACCAGCAAGGCTCTCCGGTATCTGGCTACAGAGACCTTATGTTGAATATAGTTATCAATAATTCCACACACGCCCTGTACTGTCGCATTCTTCCACAGTTGTCGAAAGTACTACTTACTTTCCACTGACATGCATGCAGTAGTGCATGCACTTTCAAAGATTGATGGATAGGTTTGTACCCAAAGAATTGTTTATGTTCAATTGTTTGTCTATGCTGTGCTTTTTTTACAGGGTGTCTTCTGGAGACCAACATCGATGGACGAAACGTCGGCTGCAATGGAGGAGTGCCGCTATTAAGAGGATTTTTTTTCTGCAGGCAACTTACTTACCACTTCCAACAGGACAACTACAACAACATAAATACAGTATCCCTTGCCTTTTTCTCTGACTGTGACTGCATTTCTTGGATCTCTCTCTGCTTCTAAATTGATCCTTTAACACATCACTTAGTCCACTCCACTATCACATCTGCACCACACATAGTCATTTGTAAGTGCTCCTACGTAATTCGCAAGTCGCAGCACGCCCCAGCCCGTAGAGGACTGGGATGGCCCCAATGATGAAGCATGTCACCAAGGGGCAACCCTGGTGAGTGAGGGGACACCTAGAAAAAAAGCAATTTCTCCTTTTCTATCTACTATACCTTCCAGACCAACCCCATTGAGTGTTGTTGTGAATGGATTTATAGTGACCAGCAAGGCTCTCAGGTATCTGGCTACAGAGACCTTATGTTGAATATAGTTATCAATATTTCCACCCACGCCCTGTACTGTCACATTCTTTCTTCCACAGTTGTCAAAAGTACTACTTACTTTTCACTGAAATGCATGCAGTAGTGCATGCACTTTCAAAGATTGATGGATAGGTTTGTACCCAAAGATTTGTTTATGTTCACAATTGTTTGTCCATGCTGTGCTATTTTTTCTGGTCTCCCAAAACCTTTCCCAAAAACCCCGTACCCATCCATTTTACAAACCCTAATCCTCTTCCCCCGGGCTGTGTGGTTTTGATTGATGTGTGACTAAATTACAGCAATAAATCCACACACTTGCTGGGGAGGATAAGGTGATAGCAACAGGCTGGTGAAGAAATCCGAGGATATATTCTTACTCTGCTTGACAAAGACCCATGGCTAATGTCAAAGAACTTCAACCAAATTAGTACTTATAATTTACCATTTGTTAGGCTACAATGTGGCACTGTTCTAGTGTACTTCTGTCACCTGCTATATTCTCTATTGTACCGTTGAATTGCTCAGGAGGACAAACCAGATTTAATTTTCTTTTTTTTCATAGGCATGCAACTGCCACTGTGTCACACCACTAGTACCACCGCTATGAGGAAATTTTATCCGACCAAGATTGCCAACCTTATTCGCTGTTTCCCGTGGAGCCAGCCCTGGGTCTAGCCCTACTTTCAAACACAAATTACAGGTAAGATAAGCGTTTGGTGGTTTGGGGGGATAATGGAGTATTAGTAGGAGAGACGAGAGACTGACGGTAGTACTACTAAAGTCCTAGGACTCTTGGATTCACTTAACTTACTCTGTGAGAGGTACTTAGTGTTGAAAACATTTGGGCATTTTTACACTTAAAGGAAGAAAATGGAACTAAACTTTCAGGAAAACAAAGTCACTGTTAAACCCCCACCCACCAGGCAAGCAGTAAGAAACGGGTATGCTCAGATAAAGTTTGAAAAAGTATATTTATATCCCTAACAAAATAATCTCCCGCAAGACCCTCCCTAACCCCAACGATTGTCCTTCAAAAGTCCCCAAAAACCCAACTCCCAATTCCCACCCCCCAAAAGTCTCTAAAAAAGGGGCAAGGGACACTATGGGTGGATGCTGTCTACTTTTTGGGCCAGGGCATCATGCTCCTGGCGGAGCAAGGCGTGCTCTACACGGAGCCCCTCCAACACGTTTGAAAAGTGGTGGAGCTCCTGCTGGAGGCGGGACACCATCAGGGTACTGCGGCGCAGGCGTGCCTTCACTGCCTTGCAGGTGCAACGGCTGTGAGAGGAAGCTGTTGTCCTTGCTACTCGGCGGTGGCGTTTGGCTTTGGCAGCCCGGCTCAGTCTGGGTGGACCAATGTGCTGGGTGGCAGCCCGTGGGGGCACGGAGGCCGATGCAGACGACGTTGTTGTTGTGGTCGACTGCACACTTTCTTCGTCCTCCAGGGCCACTAGCCGCCGATATTCGGCCACAGTGGCAGCGATCCTCCGTTGCCGGGCCGCTCTAGCCAGCTCCTTCCTCCTTGTTCGTTTGGAAGGAGAATCTATATGAAGAAAGAAAGACATAGTCTGTAACCAATGCTCTTTAAGATTAACTCAATCATTCAGCAGAAATTTGTGTTGCAGTACAACTAGCAACTTGCAAGCGCATTACATAACTATTGAGGCCAGTATCTATCTAACCTCACACTTCTTCATCCTTGCTCTAACATTAGTGGGAGTTTAAGGAACAAATTCTACGAGCACTATGGACTTCCATTGGAGTCGACTATGAAAGTACACCAGTCTTATTCTTCTTCTTGTCTCTTGTTTAGGAAAATTGGTACGTTATCTTCTGCAAGCCGGCATAATGCCAGCGCAGTAAACTTGCACCCGAGAAAAAGAGACGCACGCCATGATGAGTGACCTAGACTTGCGTTGCGTTACTGTACCCGTCCAGTACATGCAGGTGGTGAAGCTCTTACTTTTCTATTACGGGTGGCACTGAGAATACTCTGTTACAACTCAAGGGCTACTGCTTAATTAATTTAACTTTCACCCTACAGTGGAAATGAGTACTAGAAATGGAAAATTGAAGAAGATAAATAATCGGATTATCTATCACTTCACATGGGATGTTTTTGCTTATATATGGGATGACTTTAGGTGCTTTGCTTTTTATTGAGTGACCAGTGATACATCCACACATGAATGACTGAGTACTACTAAACTTATTAAGAGAGGTAGGGAGTGGCCACCGTAATAACCGGATCTATGCTGTGCTTGCAATACAAACTACTGCTACTATTGATGGTAGTATTTGGACAAAATTAAAACTTTTTTTCCTTGCCTTTCCTACACTGGAACGGACGTGCGGGTGCAGTGTTACATGCTCTTCAAAGTTACACTTAGTTCATCCACTGACCGTCTACTCTCTCTAGATCATGGGTACTCACAAACTTTCTCTCAGGTGCTAAATTTACAGTGTAGTTTGTGGCCGAGGGCTGCACTGGTGGGGGTGGAGTCAGAGGGGGCGGGGCTAAAGCAAAACGAAAACTTGTGACCATGAGGTTGCACACAGATCCCTGCAGCAGATGCCTTCATCCACTGAGCCACCAGACCCAGCATTTACATACATCTCTCTCACTCATGCTCTCCCTCCTGCCCTCCCTCTCCATCTCTCTCTCCCTCCTGCCCTCCCTCTCCCTCCCCCTCTGTCATCTCACTGTGTGTGTGTCTGTCAGTGTCAGCCTTCAGCCCGGGCTGAGACAGCTTCCTCAACGCGCACACACAGACAGCCACACCAAAGTACTTAACAGGTCTTTAAAAGACCATTAACATATTATTGAGGCTTTGTTTGTTGTAGCGCCCCTGCATCTCCACCCTGACAATCACTGCTTGCCCGGCCCCACAGAGCAGAGGCTTTGTTCTATTTCACCTCTTTGTGGCCCTGCATCTCCACTCTGCTCCGTGGGGGCCGGGGGAGCAGTGATTGTCTGCAAGGTCTGCACACCGCCAAGGAAGGCTTGCCGGGCCGCCACCGGCCCGCGGGCCGTACTATGAGTACCCCTGCTCTAGATACACATATGCTATCTAAGAGTCAGATAGTAGCATGATCCAGGTATATGGACACATACAGTTTCTGTGTCACCCACCCAGGCTGTTGTCCTTCCACCAATCATTGCTTCATCATTCACCCAGCCATGCATCTCATATTCTTTCCTTCCCAGCCACGTCTTCAATCTCAATAAGTAAGGAATATATAAGAGCTTACCTCTGCCCGCCACCACCACCGTCTGAACTCTCACAGCCGGCACTGGAACCGCCGCATCCTCCCCTGAGGAATTGCCCTCCGCCTCCGTGTCGAGCACCACCACCTCCGCGTTGGCCCCGCCACCAGATGTTCCACCTACAAAGTACATTTAAGAATGTTAGAATAAACCACTCACTAGTATTTGGTCAAGGAATGAAGACATGTGAAAACAATGTAATGCAGCACTTTTTGGCACAACTGATGAAGGCTGGCTTTTTAACACGCACCATTTTTTTCCACACAGACAGAAGATGGACTTCTAACAACAAGATCAAGTTGAAACAAGGTGAGAGCTCGGCTCGACCACAAGAAATGTCTTCAATTAATCGTCAGCACTAACCACTTTTACATTCTCAGTTAAACGTTTCTTTTTTTTATTATGACTTCATTTTAATAAATGTGTTTACTTTTAATAAAGCTTTTAAACTTAGAGAGACTCTGTGTTTTTTGGTCCAGAGTGACTAGAGTGACTGAGCGAAAGGTTTTGCAATTTTTGCAAGCATGAGTCCGTGCCTCTGACACTTCTTGACTCTGACTCCGTACTCTTCAGCTACGTTGGATAATAATCATCATTGGGGATCAATGATCGATGAATTCGGGTTCGGGAGGTAAATGACTGTGCCACACTATGTAGTCAGTCAGTAAGGACATTGGGGGTTCAAAGTCTGTTATCACAGAGGTATGTGGAAACTCTAACAGCGCCTATTATAATTGATAAGCAATGCACTATTTATTGTCCATAGTTCTGTTTCTGCAGAAGAATTGTCCGCGCCACTGTAGTGGTATGGATTGTTTTCCTATCCAAACCAAAAGGTAGTATCTTATTCTTTCTTGGTAGTCATTCACATTTTATAGTTGGGAATTTTCAAAGCAGATAGAACACTTCAAAAGACATTATGGACAATCCCAGAGGACTGCACTAAGTTGATAGAGCTATTGCTGACTAGAATGGGAGTTTCGCCAACCGTGCAATCTTAGTTAGCTACACAGACAGACTAATAAGAATAATCTAGTAATACCACAGGGAGTCATAGTAGAGGCAGGATAAGAATTTAGATACAGTCTACAAGAAGATCAAAGACGATTTTGAAAAAATCAAATGAGGAACGCTAGGGAAAATAGGTACTAGTCTAAAATGAAAACTTACTGGGGCCAGCAAAGGAGCCCTCGCCTGCCCGATCCTGGCCCTGTTCAACAGCATCCGCCGCCTGCTGCTCCTGTGTCCTCCCCTCGCCCCTGGGGGGAGCTGACGTACAACATGAAAGAAAGAACAGAAAACATGGATGATTGTTGCTTGTCAATGTCAACCAAATCAAACATTTCAAAAGAACAATAACAAAATATTTCCGCGAAATTATATTGATTAGGGTTAGTTTTCATTTATTTGCGGACCTGTGACTTCAAAAGTCACGTAACTCACTAAACAAAGTACTGAAAGGTTCACCTAGGACTGGCAGGCAGCAGTCTGCAGGCAAGACGCAAAGTGACAGACAAACTCCATTGTGATTTCAGTCAGATCAGTGACAACACTAACAGTTGCCTGCTACATTACCAGTCATTTAAATAGTCAAACTATCAATCCACCGCCACTATTTTTCTTATTGTCAGGGGTACAAAGGAAGGGGCAGATTTAAGCCCCTTGCGGCTCTTTTGCTCCGTTCTTGCGTGACTTTTGTGACGCAGCAGCTAAACAAAAAAGGGCGCCATGGTGCGGCGTATAATATTATAACAACGTGACGCATTTGTGATATGCATCCCGTTATAAAGCCCTGCGCCATCAGGGGGCGTTCCGGCGCAAGGGAGGGCATTCCTGCGCTGGAACACATCCTAAAAGTGGCTGAGGGAAATCTACAAAATTTCAATCAGTCACCTTTAGGACAATGATGCGTCACACAAACCCTGCACCTGCTTGAAGCAGACGTACGGCTTGACCCAGCATTGGGGAGATAGGGTACCCCAGAGCATTGCTGGAGCTGCGCCATCGTTGCGACGCAACTCCAGCAGTAAAGCTTCGGTGACGTTTTGGGCCCATGGTGCGCCGCATTGCAAATACGGCGCACCATGTTTGGTGGTGGTAGCGGGCCGCACAATTAATGGCGCATCCCTGCTACTTTGCAGGGATGCGACGGTAATTGCAATTCTGCCCCTTAGGGGCATACTTACTTACGCGTTCTGGCGCATCTCCAGAGATGCGCCAGATCAAATGCGTCACGCAAAACTACCCTTGCGACACGGCAGATGCGCCTCATTTACAATGCGGCGAGCCCTGGCGCAAGGGTAGGCACTTGCGTGACGCATCTCGTCACGTAAGAGCGGCTCATCGCTGGAGTCACGTCGCCAACGCAATGCAACTCCAGTAATGCTCAGGGCCACCCAATACTTAACATGCTGTGTCAGTCCTTTCGCCTGCTTCAAGCAGGCATAAGGAATTGAATTGACGTAGCAGCGTCGCAGAAGTGCCTGCGTGAAATCTACAAGATTTAACGATTTTGCGAGGCGCACAGCCGCCGGACCGCCCACCCTGCGTACTAGGAACGCACCCATTGTGGTGCAGGCCCACGGCTTTGTAATGTGACGCATCTCCCTAGATGCGTCATGCTGTAAATTACTCGCAGGGATGCGGCACGTTTACGCCGCTGTTGCGTCACGCAAGGCAACGTAAACGTGGCGCAAGAGGCTTGTAAATGTAATCTGCCCCCTAGTGTCTAGCATTACGCAGTTCTGTAAAGTACACTCATACATAATAGTTACTCAGGCCAATGAGACCACAAAATAGAAAACAAATAGGCATAGTAGCAAAGCCACTGAGAAGGAGAGCAGTGCACCTGAAATGCACAGAAGATTTTGAAATATAATTTAACTACAATGTAATCGTCATCAGCGGCATTATTGGCTTGCTCCATGTAAAAAACAAATATTTGCAATACAACAACACAGAGCAGGAGAAAACATCATAGTAGTGAGTGATGAAATGGCTACTACTACTCACCAAGCCCGGGGATCTCCAAGCCGAGCTGGTCCAGCAGGTCGCGCTCCCGGTCCAGGAGGTCCGTCCAGCGATGGGTGACCTGGCTGTAGGTGCGCTGGACCCCGTAGAGGTGGGATATGGCCCAGCACACCTTCTCCCACCGCTTCCGGCGCTCCCGCATGTTGTAGCCGCCGGCCGCGATCCTGCCGCCTCCCGCGATGGTCCTGGGCAGGCGGCGCTGGACGAAGTAGACCAGCGCGCCCACTTCCTCCGGGCTGAAGATCTCCCGTCGCATCACCTGCTCCCCCCTCAATCGACCGCATGGTGTCCTGGCACGGGGTCCAGGACTCCTCCTCCCCGCCGCCGCTGCCGCCCTCAAGTGCCTGGGCAGCTTCACGGCGCCTGGCTTCACCATGGTCTGGGCAGGTAAGGTAGGAAGTAGAAAATTAAGAAGGAATAGGATAGGGAAGAAGAAAAGAAAAGTTTTAAAAAGTAGTTTAAAAGTAAAGAAAAATAGCAGAAAAGACAAAAATATACAGCTAGGAAAAAAGAGGGATAGATAAGAAGCAAAATCGTTAAAAAAAAACTGAAAACAAGCAAAGGATGGCAAAGATATCAAGAGGATTAAACACCATGCCCAGACACAGGAAATGAATGAAAAACAAGATGGCCGGCGCCCGTTCACGAGCGCGAAAGTAAGTTCGCGCGAGATTTCCCTTGCGATCTCGTGCAAACTTCTACTCGCAATGCGCTTACTGCGCGAGATTATACATAGCGGGCGGAAACGGAAATACATCACGCAAACAAAATGGCCGCGCCCGTACTCGACCTTGGGGTAAATTCGCGTGTTGCGCTGCAAGCGGCTCGCGAATACTGCAAAAAAACTCGCGAAACAACAAGCCGCAAAAAAATAAAAAGCTCATTCGCACGAATTGGCGGCTTCCGCGGTCGGTTTCGCACGTCGCCGCGCCCCGCGAATAGCGCAAAAAAACCGAAAAACGATTTTTGCAATAGCAAAAGCAATGAGCAGGTGCAAAAGGTCAACCTCATGATTTGTAACGATTCCCTGTAGTGCTTCCTGAGGGGGCCCTCCAGAATTCGGTTGCCTGCTTGCAACTATTGTGTGACCCTGCTCTGACCTTAACTGTATGCCACAAAGGTCCTGATTTACAGCTAAGGGAGCAGACAAGCAGGTGCCAGGCTGGAACTTCAAATTCAGTGACACATTAATTAGCCCCTAATTCATTATTGTCAGTTGGGGCAGGGCAGGTGTTGTTAATAAACTAACCCCAAATTAATTCATGTCAGTTCAAGCAGGGCAGGTGGGCTTGCTTTTCCCCCCCATCTTCTACAGTGATGATGAACCAGAGGGTGGCATTGATGTAACAGAGGGTGGCATGGGTCAAAGAGAGGGTGCCAGTGGTGAAACAGAGGGTGCTGGGAGGCTGTGATGATGAACCAGACGTAGAAACAACATAGTCGCGACCGTTGCGAGCCGACAAGTAAGTTCGCAATTGCGAACTAGTACCAAATCCTCGCGAACTGGCAGAAACACTTGCGAACACAAAAAAAAAATCCGCAAATTCGCGAGAATTTGCGGATTTTGCGGATTGCGAATTCGCAAATCCGCAAAATTCGCGAACGCGAGATTCGCAAAATTCGCCCATTCTTAGTTTCGAGTCGAGGATGACTCCCAGGTTGCGTGCGTGGTTGGTAGGTGTGGGGGGTGTCCACAGCGATGCGGGCCACCAGGAGTCGTCCCAAGCTGAGGGGTTGGGCCCGAGGATGAGGATCTCCGTCTTTTCTGTGTTCAGCTTAAGGCGGCTATCCTCCAACCAGTCGGCGACGGGCTTCATTCCCTGGTGGAGGTTGGCTTTGGCGGTGAGGGGGTCCTTGATGAGGGAGAGTATCAGTTGTGTGTCATCGACGTAAGAGATTATGTTGAGGCCATGATGTCGGGCGATGCGTTCGAGAGGCGCCATGTAAACGATGAAGAGCATCGGGCTGAGGGAGGATCCTTGCGGGATGCTGCAGATGATCTCGGAGGCTTCTGATCGGAACAGGGGGAGGCGGACTCTCTGGGTTCTGCCGGAGAGGAAGGAGGAGGTCCAGTCCAGGGTCTTGTCTCGTATCCCTGCATTGTGGAGTCGTGTGCGTAGTGTGAAGTGGCAGACGGTGTCGAAGGCGGCGGAGAGGTCCAGAAGGATGAGGGCCGCCGTCTTGTCGTTGTCCAGTAGGATCCTGATGTCGTCTGTGGCGGCGATGAGGGCAGTCTTGGTGCTGTGGTTGCTGCGGAATCCTGACTGGGAGGGGTCCAGGATGCTGTTGTCTTCGAGGTAGCGGGTAAGCTGGATGTTGACTATCTTCTCGATGACCTTAGCTGGGAACGGAAGCAGGGAGATGGGCCAGAAGTTTTTGAGTTTGCTTGGGTCTGCCTTGGGTTTCTTTATTAGGGTGTGGATCTCGGCGTGTTTCCTGCTCTATGGGAAGGTCGCGGTATTGAAGGAGAGGTTGATGTTATTGCGCAGGTGGGGTGCGATGGAGCTGCCGGCTTTGTAGAAGATGTGGTGTGGAAGAGGGTCAGCGAGCCGGAATAGATTGTGCCCATGGTTGTTGATTGTATCTTCGAAGCTCACGTTAGCCCATGTTGTCAGGGGTCATGGTCGGTGGGGTGAGGTGGGTCCGGCGTGTTGTAGCCTGTTTGGGTCGCCGGGGGTTGAAGCTGTCGTGGATGTTGGTGATCTTGCGGTGGAAGAAGGTGGCGAGGGAGTCACACAGGGCTTGCGATGGCGGGATGTCGTTGACGTTGGAGCTGGGGTTGGAGAGTTCCTTCACGATGTTGAAGAGCTCCTTGCTGTTGTGTGCATTGTTGTCGAGGTGGTCTTTGAAGGAGATCCTCTTTGCGGTCCTGATGAGGTGGTGGTGGTTGCGTCTGGCATCTTTGTGGGCTGCACCGCTGCCTGGCGACTTGTCGCTGTGCCATATGTTCTCCAACTTCCGGCAGGTGCGCTTTGACGCTAGGAGTTCTGGGGTGAACCAGGTGGCTCTCTTGCTGGTGTCTTTGAGGGTTTGCTTTTTCAGCGGGGCTAGGGTGTTGGCGCAGTCATCCATCCATCGCCTGAGGGTGTGCGCACCATCATCTGGGTTGGAGGGGGTTGGTCGGTGGGTTGAGTGCGAGGTTTGTCTGTAGTGGTGATTTGGCGACTTTTCCCCAGCAACGACGGGGGGTCTGTATGGTTCGGTGCTGTGCGACGGGTTTCCGGAAGGTGAAGTGGATGCAGTGGTGGTCGGTCCAGGTGGGTTCGGAGACATGGCTGAAGGAGAAGTGGGGGCTTGAGGAGAAGATGGTGTCGATCGTGTGTCCGGCGATGTGGGTCGGCGTTGTGACGAGCTGTTCCAGTCCGAGGTTGGTGAGTTTATCTAACAGGGTGGAGGATTTGCTGTTGTTGTTGTTCTCCAGATGGAAGTTCATGTCTCTGAGGAGGATGTAGTCGGAGGAGATCAGTGCATGCTTGCTGATGAAGTTGGCAATGGCGTAGCAGAATAGTGGTCGGGGTCTGGGTGGTCTGTAGACGCGGGTGCCTCTTAGGGTGGTCTTGGGGTCTGTGTGGATCTGGAAGTGCATGTGTTCGGCGGTGCTGAGAGTGTCATTGGTGTTTGTAGAGACCCTGATGGTCTTCTTGTGGACGATGGCGATTGCTCCTCGAACTCCGTTGGTGCGGTCTCTGTAGGCGATCTTGTATCCGTCCGGGATGGCTATGGCGATGTCTGGAAAGGAGGCTCCATTCATCCAGGTCTCAGTCCAGAAGGCGACTTCTGGTGATGCGGTGTTGTGTAGGTCCCAGAGCTCGACGGCGTGTTTGCGTGCGGAGCTGGTGTTGATCAGGATGCATCGGAGCTGGTTGTGGTCTGTCGTGGTGGGTGTCTCGGTGTCTTTGATGCAGGAGAAGCTGCAGTTCCGGCAGGCGAAGGGACCGTGGATGCGCTTTGGAGCGGCCCTGCAGCAGGTGAGGGTCCGTCCTGAGTTGAGAGCATTGAGGGTGCTGGCATCGTATCGGCGGCGGTCTTCATGGCTGGTGCGGGGGCCAGGCGTTCTGGTGCTGGGTGTGGATGGGCGCAGACGGGCTTGCCTTAGGCGCGCCTTGGGTGCGGCCACCATTTAAGGGTAGGTGGGAGGGAGGAACAGCCGGGAGGAGGGTGGCAGGGGGCAGCGAATGGGCACCGAGGGGGAGGGCCGCAGGGAATGCAGCGGCGGGAGCGGAAAGGGGGTGAGCTGGAGAAGGCAAAATGGGCAGCGGGGCACAGAAGAGGCAAAGGGCACACAAGGCAACAGAAGTCAGGTGGAGCTGCAGCGGTGGGGAGCGACCTACCAGGCAAGGTCAAGGGTCGCTCCCCCCATAAGACTCCGTGATTGTATGAGTGACTGTATGGCTAACTGTATTCTTGTAATAGTGATTTTATTACACCATAAGTATGAGTTCGTATCTATATTAATAAATAAAGTGTTTTTTGTATAAGTGTGTAGCTGACTAAATGTAAGAATGATCCATTGTTTGCATAAGTGAGTAGGATGACTGCATAAGTGAACAGGATGTGTGCTGGTGTGTAATGTCGATATCGGTGTATAAGTATATTTGATAGTGTTCTATTGATCATTGACAGCATGTATGAGTGAATCTATAGGTAAGTGATTAGATGTGTGTGTAGATCTAGGAATCACTGAGTGGGTTTTTAGAAACTTGTATTGGTGTGTCAATGGATTCAAATATGGTACTGTGTATTTTACAGTGAGTGATAAAAGGTTATACTACTGTATGATGAGGTGTATCTGATTGTCACGTGGATGACGTCATCCGTGATGTTATTTGAGATGTCATCAGTGATGTCACTGACCATGTCATGAATGATGTAATATGTGACATCATCAGTAGTGGATTGCGGGCGTGCGAGTTATAGTTAGTAGAACTAACTATAACGGAGGAATTTCAATGGTTTTGTACGAGTGAAATGTCCAGCTAACTATATTGAAACTGGCATTTTGTTTTTTGTCGGGGTCACTGGATGAGTACTTGGGTACTGACAATGATTAAAGTACTGCAAGGAGAGTGCCTGGGTGAATTTATAAGTGTTTGGGTTTTAGTGCAGTGAATGGATTAGTATATGGTGCTGAATGAGTCACTGGAGGAGTGCAAGGGGAGTGACAGGGTGTTTGCTGGAAGTGTATGGACACTGACTGGAGAATTGAAGGTGTGAAAGACAAGTGTGTAGTGGTTAGAAGACGGACTGCTTCAAACCCCTATCCACTATGCATGCAATGTGCTAAGGCCTGGGTCACTGGATGAGTACTTGGGTACTGACTGAATGATTAGAGTACTGCAAGGAGAGTGCCTGGGTGAATTTATAAGTATTTGGGTTTTGGCGCAGTGAATACATTAGTACATGGTACTGAATGGGTCACTAGAGGAGTGCAAGGGGAGTGGCAGGGTTTTTTCTGGAGTGTATGGATACTGACTAGGGAATTGAAGGTGTGAAATACAAGTGTGTAGTTGATTAGAGGACTACATGCATAGTGGATAGGCGTTTGAAGCAGTCCATATGCTAAGGCCTGGCTCAGTGCATGAGTACTTGGGTACTGACTGAATGATTAGAGTACTGCAAGGAGAGTGCCTGGGTGAATTTATAAGTATTTGGGTTTTGGCGCAGTGAATACATTAGTACATGGTACTGAATGGGTCACTAGAGGAGTGCAAGGGGAGTGACAGGGTGTTTGCTGGAGTGTATGGATACTGACTAGGGAATTGAAGGTGTGAAAGACAAGTGTGTAGTTGGTTAGAGGTCTGCATGCATAGTGGATAGGCGTTTGAAGCAGTCCATATGCTAAGGCCTGGCTCAGTGCATGAGTACTTGGGTACTGACTGAATGATTAGAGTACTGCAAAGAGAGTGCCTGGGTAAATTTATAAGTGGTTGGGTTTTGGTGCAGTTTTTACAATTTGTTCAGATGGGTACTTGTGGTAACTGACTCTGACTAACCAGTCCTAGAGCCAGTTCTATGCTAAAAGACACTTAGAATACAGTTAAAACACCTACATACACTAGGGAACACTATGCTTTGGGGTACCCCTGTGATGAGAATGACCTCCTCTTTAAGCCCCTAGTACATAATAGGACAGGGGGATGAAAACTACCTCTTAAAACATGCCAAAGGGCGCGTTTGCACACTGGTGAAGGAAGGGGAGGCTAAGCTGACGTGTGCAAACACGCCCTGTGGCCGTTTTAATTTGGGGATAAAGTCCCCTTGAATCCTGAGTGTCCCTTGGGTCCAACTAGCCCACCAGGTATCTCCAGTTAGCGCCACAGAGCTGCGTTGCAGAGAGGTGTAAAAAGTGGCTCGGCCTGGACCAGCTGTCTGCAACGCAGCGCAGTGGCGCTAACTGGAAGCACCTGGTGGACTAGTTGGCCCCCAGGGGCCCTCAGGATTGAAGGCAAATTATTTCCCCATCTTAAAACGCGCCACAGGGCATGTTTGCACACGTCACCTCAGGCCCCATCCCCTCCCTTCACCACTGTGTAAATGCGCCCTCTGGCGATTTTTATTTGGGAGATTAAGTCCCCTTTAATCCCGAGGGTCCCTAGGGTCAAAGTACCCACTAAGTACCTCCAGTAAGCGCCACAGATCTGCGTTGCAGAGAGGTGTGAAAAGGGGTACGACCTGAGCCACCTCTCTGAAACACAATGCAGTGGCACTTACTGGAAGCACCTGGTGGGCTAGTTGACCCTCAGGCGCCCTCAGGATTGAAGGGGAATTATTTACCCAACTAAAAACACGCCACAGGACGTGTTTTCACACGTCACCTCAGGCCCCATCCCCTCCCTTCTCTACTGTGTAAACGCACCCTGTGGCTGTTTTAGGTTGGGAGATAAAGTCCCCTTGAATCCGGAGTGTCCCTTGGGTCCAACTAGCAAACCAGCCCACTAGGTACCTCCAGTAAGCTTCACAGAGCTGCATTGCAGAGAGGTGTAAAAACGGGCACGGCCTAGGCCACCTCTCTGCAACGCAGCGCAGTGCGCTTACTGGAAGCACTTGGTGGGCTAGTTGGTCCCCTGAGTCTCTCAGCATTGAAGGGGAATTATTTGCCCAACTTAAAATGTGCCACAGGGTGTGTTTTCACACGTCACCTAAGGCCCCATCCCCTCCCTTCACCACTGTGTAAATGCGTCCTGTGGCCATTTTAATTTGGGAGATTAAGTCCTCTTGAATCCTGAGGGTCCCTAGGGTCAAACTAGCCCAGTAGGTGCCTCCAGTAAACGCAGCGCAGTGTCACCTGGTCGGCTAGCTGACTCCCAGGGGCCCTCAGGGTTGAAGGGGAATTAATTACCCAACTTTAAACACGCCACAGGGCATGTTTACACATGTTACCTCAAACCCCGTCCCCTCCTGCCCTGTCATTGTAAACTTCAGTGTCCTGGGGGTGGGCACTGCAGGAGCTGGCCCCGGGGGGTGGGGGTACCCAGGGCCATCATTGGCTTCCGGGAGGGGGGCCGCGTGGCCCCCTCCCACTTAATTCAGTGCCCTGGGGGGTGGTCCCTAGGGCTTGGGGGTCAGTAACGGACCCCCTTTTAAATATTTAGTGCCCCCGGAGGTGGGGTCCCCAGGGCGGGTGGGGTCCCCAGGGCGGGTGGGGGGGCTCTAGCCCCACCACACAGGGAGTTTATCTTTTAAACAAACCCCGGGGGTGGCAGTCCCCGGGGCTGCTGGGGGGCCGTGAGCCCCCGCACATTTGTAAATAAAGCCCCGGGGGTGGCGGTCCCCGTGGCTTGGGGGACCTTTGAGCCACCCCAGCCATTTCATTTTGTAGCCCCGAGGTTGGCGGTCCCTGGGCCCCACATAATTTTATAAAGCCCCGGGGGCAGGTGGTCCCTGGGGCTGGGGGGCCCCTCTCGGCCCCCCATTACATTATACACATTGCTCCCGGGACTTGGCCCCCCAGGGGCTAATTAGGAACGAAGCGCGGGAGGCCGCGCTTCGTTTTTTTTTCGGCGGCAAGATGCACGGATCCTACATGCATCCCTAGGCCTGCTCAGGGGGTCCTTGTGGGACCCCCTGAGCAGCCCTGGGGGATAAGGGTGTTTCTACCCTGCCCCCTTTTTGCGTTTTGCAAGCTTTTTTCTCTGCTTTCTTGTGCCTCTGTTCTACCGAGGCACAAGATGGTTGCCAACACTTCCTGGTTTGAAATGTTGACAGCCAATTAGCATAACGCTCGTGCTCGGGAGGATCCGCGGCCCTAGATATATATGTGTTTTTACTTTAATTTCTCGGCAACCACTGAATGGATTAACACCATTTAACAAAAAGGCACCTTTTCTGAACCCAGGGCTACCTCTTTGCCAAATTTGGTGTAATTCCGTTCAGAAGTTCGGGCTGTAGTTGCAGCTAAAGATTCCTACCACCTTCGCTTATGACGAGCTCAGCTCGTCATGAGGCACAGTGGAGCTGTGCTCATCACAAGCTGAGCTAGTCATAATTGCTGCGGAACGCCCAAGCAGGGCTAATTCCCCTCCTGTGCGGGCGTTCTACAGGAGTGGGCGGAGTCGTGACGAGCCCAGCTCATCATGAGCACAGCTCCACTATGCAGCATGACGAGCATGGGTGCCGCGCGCTGCCCCTCCCCCCCCCCGCACCCCGCGTGGAAGGGGCTATGGGAAATTGCATGGGTAAAACACGTTTTGGGAATCCCCTTTTTTCTCAGCTCCCGCTTGCCGAATCATCGTGAAACTTTTAGGATCGGAGCGGACCGGAGCGAGCCATACATTTTGAAAATTTCGCAAAGATTTGCCAATCGGCGCCAAAGTTATTGGGAATAGAATGTTGCGGATTTCCTATGAAAAAAGGTTCTAACTATAACTACCTACTGGCGACCCCCAGTCGGTTTCTTATATATATATATATATATATATATATATATATATATATATATATATATATATATATATATATGTATGTATATATGTGTATATATGTATATGTATTACCTACTGGCGGTCGCCAGTAGGTAGTTATAGTTAGGATTTTTTTCAATGTTAAATCTCAAAATTCTATTTGGAATAACTTTGGCACCGGTTGACGAATCTGCCTGAAAATTTCCTGAAAATGACCTCGTCGAGCTCCGGTCCTTCCTTGAAAGTTTGGGGGGGATACGTCAAGCGGGGGCCGAGATAAAAGGGGGGTCCCAAAACGCGTTTTCCCCATGTTAAT